>NC_069077.1:141054942-141366771 GCF_025698485.1 Gossypium arboreum | reverse complement strand
TTTTTCGGTAATGAAATCTGTGCAGTATATGTTTATTGTAGTCACAATGATACTTGTGCACATAAATACGATTCTCTTTGATGTCCATATGTGGTGGATTGACGAGATTATGAACTTAAAGTTGAAATGGTTATTGCTGCCAGAAGCAAAACTCGGAGGGTTAAAAGGAAACAAGTGTGATATGTTTCACCCACAGAGCCAAACTCGCATCTCCACTTTTTCGAGTTCATTCATTTATGAAAGTTCATGGTTTATGTAGCAATTTTTTGTGCTCTGTTTCAATTCTCTAATTCCCCATTTTGATTAGCAGGTCATTTCAGAATTTCATTTCAAGGGCCAATCCCGACACTCTTGCTGCAATGAGTGGCGGTCAAGTTGGAGAGGTGTCACCCGACATGTTTAAAACTGCATCAAATATGATCAGCAAGATGTCACCTGAAGAGCTACAAAAAATGGTTCAATTAGCTTCTTCATTTCCTGGGGAAAACCCATATACAGGTGGATTTGGAACTGGACCTGTTCCTCCGAATGTGACTCCTGACATGCTTAAAACCGCAACTGATACGATGACCAAGATGCCAACAGAAGAGCTCCAAAAAATGTTTGAAATAGCAGCTTCTATTAAAGGAAAAGATTCTATCCCAGCATCAACAACTGTAAACAGTAGCAGGCTCGATTCAGATGCTGAGGTAACATATCCCACATCTCAAACATCATCCATCACCAGTGAAAATGTTGGTTTAGGTGAAACTGCCTCTTCTAGTTCTAGTCGTTTCCCAAATTCAATGAATGCTCAGTCAAGCTTTCCACCAACATCAACTGCTGATCTACAAGAACAGATGAGAAATCAAATGAAAGATCCAGCCATGCGGCAGGTGCAGCAAATATATTTTACATGATAGTCTTTGGTTTTATTGTTATTTGGGTTTACAATAGAGGTTATTTAATTATGATTTTTTTTTTGTTTTTTGGTCACCTAACTAATTGTAAATTTCTTTTTTCATCACTCAACTATAAAAAGTTACAAAATGGTCACCCAATTATGCAAGTTTGTCTTTTTTAGTCACTAGCTGGCTGTTGTAAAAATGGAAACACCAAAAAATCCAAGATAGTTGGGTGACCACAAAAGACAAAATTGAATAGTTAAGTGACCATTTTGTAACTTTTCATAGTTAGGTTACTACTAATGTAGTTTACCCTTTATTATTTCTATTTTGCTAGCATGAATTTTTACTTTTTAATGTTGAAACTTATTTAGGCGATAGCTGATGGAATGTTATTGCATAAGCCCTCCTTTGCCTCCATTAATTGTTTGTTACTTATGAATTAACCAGGTGTTTGCATCAATGATGAAAAACATGAGTCCGGAAACGATGGCAAACATGAGCGAGCAATTTGGAATGAAGCTTTCTCGGGAAGATGCTGCAAAAGCTCAACAAGCTATGTCATCCTTATCACCTGATGACTTGGATAGAATGGTACATTTATTAACCTCTTTTTACATTTTATTTTCTATTTAGGATTTGGTAAGACGTAAATCATAGAACATTTATCATCATATTTTAATTGGAAGTTTAATGGGTCTGACATGTTCTGTTCATTGAATTGTTGTCGAAGTTTTGCTGAGATTCTCTCCCAGGGTTCTCATCCTACACTTAGGAACCTTATTTTTCTTGAAGTACCACCGCGTCCTTTAGAGTTTGGGGTTTATCCGTATCCTTCTTCATAACGTTAAAATTTTGAACCTACCCGTGTCAGAAACATATCTGTATCTGCAAGGGTGGAGGAGGGGGTGCTGGCAGTGGTCTCCCCCCCCCCCCCCAAAACAAAATGAAAACTTTTTCTATTTAGTTCCTTTAGTTTTTAGGAAATCACAAGTTAGTATAATGGTAAAATTGCACATTGGTCCCCTAAACCAATTTCCTGGCTTTGCCGTTGCGTATCTTGCTTGTATGGTAGTAGCCCTTCTTAATGGAATTGGTAAATAAGCCTACACTTCGGAGAGGTTTACCTTATAAACGCGTCTAAGATGTTCATGGCTTACCTTTTGACCATTCATCATTATTATCGTCCTTTATTAGAGAGGTTCACTGCTTTAGTCGACTATGGGGAATTTTTCTTTGTGCTAACGGTTTACATCTTTGCCTCAAAACACTAAACTTTTTTCCCCATCGGCGAATTATGGCAGATGCGTTGGGTTGATAGGATCCAAAGAGGAGCCGAAGGTGCGAAGAAAGCAAAGAACTGGTTGCTCGGGAAACCCGGTATGATCCTCGCAATATGCATGCTCATCTTAGCAGTGATTCTTCATAGGTTGGGCTTCATTGGTAGCTAGGAAGAAAAAATGGAACCAATCTCCATTTTTTTATTCTTAACAAACACCCTGGGAAATTCTACCTCTAATCAAAGTTTGTGTTGGAAACTAGGCATGTTTCTTGGGTTACAAGTAAGACTTGACAATTCTCGTATCGTCTCGTGTTTACGGTTCTTTCTCTCGTATCGAAAAATTATGTTTAAAGATTTATATATATTTATATAAATTTTGACACATTATTATATAGACTTCAACTTGTTTCCGTGTATTCGAATCATGTTTTAGTTATTTTCGGTTTAGGGTTTAAATTATCAAAGGTTTAGTTTCTTAGATGTTAATACAGTACTTTCAAGAAGTTAGGGCTCCAAAAATCATTATATAATTTTTATCATTATTTTTCAATATATTTATCATTATTTTCTGTGTATGGTTAATTTTACAAATATAGATACAATTATGTTGGAATAATTATAATTACAATTAAAAAATTGAAATTCAAATTTTATTATAAATCATTCAATTATAAATTAAAATTGCACATTCTGACTTCTTCAAAAATGAAAAAAAATTGTTTAATTCTTTTAAAATGATTTCTCAAATTTATAATTTAATTTCATCTCTTTTGAATTTTTTTCCAGATTTATCTTTACAAATCAGTACAAAAATAATGGAAATTAAAATTGAAATATATTCGAAAAAGTTACATATATTAATTAATTAATATTTCAAAATTAGTACTAAAATAAATCGTGACTTAATTCTAATTTGATTAATTTATTTGTAAAAATTTAAAAATTAAGATTAAATTCGTAAAAAATTAGTTACTTATAAATAATAAAATAATATTTTAGTTACAATTTATTTAGTTTGACAATTTACACCAAATAAAATTATAAAAAATAATAATAAATCGACCTAATAATTGTCTCTGAAAAACAAAGTCAACTACTATTGTCATGGACTGCCACTTGCTGCTGTCATTTGGGCCGGCCAATTAAGAAAAAATATATTTGTGAAATATGCCACAACTTCCTTGTAAATTTATAATTTAGTCATTATACTTTTATTTTAAAAATTAAATTTAAATCCAATTGGTAATGCTGTTAAAATTATTTTATTAAATTTAGATTCATTAAATGCCATTTTTATACATACATTTCTATTAAGTAAATATTTTTTATTTTAAAATGTTACACCAATAAATTTAACAGTTTAATAAAGAGTAAAAGATTAAATTCTTAAAAATAAAACTATATGGATTAAATTTTAATTTTGTAAAGATTATAGGGACCTATGATAAATTTTAACCTTTTGAAAGTTCCAAGGTTACAAGATCGGTCAAAAATAATCTTATCAAATATATACTCGTGTGAAGCGAGTCGAATATAAAATATATAAATTAAATTATTTTTAAAAATATAAATGGATTTAAATTTAAATTTAAATTTAATTTGATTTGAAGATTTATTTTAATTATTTATAGATTTTATAATATATAAATAATTATAATAAATTTTAACTCGAGCTAATCCGAATCAACTCTAATTTGGAATAAAAATTATTTAAATTTCTTTTTTATTTAGTTTTAATTATGCTATTAACTTTAAAATTAAAAATTTGGTGTAAACAAAAAATTCAAAATTTATATTATTTTTTATCTTTATAAGTAAATTTTAATAATATTAAAATTAAAAAATTAATTTCACTTATTTTGATTATATTTATATTACAATGATTAATTCTTAAAAAACTTTAAAAAATAAATGATAAAAAACGAATGGTCAAAAATATTACACTCAAGCTGCCACGCTTCGTATCACAGACTCCACAGGACCCGACCCAGCTTTGTTTTTTTCTTATTGGTTTTATTATAAATTAACCCCTTAACTGTATCCTAATTTTGATATTAGTCCTTGAAGTTATTTTTGGTAAAAAATAGACCTAAGATATCAAATTTATCTCATTTTACCAAAATTTCTAAAAAAAAAACTTATTTTACTAAAACAAAATGTACTGCATCTAATAAAATATCACTTTTTAATGGATGGTGTTATTTTTTGGGACTAAATTGATGGACTAGATACAGGGTTATTAGAATCGGACTAAATTGATTGGTTGAATTGAAAATCGATTGATTTATCAAATTGGATAAAGGGTTGAATCGAATTTAGAGTGAACCGTTGGAACCAAGCTAAAATATCAGTTGAACTGATGATTGAACCAATTTTCTCTATTTAATATATTTCAATTTTTATAATATTTTTTAATAATTTATTTAATAAAATCAAATCAACAGGATAAATCAATTGAACCAATCAAACCGAAAGTCAGTACTTTGACCTATTCAACCATCAGTCTGATTTCAAAAATATTGGTTATATACCATTTACTTTAAGGACTAATTTAGAAATTAAGATGTAATTTAAGAGTAATTCACTAATAAAACCTTTTTCTTTTTCACTTACCCCATATCTTAAACCCCACACTCTTCATTAAAATTAATCAAAAAGTCATCACTTTCATCCATTCTTCCAAAAAGAAAAAAAAATTCACTAAAGAAAAAAAAAGCCCCAAATTCAAAGTCTTCCACTTTGCCCAAATCTATACTCTTTTAGCTCCTTATTTTATTAATCGATCTGCTGGGTTGTTTTTTCTGCTTGGAGAGGTAAAGTAAATTCTGGGTATTTCTTTGATTTAATTTTCTGGGTTTCTTTTTGGTGTTTGTTTGGTGAAAAAAATGGAGGTAAAGTAAATTCTGGTTGTTTCTTTGATTTTGCTTTCTGGATTTCTTTTTGGTGTTTGTTTGATGAGAAAATGAAGGTAAAGTTTAACAATTTATGGGGGAAAAGTTTGTTCTTTTAAATTTTTATGGATTATTTTTACCTCTATTATGAATTTAATGAAGTCTTTTTTTTTAATTTTAAAGTTTTTTAAGGCTTAATTTATTATCTTTTTTTGTTAAAATTGAGTTGATCAGTGTGATGTATGTATATTGAGTGTTGATTGTATATAATGAATCGTTTGGTTCCATTTTTGTCCTCAAAAGCATGTTTTAGTTTAATTTTATATATATTTTCAATTATAGAAAATTGGGAATTGAGATTGAAAAATTATATGCTTTGGTGTTTTTGGCCTTTATAGGTGATGGAAGATACCAAATCCGAGGCGCATTTAACCTCAGCCGCCGCTTTTGTTGAAGGTGGAATCCAGGATGCTTGTGATGATGCTTGTAGTATATGTCTAGAAGCATTCTGTGAAAGTGATCCATCCACGGTATACAGATCTTTAGAATAACTATTCTCGTTTATTCGATATTTGAATGTACATTTCTTTGATCTTTGTTTGTTTTCGAGACTTACAGGTGACTGGCTGCAAGCACGAGTTCCATCTTCAATGCATTCTTGAATGGTAGTATAATCTGTTCCCGTTTTATTTTAGTTTCATGAATAGTCAATGGCTGAATTGTATGTTTTCTAGCTTGAATATGGCCCTATTTGCTTTTTGTTATAAACCAGTCGGGGACATGACTTGGGTTATTACTGAGTAAAATACCTGAATCTTGCATTCTTGAATGGTAGTATAATCCATTCTCATTTTATCCTAGTTTCGTGATGTAATTCTTATCAGCATATGTGAATAGTAAATGGCTGAATTGTATGTTTTCGAGCTTGAAGGTGGCCCTATCTGCGGTAAAAGTACCATGAAGGTCTTTGTACTAGGTGTCAAATTGCATTTTGCCCCCTCGATTCAAAAAATGGGCAAATTAGCTCCTGTATGTTAAATCAAAGCCCAAACTGATCATTATATTAAACATTTCATCATTTTTTACCGTTAAAAACTGGTTCTTGTACGTCAATATAAGGTGCAAATGGTATACTATGTGTAATTGTTTGGTTATTGTCAACCATACCAGTTTTTAACGGGATGGAATTTTTGACAGAAAGAACCAGTTTACTCTTTGATCTAACGTATAGGGATAAAGCTATACATTTTTTTAAAAGGGCCAAAATGCAATCTGACTCCTAAAAGTATTATCAAGTAAAATACCTGAATCTACCTGACTTTTAAATCTGGGATATGTTGTTTTACTATTTTGATCTTGCAGGTGTCAAAGGAGTTCTCAATGCCCCATGTGTTGGCAGCCAATTAGCCTGAAAGATCCTACCAGGTCGGTATTTCATCGATTTATTAATGTTTGAGATTTATTTTTTCCATGTATATTACATGCGAATGATTTTCTCTTTGCTTTGGCAGCCAGGAACTGCTCGAGGCTGTGGAACGGGAAAGGAGTTTTAGGTTCAATCCCTCTAGAAATGCAACCATATTTCGTCATCCAACTCTGGGGGATTTTGAACTACAGCATGTTTGTATTTCTTAGCATCATCATTTTATGATCGATAAATTGAATCGAACCCTAACCATTCTCATAGAGGGTTGGTTTTAATTGCAGTTGCCGGTCGGGGTCAATGATGCTGAGCTCGAGGAGCGCATAATTCAGCACTTGGCTGCTGCTGCTGCAATGGGGCGAGCACACCATATTTCGAGAAGGGAAGCTCTGAGGAATAGGTCATCAGCTCAAGGTCGTCGTCCACAGTACTTGGTCTTTTCTCATTCGAATGATGAACCCTCCTCGACTGGTCCCATATCTTCATTATCTCCAACTCAAAGTGAAGGAGAACCGGCCTCTCCGATCACCGTTGGATCACCCTCTTTTCCTGCAAGAACAGCTGGGGAAGAATCTCCGGCATCAATTACTCTACCCTCTGTCCAAGCCGATCAGCAGCCTGCCTCGGCATCTAGCTCCAGCATTCTTTTGGTCAATGATCGAGGGAATTCCTCGAACACTAGGTACTTGCTATTCTCTAACTCGATTCTCCTTGCTTTTTCGTTTATTAGGCAGTTAGAACACATTTTCAGCCTTTTTTTTGGCAAAAGTATCATGGAGGCCCTTGTACTAGGATTCACATTGAATTTTGCCCCCTCTACTCAAAAAAAGGGCAAATTAGTCCCTATTTGTTAAATCAAAGAGTAAATTTGTCATCTTGTTAAAAATTTCATTCACTTCTACTATTAAAAACTGGTTCTTGTACGTCGGCATGAAGTACATGTGACACGTCACTTGTAATAGAAATGGATGAAAGTTTTAGCAGAAATGACCAGTTTGCTCTTTGATCCAATGTATAGGGATTAAGTTGCCCTTTTTTGGGTAAAGAAGCAAAATGCAATATGATACCTAGTACAAGGGTCTCTATGATATTTTTACCTTCTTTATTACAATAACATCTTCTATTTTACAGGACGTCGCCTAATAGTCAAGATAGCGCCGGGCCTTCAGAATTCCAATCATTTTCCGAGTCGCTAAAGTCACGGTTCAATGCCGTTTCAACGAGGTATCTGTCATACGGGGACATTCAAGGTTTTAACTAGTGTGATGATATTTTGAATTTTTTTTTTCTTTGCATGATTTATTATAAATGCGCATTCTTTTTAGATACAAAGAGTCAATTTCGAGGAGTACGAGGGGGTGGAAGGAGAGATTCTTCTCTCGCAACACTTCCATGGCAGATATTGGTTCCGAAGTAAGGAGAGAGGTTAATGCCGGCATTGCAACAGTCTCTCGCATGATGGAACGTCTAGAAACCCGAGACAATGGAACCAACCCTCCTACCGTAACAACTAGTTTGGAGAACAGTTCTAATCAGGAACCAAATCGCTGTCAGATATCAGACACGAGTGAAGAAGCTCCTTTGCCCGACATCAGTGCCGAAGCTTCACGTGCTTCAAGTTCAGCTTCCAAATAAGGTGTTGAAATTTTGCTTTAGATTTCAATATTTGCATATAGATTGATCTTTTATGTGGTATACCTTTCTATCTAAAGATGCTAGAAATTGACAATTGCTATGATATTGGTTCATGTGCTTATCATTTTCTCTGTAAAAGTAGAAGTATTATGGAGGCTCCTGTACTAGGAGTTATGTTGCATTTTGGCTCCTATACTCAAAAAATGGGTAAATTTGTCCCTGTACATTAAATCACATAGCAAATTGGTCTTTATGTTAAAAATTCTATCCATTTTTACTATTAAAAGTTGGTCATTGTACGTCAACATAAGATACACATGACATGTCACTTGTCATTTTTAGGTTATTTTGTCAGTCATGTCAGTTTCTAATAGAAAGAACCGATTTGATTCTGGATTTAACATGGAATGACTAATTTGCTATTTTTTTCTAGTAGAGGGGGCAAAATGCACGCCGACTTCTAGTACAGGGCTTTCATGGTTCTTTTACCTTATTTTCTCTTATAATATATACTCTTAAATATTTAGTATTTCATATATGGTTATTTGATTTTGATCTCTTAGTCTTATCATACAAAGATGCTTTGCTTTGTATTGTTGTCTCATATAAAGGATTTATTGGCAAATTGGTTTGTTTAACTATGCCCCAATTTCCAGAGAGGTAATTAAAAAGTTTTTTTTTTTTGTCAATTTACCCCTTCCCTTCCGAATTGAGACATGACCTTTCAAGAAATACGGTATTTCGTTGTTGTATATATGTTTTCGAACATATATATTTTATCCGACATCTGCACTCGAGTCTAAATAACATAGGTGATTGTTTCTTGATGTTGCATCTGTGATTCTTAATGAACCAAATGTTTCCTTTTTCTTTTCAGATATGTTTTTGAAGGATGTATTCCGAATACATGGAATAGAAACAGTTGGTGACTGGGAACTTATTCAGAATAAAAAGATGCTGAATAAAAGTAAATAAAGTTATAATTATTCAGAAGTTAGGGAATCAGCAGGTTTATGTAAATGTATAATTTTGACTGTTTATTTTATAATTTATAAGCCCTTTACTGTTAGTTGCTCCATACTGTTGAAGATAATGACAAATTCTGAATACTTGAATGAGCTTTTACAAAAGATTATAACATTTTGAACTATGATCTGAATTTGACAATATCTTTTATACTTTTATCTCTGAATTTGACAATTATTTTTCATACAAAGTTATGAATGAAATTTAATTGATTAGTGCTTGCCGTATGGCAAAGAAATAAACAAATGGTGACCTGCCAAGAATACTGAAACTATTTTCAATAATTGCCTTATCAAAATGGACACAAATGAAAGCTTGAAAACATTGCAAACAATGATAGAACTGCATCAACTTTATTCAAAGCACTGTAATGTAAACAACTGGTTCCATCAAGTTGCTTCCAAAAGGGCAAAAAAAGTAAACTCCAAATCCTTCAAACTCAGATGCGAAAGTTTATAACAAAAGCCAAAGCATTGGACCAAACGTTATGTTTTCGACATGCCGCCATTATTTAACCAAATGGAAAGCGAGTCCAGGTGCTGCTTTCGACATCACAAAAAGTTCTTTTTAAAGATCACCTCCGGCACTTGTTTTCCCACCAATCCATAAATTTGGCTTGTGCAGCCATTGTGTCCAACCTGTAGAGTTGATAAGCGTGATTTGCGATTTCTTGTCCAAATGTCCAACCAAAAACGGCTCCTCCTACGAAAGACAGTCCAGCACCTAACAGAAAAATAAGGGTTGAGAAAGCCTAAAGTAACTTCCATTTGTATTATGACATTAGTCGAACTAAGTTCTATTACCAACTTATAACAGCAGAAAACTTGCAACCTAAAAGTTATTTTGTTTCGTGTTCTTGTCTCCAGAAAATCCATGTTGAGAAGCTTAAAATAACTTCCCCTTGTCTCCAGATAGGCCAAGAAGACACACAAAAACATACAACAAACTAAAGAGATTCAGTTAACGTGGAGAATACTGAAAACACGAGAGATCATGAGTGCTGTCAAGGCCAGCACATTAACACTAGATAACAGAAGTGCCTCAGACCCTTCCGGGTGAGGCCTATTCGATCAGGCACATGACTGGTGAACCAACATGTGCTTACCTGTAAGGCAATAGGCATAAAAAAAAGGCCCACCTGATTGAAATTCTCCTTCATTCTTTTATTTTCACTTTTTCGTTGGAAATCTACCTTTATTCATCCTAGTACTAGTCTCGATATTTGAGTGTTCAACTATAAACATGGACCATAAGGAAATCATGCATATTGACTAGTAAAAAAAATGCATATTACGTAGATAAAGTAGACCACACTTCAGAGTTTATTATATGTCTTAAAGCTTATAATAAGCACATATAGACACGTGCATATATTGCACTTTTTTTTTGTGCCTTACGCCATTGACAACACTGGGGATCACGAATCATTGTGAATGGTAAAACGGTTGGGCACTTACCGTTGCCTTATGAACTTCCTTGACTACCTATCGGGAAGCATAACTGAATTCCTTGTACTGTAATATATTCATATCAGTAGTAAAAGTACCATGGAGGCCTCTAGTAGCCAGATTGCTTTTTGCTCCTTCTACTAAAAGAGGGCAAATTAGTTCCTGTATGTTAGATCAAAGAACAAATTGGTCCTTTCTTTTAAAAATTTCATCCATTTGTATTGTTAAAACTGGTGTGACTGACAAAATAACAAAACAATGACATGCGACATGCCACGTGTAACTCATGCTGATGTACAAGTACCAGTTTTAAAAGTAGAAATGGATGAAATGTTTAACACAAAGACCAATTTGCCTTTTGATCTAGCGTACATGGACTAATTTGTTCATTTTTTGAGTAGAGAGGGCAAAATGCAATCCAACTTCTACCACAAGGGCCTCCATGGTACTTTTATCTCATACCAGCTTAATTATGACACACTCCCCTAACTATTAAAGGAACCGAGACTTTGATATTCAGACCAAACCAGATTTCGACAATTTCATCGTTATGAAACAAAAACACATATGCAAACAAAGAGAATAAGCAGTATACTACCATGTAAACTCTTCGAGTATTTCCAGGCAAAACCTGCAGTTGTGATAGCTCCGATTGCACTTCCGTATAAGGCGATGTTTGCTGCTTCCCTGGCAGTCTTCAACTGAAACAATAACCGGCATATGGTTATACCTTATGGAGATAATATTCAATATTTTAACAATAACCTCTAAATCCCCCTAATAAACTTTAAAATCAATTAACAAAAAACTCCCATTTTCACTATTAGTTTCAAGATTCAACATCTTAAGATAAATAAGATAAAATCACAAAGGGTAATACTGTGTTCATATCGAAATAATGAAATTTACAAGCTTCGCAAATTAGGAAAAACCCATTAGTTCTAATATATAAACTCCCATGATGATAAAACCATTCAACAAGAACAAGAACAGTCAAAACAATAATAAAATTTGAATTTCTCCCAATATGCTTAATACATCATTTGGTCCCTGAATTAAAAATAATAAAAATTCAAACCTAATATATTAGCAATTAAATTTAATCAAATCAACCCTAAACCAGAATTAAACACTAAAAACCAACAGGAAAAAACAATCAAAAACGAAAAAGGAAGCAGTAAAAAAGGACTAATTTTGCTACAATCTAAACTAAATCAAAGAAACCCAATGCGAAAAAACAGTAGGAAAAATAAACTAATTCGACACGAAAATAAAATCGCATAGGGTACCAGTAAAAACTATTAAAATAGATGAAAAAACCTAAACTTGAATTAAAGGAACTGTAACACGAAAAAAGAAATATGAACTAAACAAAGAAACCCAGTACAGAAAACCCATAAAAAAAACACAAAAATTAACAGAGAAGGGGAGGAAATGATTTACGATGGGTCCATGCACCGGATCAGAAGCGATGAACTCGTTAACATCGGATTCAGACCATGAAGGAAGGGACTGTTCACGGCCGATGTATCTTGAATAGACATTAGTGAACGGAAATCGATCGGCCCAGAATTCTTTGTATTCATTCCATTGCTTTCTCAAGAACGACTTTGATGATGAATCTTCCATTTTTTTCCCTCACCTCTTAAAAAAATCGAATTAATTGAACTCTCGCTTTCTCTCAGTCGAGATTATTTCCCTCTGCCTTTTTACCTTAAAATGGATGTTTGAGGGTTTGGGTAGGGTACAATGGCGGCTTGGGCCGTTTTGGTGCACTCACCAATCCTATTTTTACGTGTCAATTTTTTCTCTAACCATAAAATTGTGTTTATTGAGTTTTTTTTTTTCGAGAAAATAAAAATAATTAATTAATTATTGGAATAATATAATTTTCTTGTCAAAATAATATGAGAGGTGCGTGAAAACTATAAATTAATATGGCAAATTGATGAGTTAGGTTTTAAAATGTTGCATCTAGTATGTCTGAAATGGATAGAAAATTTCGAGATTTCCAAATCAGTAACTGACATGTCGATTTGTGATTCTCGTGGCATGTCATATTTGTGTAAAGGGGTAGAGAAGATTTTGCATTAAAGTGAAAAAGAAAAATCCGAGTGTTATGGTGAAAAAAAATTGAGAGTGAAGAGAAGGACAAAAGGAGAGGAAATTAATAGAGTTAAGATAATTTTACCTAGAGGAGGAGGAATCATATTTTTATAAGTTCTGAATCATATCTAATCCTTTTAAGATAATACATAAAATTACTTATAATCCCTCCCCAACTCATAAATAAGAGGATAATGTGCTTTAGCGCATTCGAATCCACATCCTCCTTCATTGACAACAATACTCATGTCATTCGAGCTAAGACTCAATTGGCAAAAAAATTATAAACTTTATACTTAATTAATGGGTTATCATTGTATTAATTGGTGAAACTAAGGGCTTTTTTTTTCTTTTCTTGTGATCGAAGTTAGAATAGGCAAGTTCCAAGAAAAAAGTTAATAAAACTTTATAACGCAATTATATTATGGTTTTATAGTTTACGAATAAAATAAAATGACATTATGAGAATTTAGATAGCAAGGTTTGAATTTATGAAATATGATTGGTTTGAAATGGTTGTATGGTTTAAGGTTAAGGTACATATTAATACAATGCTTTATACATGTTTTGTGCAGAGAAAAATGGTCACGATTATTCAAACTATGAAAAAGATAAGAACTAAACAACAATGGGAGGTTGTTAACATTTTGGTAAAAAAATTAAGAAATTATATGAACGATTATATTGTTGCCCACATAATTGTTGTGAACATCATTATGCAAGAGTTAATTTGGTCATATTATATTGGTTTCAGGTGAGAAATTCAAAAATATTGTCATATTAGAGAAACATTTATATACATCGAACATAAAATTAGGTTGGATAGTCTATGGTTGATGGTATCTTCTAACAAAAGAAAAAGAAGAAAATGGTATGAGATCTTAATAGAAGAATTTGTAAAGGTCATCGTAAAAAAAATGCAAAGAGAACTTTCCAATTGATTACATATAACCATATCTGTAGTAGAAATCCAAATCCTCCTTATTGTTCATGGAAGAGGAATTTATATATAGATGTCGACTCTATTCCTAAATTTTGTAAGGAGATTAATCCAAATGATGGAGGTGCATAAGATTACGGGTTTATATAATTAAGGGAAGGAAATCATGGTGTAAGGTTTGAAAAATATATTAGCTTGTATTGAAAAATCTGATTTTGTTATTATATGAAGTTGGTGCTTTTATTATATTATTATTTTGTATTGATGCGAAATTCGAATTTATTTTTTGAAATATTATTATTTTGGGTTGCTATCGTTCAAGTTGATTTTTAGTTCAAGTCAATTTTGTGTTTGGATAATTTTTAGTCCAAATCATTTTGGGTTCATACCATTTGGATTAGGCTCGGGTCATTAAAAGTTCAAATCATTTTGGGTTCTAGACATTTCTATATCTAGATCTTTTTAAGCTACCATTTTAGTTTTTAACCATTCTTGATTTAACTCGTTTTGATTTCAATTCTATTTAAATTCGAGTTTACATTGTTGACATTTTATTATCAAATCTAGTTACTATAATTGAAGTCCTAGTTCAACAAATCAAAATTTCAAATTTGGGTCAAAATCCACGAGTCACAAGCATTATGTGAAGGCAAGTGAGGTGATGCAGTGGCATTGGTGTCCCTAAAAAATGATAGATTTATCATTTAGCCTCTTAAAATTTTATAAAATTATATATTAGTATAATAATAAAATTACACTTTTAACCCCTAAATTTTTAATTAATCTATTTTAACTCCCCTAAAACAACTTTTTGCCTTCCCCAAAATCACAAGTAGAAGTTGCTTCTCATACATCAAGGGATGGAAATGCCAACGAAACGAATAGAATCTTATTTCCCAACCTTTGAAGAAATAATTGCCCAATAAAAAAGTATATTATTAGGATAAAATTAAAGAAACAAGAAAAATAAAGAATAATTCTATTGAAAGAAAACAAAAGATGAAGAAATCTCCTGTCTGATTGTTTTGTGTGTATATATAACAACCAACAAAAATATAGATTTTTATAAGATATTGATTTTAAAAAATAGATTTAAAACCCAAAGGGATTAAATTGAATAATAATAAGACATCATGGACTCGAAGCCAAATGTTGTGTTCGAAGAGTTTCAGGTGCCGACTGATTGGGTTCGTGAGGTTGCAGACGACACCTTAATTGCATATCTACCAGGTCTTGTTTCTTTTCCCAATTTTTCATGATTTATTTAGTTTTATTGTTATTATTATGATAAAAGTATAGTAGAGAGGTTTTTATTAGGAGTTGTATTGTATACTATCTCTTAATTGAAAAATGGATAAATTAATTTCTTCTTGTTCGTTAGATTAAATAATAAATTAATCAGGGGCAAATGTAGAAATTTTTTGGGGGTAATATTGAATTATAAATTTTGAGATGTAAAATATAAATTTATGATTTTATAATTTTTTAAAGGATTAAATAGAATTTATTTTTTATTTGTTAGGGGCTAAAATGTAATTTTCCTTATATTAATTTTTAGTTTGATAATTGATAGGGGGAATTTTCAATTCTAAGGGTGACCAGGGCTCTTACTTGCCTCTTGTTTCTGCCATTGAAATTGATATTTTTATTAATAATTTCATTCATTTTTATTGTTAAAATTTTATTCATGTACGACAGTATGAGATACACATGGCACACCACGGGTCATTGTTTGGTTATTCTATTAGTCGTGCTAATTTTTAACAATGGAAATGGATAAAATTTTTAACAAGAAAGACCTATTTGTAGTTTGATTTAATGTACAGGGACTAATTTGCCTATTTTTTAGCAGAAGGGACAAAATATAATTTGACACCTAGTATAAGGGCCCCACAGTATTTTTACTCTTATTATTACATATATTTTCCAAAAATAATTACTTTTTATTATTTAAAATGTTTTTTTATGTACTTTCTAATTTTTAAAATTTTAGTATTGACCAAAATAATAGCAATAAAACTGTTTGATTAGATTCAATTACTAGTCTTACATTATGCTTATAGTTGTAGTTGTAGATTTGATCCATATTTTTCAATTGGATTATTCAATTACCTATACTTTTTAGAAAATTAAAAATTCAGTCTTCACACAAATAATTGTAGTTAATCCTTAAGCTAGATTTTGAAAATAACATAACTTAATGAATTTCACAAAAATTATATATGCTTAACACAGGAACTAATAGCTTAATTTAACCTAATCCCGAAACATTCCACAAAAACCATACTTTTAAAAGAAATGGATTTACCGATGAGGCATTAACATCATTAGCGTAGGTTGAGACTTTGAGTCTTTAAATATTCAAGTTCAAGTCCCACCATATATAATTATTATGTATGACTCTCGAGTCCCATTATATGTAGTTACTATAGTTTAATTATGCTCGATTATATTCTAATTCGTCATCTGTTTACTTTTGTATTAATTTGATTTTACTTCATAGTTATTTTAAATGGAATCATTTTGTCATGGTTATCTAAACTAGGGTTAGACTGGAAACTAGTTGGGGCAATAGGCTAGAGAAAGATTTTAGATCGGTTGAATCGAGAATTAGTATGAATTGATTCAACCAAGCTAAAAAATCTGTTAAATCGATGATTGAACTGGTTAAATCAATTTTTAATAATATTATTTTTAATAATTTATTTAATTAAACTGATTGGACTAAATGGAATGACGAATTGATAGTTTCATTGAATAAAAAAGCAATCCTAAAAAGCTTCATTTCAAACAAAATGTACATTTAAAAAAAATTAATTTCAGCCGATTGAGCCTTAACTCGATTGGTATGAATATTGTTGTTAACGCAAGAAGACATAGATTCGAGTGTGCCATCATCATATTTATGGGTTAAAAAAAGACTATAGATAATTTTGAATATTGTCTTAAAAATAATAGTTATGATCAAAAACTATAAAAATATTATTAAAAGAAATTCAATCCAAAAAAGTTAAATTTATCAAGAGGAAATTTTTTTTCTCATTGAACAGGGTTTAAGAAGGAGCAAGTTAAAGTTCACATAACAAGTGGAGGATTGTTGAGAATATATGGAGAACGTTCAGTCGGTGGCAACAAAATCAGCCGATTTTCTAAAGAATTCTCATTACCATCAAACTGTGATTTATCCAAAGTCAGAGCTAATTTCAATGACGGCATGCTCCGCGTTAAATTCCCCAAATCCACCATCCAAGCCGATCAAAGTCAACAAGCAAAAACATCTCCAGATCCAGATCCAGAAGCTCCACCGTCGATGGCGGCTCCACCACCTGCAGGTTATGCTGATGCCGCATTTAAACAAAACGACGCCGTTCAGCAACCTCCTCCCACGGCGGATCTAAAGCCACACGCAGGTGATGATGATATTGATACTTCAATGAAACGAAAAGATGCCGTTGAACAACAAGTTCCTCCTAGAACGGGGATTGAAACGGCGGCTAAGGGACTGACTCGTTCGAGAAAAATTGTTTTGGCTGTTTTATCGGTTGTGGTAATTGCTGTTTATGTTAAAAATGTTTTTAGGTCTATGAAGAACGAGTATAATTAATTAACCCCAATCTAAATCTGAACCTTGAAGTCAAATATTCAACTTTATACCTAAATCTTGAATTTGATCTTTTGATTTAGAATTCAAGGTTTAAATTGAAGTTTGAAGTTCAGATTAAAAAAAATTTATTAAAATTATATATTGATTATATAAAAAAATTTATTTAAATATCATTAAATAATTAGAAATAAATATAAGATGACATGCTGTCATTATTTCGTACTATCATTTCTCTTTAAAAATTATTACAATATATATTAGATCAAGGATAGATATGTTGAAAGTTACTTTCAAGTTAGACTAACACGTAAGTATTTTTGTTACCTTCTCGAAAGATATGCTTAAATGAATTAAAAGTAATAATTTATGACAGTTATAGATTTTAGTTTATATACTTTGATTTGATCAATTTTAGTTTATATACTTTTGAATTAGTCAATTTTAGTATTTGTCAAAATAATAGCGGTTAAATTCATTAGTTAAATTCAATTATTAGTTTTATACTATATGTACGGTTATAGATTTAGTCCATATTCTCCAATTGGATCATTGTTAGACGATATACTTTTAAAATTTAAAATTTAGTCTTAACACAAATGACAATCATTAATCCATTAACGATTTATTTTGCAATTAATATAAGAAAATAACAAACGATATAGCATTACACTTATGATAACATGTTTGTTGCATCGTATTTAGAAATAACGAATTTAATTTAATGAATTCATCAATTATTGTTTGATCAGAATTTAGACTTAAATAATATTAAAGACTATATCAATAGGCATAAATCGAATAATTGTAGTAATATTCTATTCCAAGATTTCCAAATCTAAAAGCCCAAAATTGAAATTCAAACTGAATTTTAATTTGAAAAATCTTATTATAACTTTTGATCATATCTGCTCATTTTGACATAATGTCTAAAATTATCAATAGTTCCTTCCCAACCTATAAATAAGAGGATAGTACGTTTCAGCGCACTCGAACCCATATCCTTTTATATTAGCAATAATACCCATATCAATAAAATTAAGAGTGAATCGAAAAAATAAATCTTTTAACTGTATTAAATATATATTATTGTGGCATATGTTGTTCAACATTAAATTTGACTAAACAGAATGATTGAATTTAAAATTTAATAAGAAAATAAGAATATTTAATTTACATTTCAAAACTTTATGAAAAATTTGACCGCATATTTTGACATAAAATTATTGGGTATAAAGGGAATTAATTAATTAAATTATTCTTAAATTCATGCTATCTTTTGTCAGCTATTATTCCTTATCCGTTATAGAACTCCTTTATCAAAAATGCTTCGCAACGTGTTTTTCCTTTCTTTGGTTCCTTTTGTTAATACAGTGTACATAAGAGAGGACATCAATGAGGAGATTAAGGTGGAGTGAAATTCAGTCGAGTTCGAAAGTCGGAATAACGATACGAGAATAAATTAATTGAAAAATATTTAATTATAGTTAAAAAATTCGGTAAAGAAACAAGGGTTAATATATGTAGAGGTATTTGGATTTGGTAATTTATACTTATTTGGTACTTAAATATTTTTTTCGACTTAACTGGTACCTAAATTTGGAGACTGTAAGGGCCCATTTGGATAAATGGTGCATTTATCTACGGTTAGTGTAAAAAAATAACAGCAGTGAGATTAAATATTATAGCGTAAAGCAAAAGAAAAAAAAACTAAACACACCGCATCAAAGATAATGTACATTCAAAGTGGCCCTAAGTCAACTTAGTACTTTCTTTTAGGTGCTTGACTAATAACGTTAGAATAAGTTGGCGTTGCACTAATAACCAATAGCATGATGACATACAACCATTACTATTGGTCGTCAGTGTCATATCAACACCAAATCAACGTATTTTAAAACTATTAGTCAGGTGCTTAAAAAACACTAAGTTGACTTATAATTTCCAAATTTAGTTACCGGTTAGGTAAAAAAACAATTTAAATACTAAATAGATATAAATTACCAAATATTTGATATCTTTATATATATTAACCCAAAAATAAATTTATCGAAAACACATTTATACAACTTCATCATAATTTCTTAAAAGAATATATTACATAATATTTTCATCCAATACAATAAAAACAACTAAAAGTATCAATTATTCCATTTATATAAACTAAATAATTTATATTAAAAACTTTATCTTTAATTACTTTTGGCATTTCTAAGTTGAAAAGTGCTAAGATTTCCTTTCATCAAATATTCTATGGTAGCGTTGTTCTTCTCTAATTGTCTAGAAACTTCACAAATTGGAGAATATTTAGATGCTAAATTGTGCACATGTGTTACTTCTTTATATTCTTTGCCTATTTCCTTAGGTTTCAAATCATCCAACAAACCCAATAATTAATTCTCTGCATTCTGTAGGTCTGTCCATTAAGAGATAAATATTGATCATAAATTTTAAAACTATTTTATATCCAAAATGAGGATCGAAACCATATTTTAAAAAAATATATCCTAAACTAAAATTATAACTATTATATATATACTAAACTCGAAACTTTATATATATATATATATATATATACATAAGGATATCCAAACTATATTTAAAAAATAACTCACAACTATTTATTTGACGGAGTTCACAAAAAAATTGTTTAGAGTGAAAATACATATTTTCAAAAGTAAAGAAATTTAAAAAAAAAAAGAAGAAAGAGGCTAATATGGTATACTAAGTATTTGAGTTTGACTTCAATATTTAAATTGACACATGAATTTTCTCAAATTGATACTTGAGGTTTTTTTTTTTTTTGTTCCAATTAACCAACTAAGTTTGGTTTAAATGTTCAGATTGGTATATAAGTACGGTTAGATCCAATCTCTTGATCCCCATGGAAAGGAAAAAGAATTACACATTCTTCTTTTTGAGAAGGGAGCATTAAGAAAATCCTATTGATTGTATCTTTCTTCGAACCTTCGAAAAAAGAATGAAAAAAAAGAAGCTCGAATGGTACAATCCCTCCATACCCCAAAATAAAAGGAGAGATCTCGTAGTTATTAATCTATGAAGATACGTTGTTAGGTGCTTCATTTTATTTTATCATTAAGGCCAAACCTAAACATGTGTTCAAGAGATCGCTACCCATACATTGATAAGGAATGTACGGATTATCGAGATTAGAGGAGAGGTGATGATCCCCCTTGAGACCATCCAAATCGCATAAAGGAATAGAAAATTAGATATACATTACATCGAGTCAAATATTCACTAGGTCACATTTCTTTGGCTGGGTATTAAATTCAATTTTGAAGCTAAACTCATGTGCCAAATAATATAATAATCCAATTAAAATTGGTCAAATTAAAATATAGGGACTAATCCACCAAAATGTATACCACAAGGACCTTTCTTAAATTTTACCAAAAAGGAAAAGTAAGTAAACATTTGCCAGCGAATGAGAGAGAATCAGATGCCTTACTGTATTGGGCCCAACTTTGGGCCTTTATATACACTTACTACCCTTTTCTATATTTTCCATATTCAATGCATCACACTCTTTCTCATCATTTTTCTACGCGATCTTTTCTCTCCCTAAACACCTCATTTTCCTGAGGAAAAAAAAAACAAAAAACAAAAAAGAAGCGTAAGTGAAGAAGGAGAAGAAGAAAAAAGAAAATGGCGGACCAGCTTACCGATGAGCAGATCTCTGAGTTCAAGGAGGCCTTTAGCCTCTTTGACAAGGATGGCGATGGTCCCTTCCTTCATCTCTCTCTTTCCTCACTTTTATTTTGTTCTTGATTTTTTTAAAAATTATGCTGGAATAATGTTCTTCGTTTGGTTCAGCTCTGGTTTGCGGATCTGAGTGTTATTTTTCGTTTTTTATGCTTTTTTTTTGTTTAATTTT
This sequence comes from Gossypium arboreum, assembly GCF_025698485.1. Taxonomy (NCBI): domain Eukaryota; kingdom Viridiplantae; phylum Streptophyta; class Magnoliopsida; order Malvales; family Malvaceae; genus Gossypium; species Gossypium arboreum. The sequence continues at coordinate 141,345,637 of NC_069077.1, read as the reverse complement.
TGAATTTTGCGATCGTTTTCTTTCGTGATTTGAGTGGTGTGACGGATCTAGGATTGCGAATTATGAATTTATGATCTTGATTGATCTTCTTTTATGTATTTTCTTGCTTTTGATGGCTTATCGCTGTATTTTTTTCCCTTTCATTTTCGTTCTCGTTGACCTTTCTCGGTCGTGATGTTGATTGCATTTATGACTTATCTTTGATGCTAAAGAGACTTAACTAGATCGCTATTTCGTTTATTGATTTGCTCCATAGTTTTATGTTTGAGATTTGATTTTTGATTTAATCATGATTGAAGGTTGCAGTTCTTTTATGTGAATGTTTAATCTCATTAGCTAAGCTTCTTTGGATTCTGTACTTGAGTTCGTTGGATTGAACCTCTAGCAAATTTCTTTTGATCTATAATCCCAAACATGGTACTTGGTAGTTAAATATTTGAAGGCTCTTGAATCAGTTGATTTCTATAAATCAATATACTTTGTTACATGTGTTAGTTGATCCATCAGTTGTTAAACTTTGAATTCTCGATGTTTTGCTCTATAAATTTGATCAATTACATTTCTGCCTCCATATCCGTGTCGTTTTTGCACATTGGAAAAATGTTACGATCCGCATCCGTACTTGTTCGGCTATGCATTTGTGTCTGCTTTTATTGTTTCATAGCTGAAACCATAGTCTTATTTCCTTCATTTGTTTCCAATACTCGCTATATAGGTTGCATTACTACCAAGGAACTGGGTACTGTAATGCGGTCACTCGGACAGAACCCTACTGAGGCAGAACTCCAAGATATGATTAATGAAGTTGACGCTGACGGAAATGGGACCATCGATTTCCCTGAATTTCTCAACCTTATGGCAAGGAAAATGAAAGATACCGATTCTGAGGAGGAACTTAAAGAAGCTTTCAGGGTGTTCGATAAGGATCAGAACGGTTTCATATCTGCTGCCGAGCTTCGTCACGTTATGACAAATCTTGGCGAGAAGCTTACCGATGAGGAAGTCGATGAGATGATCCGTGAAGCCGATGTTGATGGTGACGGCCAGATCAACTACGACGAATTCGTCAAAGTCATGATGGCCAAGTAAGGATCTCTCCAACCAAAAAAAAAAAAAAAGAACAGAGTAGATAAGTCTGCAAAGATTTCAATCTCGTAATTGGTTCTTGGGTCGTTCGTTTATCGTTTGCATTATTTCGTCGACCGGCTTGTTTGCTCTGTTTTTTCCTTTTTAGTAGTCTGGGTTTTTATTTTTCTTATATTTGGTTTTTGTTTTTTTTTGCTTTCTATTCTTGGCTCCTTTGAAACCTTTAGAACAATTTGCAACCAATGTTTTTTTTTTTTTTGCATATGGGTGACTAATTTTACTATATTTTAAAATTTTAAAAGTGCTTTATTTTCAATGGTTTGTCTGATTTGCCTTTTCGAATGAGACTCGAATTCACGTCTTTTTAATTGTAGCAACAACAACAATGATATCAATAATGATATCAGTAGAGTTTAAGTTTAAAAATTTAAAAGTACTTTATTTTCAATGGTTTGTCTGATTTGTCTTTTCCGAATGGCACTCGAATCCTAGTCTTTTTACTTATTGCAACAACAATTATATCAATAGAGTTAAGGCTCAATCATCTTTTGCAAGTGTTTCTTTCTCGTATTTATCCATCCGATATTCCGGCAGTTGTTCAGTTTCATATTTTCTCTTCTGCGTCTTCCTTTCGTTTACCTAAGGCTCTAGTTTACGTGGTTTGAAACACAAAATGATGATTTGAGCCTCAATGATTTGAACTTCAAATAATCCAAATTCCAACCTTCGACTTCAACGGGAAGAAATCAAAGCTTTAAACCTTTTTAAAAAACAATAAGGGTAAATATACATTATGGTACCTGAACTTTTTTTTTTCAATTAGGTATTTAAACTTGGTCTCAAGGTTTAATTTAGTATTTGAACCTTTTTTTGTTCGATTAGGTACTTGAGTTGGTTTTTCAGTTCAAATCGGTATATGAATTTGGCTTCATGGTTCAAATTGATTTAAATAAATACTAATTTGTATAATTAAATAAAAGCCTGGTTCAAGTATAAATTTGAACAAAGAAACTAAGTTTAAGTATTTAATTGTAAGTTCAAGTACTTAATTAGATAAAATTATGAATGTTTTTAAAGTAGTAATATTTTTCTATGTAAAAGTTTTGCTAAATATTTCTCTTTCAAATTCTTTTCCTCCCCAATAAACACAATTCAAATAGGTTAAAATGTATATTTCAAAAATAATTATAATTCTAATTCGCCAAATTAATTGATATGTAATTTTTTTTTTTTAACATGTAATGGCATGATACACCTTAACATTTTTTCTCCGATTGCACAATTTTTTTTGCATATATAAAATTAAAAGACAAAATGAAAAACAAATCATATTATATCAAATTGCATCATTATATTTTTCTTTTATTTTAAAAATTTTAAATTGCCGCTAATATAATAGGACATGGGTTGGAGTGCACTGAGATGCATTATCTTCTTTATTATGAGTTGGAGTGGGATTATAAGTAATTTTAAGTATCGTGTCAAAAGTCTTATTAACACTAAGAATCAAACCTGCATTTAAAGTTAACCACTCGTCTATTCTAATAATTTTTGAAATTATAGTTTAAGCTATTAATTTTAAAAGATAAAATTATTGTATGACATACATACCTTTATAATAAAAATTATAATTTTTACTCATTTTTTAACTATATCAATATATAAGAAATTAACTCAATTAAAATCTTAAATATAATTAAATTATGATACACTTTTACTCTGAGTGTAAAATATCATATTTAAAAACAAAATAAAACTTTGACTAAAATAATAAAATTATATACAATAAATTTCTAGATTTATTTCAGAAAAAGATAAAAAAGGCTTTATAATTATAAATATTTTTGGTACAATATAATTATCTTTATTATTTTATTAAAGAAAATTCATCGAATCATTTTGCAACTTAAATATGGTATTAAAATATTTCAAAAATATTTTTTTGAAAGAAAAATACAGATTAAGACCATAGAAGATATTTAATTTTTTCAAAGAATATAGAATAGAATATATAAATAGGACATTTTCATTTAAAATGGACTCTTCAAATATATTCCACACCCTAAATGGAAGGACTATATTTTAAAGTTGGAATCCTACCATACCCACTAGTGTCCCTATCAATAAAAGCATATAATTTCATATTTAGAAATCAAAATAAAAATATTTTATTTTCCTTCAAATATTTATAAAATATTTATAAAATTTCAATTTATTTTGATTCTAAATTAATTTGGATTGGGTCGATTTGAGTTTTAAATTTTATTAAACTACTTTCTTTAAGTTATTTTCGGTCTAAATTTATTCAAGTTTAAATTAATGCAATACAGATGACAACTAATTCAAGTTACCATAAGTTAAAGTAATTTCAAATTATTTTAAATTTTGAGTTTAAATTGAACAGATTTAAACCATTGATTTTTTTATGAACAAATCAAAGTGGACCAAATTGAATATTTGAATCCAATATTCATTTTATTTTATTTTATTTTATTTAACAGAAGGAGAGAGAAGGCAACATCACATGTGAACTCCACCACCAAGCGTGGTAAAAAATCTAAAGGAAAACAGTCTTGTAAATGCATTTTCCTTTAAAGTTATTTTCTTTCCTTTATTTATTTATTTATCCATTTTGTATGTTGTAACTCTATTGTTCCAATCAACCTAATAAATTTATATATATATATATATATATATATAGAATGTGTTTAATGATTTTGAAAATGAAAATTAATTTAGTGTGCGATTTTATTTTATCCCGAATGATGGTAGTGAAAGATAAGAGCTTTAATTGTTTGGAATTTAATCTATACATGTAATTACATATAATGAGTTCAATGTAGTTTTAATTCGACCTCATTTATCTCACATCATGATCCCATAAAGATAACAATCTATTTTACTAAACTCGTAATTTTTGCATGAATAAAACTACAAACTTTTCACACGAATAAATTTATGCATTCATTGTAAAAACATCTAGACTGCATCATTTTTTGTTGGGGATTGACTCGTATAAACAATGAAATAGAAAATGGAAAGAAGATCGAACACAAGTTTTAAGTGGAAAACTCCTTCGAATAAGATAAAAACCATAGGTAAATGAGACTTTGACTTTTTATTAAATGGGTAAACAAATGATGGTACAATATGGAGAAGATAAACCTAAATGTACTAAACAAATATTATCCAAAACCCTGAGTACAAGGCACTAACTCTCGTAGAGCAAACTTGAAAACAAAACCCTAACTCTCATAGAGTTCTCTCAAAAGGAGTACAAAATTTTCTCCATAGTTTCCACAAAAATTCTCATCAAAACTCATCTGCGATTATATCTTGTCGCCTCCAAAAGAAAAGCCTTGTAGTACTACATTTTTAATTGCCTCCTTAATTTGGCTCGCAAAATAGATATACAAGACCCCTTTGTATAAGCTAAGATTAGAGGTCTAATTATAGTAAAATATCATTGGAGTAATCAAAGTTTAACTGGGAGAAGAAACTCAATTTATGTGGGGAACACTTTGCCACATTGTAACGTTTCCATTCGAGTTGTACGACGTCGTCAATTGTCATAACGTTGGGAAACTTCTCATCATAACGTCGCCATCTATTCAGCCGAGAATACGAGACACACCCCACATAATCACATTTCTTTACTTGATTGTAAAAGTTAAATCTTACTCCATCTTAATATATCGTCTTTACATATAAGAACTATTTTCATTACTCTAATAATTAAAAATAAAAGAAAATTTTAATATATTCATATCGGATCAAGAAAATATATCAAAATTAAATACGGAATGATATATTAAAATTTTAATATCCAGTCAAATTTAAGAGAAAACCTTTAACTATTTTTTATTTATTAATAAATAAATTTATTTAGTTTTAGAAAATAATTAAAAGATAAAACTTAGTGAGAATTAATGATTAAATTTAATATAAACTTTAATTTAACTAACCTCTCTTAATCAAATGAAATTTCTTACTTACAAGATAATAAAAGTATTTACAATAAAGTGTAATAAACAATTGAGGTTAAACGACGTCGTAAAGCCCTTCACTATACCTTTAATCCTCGTACTTTAATTTGTGGTAGGTTAATTTGATATTAAATTATCAGAATTTAAATTTCAAATTTTGACAATTATTAAGATTAAAAATAATTAATTTAAAAAATATACGGGCTGAATTTAACTAAAATAAAGTATAATGACTAAATTTACGATTTATATATGATATAAAAATTAATAACAAAATTTAAGGTAAAAATACGATAGAGGCACCTTTATTAGGAGTTAGATTGCATTTTGCTCTCTCTACCAAAAAATGAGCAAATTAGTTTCTGTACTTTAGATCAAAGAGCAAATTGATCATTATTTTCCATTTATACCGTTAAAAAATGATCTTTATAAGTTAATATGAGGTACACGTGACACGCAATATGTTATTATCTGATTATTCCACCTGTTTAATAGGAAAATGGATAGATTTTTTAATATAAATGATCAATTTTCTATTTTATTTATCATACAATAATTAATTAATTTATTTTTTGAATAGAGGGCAAACTGCAATACGAGTCCTAGAATTTCATTCTACTTTTACTCTTGATTTTGCCTAAAATCAAACATTGACAGAAAAGAAGGTCGTAGAGTATTTATGGTTTAAATTTTCACAAAATTTTGCTAATATTAGTATTATTTTTTATAAAATAAAATAAAATTCAGCTTTTAACTTTTATTTTTTAACATTAATAGCAGGAAATTCCACGTGGGCTATGCTGATTGGTTTCGTCGACTGCAATTACGTGAATAAATAATAGCATGGGATAAATATTGGTCTAATGTTGTTTCTAGTCCCTATACTCTTTACATATTTAGAATTTAATCTCTATTTTAATCCGAGAATTTAATTATTACTTTTTAACAATAGAAGTTTATTTGAAATAAATGTGAAAAGAATTGTAAATATATAAAAAAAAATTGGTCAAGTAGAGAAAGTCATACCCGAACAAAAACTCTAACTCTTAAGCTAATTCTCGAAACAATATTGAAAATTTTTAAGACTGAATCGTAACCTTACATTTATAAATCTAATATTCTTTTGTCTTATTTGATTCTTCACGCATGTAATATTGTATACATAACTAGTTTTAATAAATAAAAAAATATAATCAATACTATATATTAAACATTTAATTGAGTCGGTATTACGAGTTAATAAAATAATGAAAATACTCTTACTTTACAAAGTAAATTGTATTATTTCGAGGTATTTTAACACTTTCTATATTTAATATAGAAAAATAAAAAATACACATATAATTGGATTCGAACTCTTATTTTTATTGTTAATTATATCGATTTTTAATAAATATATTTTTCATCCCATAATCTAGTTTAATTTATTAGAATTCCAAATAGACTTCAATTATAAAATCAAAAGGACTAAATTGATGAGATTAAAGCTAGAAAGACCAAATTTCAAACATGAGAAGAATACAGAGACTAGCATCATAATTAGACCTAAATATTTTTCTAAATTCCAAAAAAAAAAAAATCGTAGATTGAATAAATAGCCATCGTTTTTTTTTGTCGATTTGTTGCTCTGATAAATTTGTTAAATTTATTTAGCTATAAAAAACTTATAATTTCTCCCGCAAAAAGCGAAGAAGATCGAAGGCAAAAAAAGGTCTCTCATTGTCGGTTCTCTCAGAAAAAAAATAATATTTGCACAAGTTTCTTTCAGGTCAATTCTAATCTCTTCTTCTTTTTTTTTTTTTGATTTTCTTTTCGCTTAAATTTCTCCAATTAATTGATAGAAAATTTTCGATTTGGAAGTTCTTTGATTTGATTCTTTGGTGGCGGGAGAAAATAATGTCGGAGGAAAATTTGATTTTTTTTTTGTTTTATTTTGTTCGAATTAGTAAAGTTCAATACATTTGGATGCATAATTTAGATTTTTTTTTATAATTAAGTTGATCTCAATGCTTATGTTATTGTTTCGCAACGAATTAAATGGTTTGAAAAGAGTAAGGTTAATGATTAGGAGGATTTAGTGTTTTATGTTTGATTCTAGATTTTGATTTTCAGGGAAAATTTGAATTTTTTGTTTTGTTTTGTTCGAATTAATACATTTGGATACAGAATTTAGATTTTTTTTTATAAATTAAGTTGATCTCAATGCTTATATTATTGTTTCGTAAAGAGTTAAATGGTTCGAAGGAGTAAGGTTAATCGATTAAGAGGATTTAGTGTTTTATGTTTGATTCTAGATTTTGATTTTCAGGGAAAATTTGAATTTTTGGTTTTGTTTTGTTCGAATTAGATGCTTGAATTAGTAAAGTTCAATACATTGGGATACAGAATTTGGATTTTTTTTTTTAATTAAGTTGATCTCAATGCTTATATTATTGTTTCGTAACGAGTTAGATGGTTTGAAGGAGTAAGGTTAATTGATTAGGAGGATTTAGTGTTTTATGGTTGATATTAGATTTTGATTTTCAGGGAAAATTTGAATTTTTTTTTTGGTTGAAATAGATGTTTGAATTAGTAAGCTCTATGCATTTGGATTACAGAATGCGCAAAATTTAAAAAGAAAAAAAAAACAGTTTATCTAAGTGCTTATGTTATTGTTTCATAATGAATTAAATGGTTTGAAAGGGTAAGGTTAATTGATTTGGATTACAGAATAGGAGAAATTTTTGAACGTTTACATTTTTTTGTTTTTAATAATTTCGGTTTATATTAAAAGGTTGGAAAGAGTAAGGTTTGATTCTAGATTTTGATTTTCCTCTTCTGGTTGAATAGTGCAGTGTGGTAATTAGGTAGAGTGAAATGATGAGGCTGCAAACCTATGCTGGTCTCAGTTTAGTCGCGATGCTAGCTGTTATTTACCATGCATTCAACAGTAGAGGCCAGTTTTATCCTGCTATGGTGTATTTATCAACCTCTAAGATCAGCTTGGTGCTGCTTCTCAACATGGGGCTTGTATTTATGTGCATCTTATGGCAAATAACCAAAAAGATATTCCTCGGGTCCCTTCGTGAAGCTGAGGTTGAACGGTTGAATGAGCAGTCGTGGAGAGAGGTTATGGAGATCCTCTTTGCGATCACTATTTTCCGTCAGGACTTCTCGGTTACGTTTCTTGCTATGGTTACTGCTCTGTTGTTAATCAAGGCTTTGCATTGGTTGGCACAGAAAAGGGTTGAGTACATTGAGACGACCCCTTCTGTTCCTATGTTGTCTCACATTCGGATTGTTTCTTTTCTGGGTTTCCTTCTTCTTCTAGATTGTCTGTTTTTGTCAAGTTCTATCAAGTTTCTGATCGAAACACGGCAAGCTTCAGTTTCCCTATTCTTTGCGTTTGAGTAAGTTTTTTAACTTGGCACATTTTATTTGTTTCTTGATTAATGATAACATGTATCATTGTTCTTTGTCTGTGTTAAAACATGTATTAACTACTACTTGTGAGTTTTCAAAGTTACTAAAAATACCTTATCAGCTGCACAAGGGAGTGGTGGATCTGTATTTTCCAGTTTATCTATTTTCACTCTGACTAATGTTGAATTCCTTGGGTCTAGGTACATGATTCTGGCTACGACAATAGTGTCAACTTTTATAAAATATGTTTTCTATGTGAGTGACATGCTTATGGAAGGACAATGGGAGAAGAAGGCTGTCTATACCTTCTACTTGGAGCTCATTCGGGACTTGCTTCACTTGTCTATGTATTTATGCTTCTTTCTTGCGATTTTCATGTAAGTAAACTATTTATTTTTACTTTCTGCATGATCACAAGTTATTTATTCTGCTTTTCCATTGTGAAGTTTCTGAAATGTGAATGGCATGGTACTAAAACTTGGTTTCTATTACATTTTGCTGTAATGACACAGAAATCAGCTTCTACTCCTAAAAGGAGTATAATTTGGTTGTCATGAGGGCTTAGTCTTGTTTGGCTCTGTTGCCAACTTGATAAAGGAAGGCTGTGCTGCTAGGTCTTTATAAGATAAGTTATAATAGAGAATGGATATAGTATGATAAGTTTAATGAACTTTTTCTTCACCAGCCTCGGTATCTTAATTTGCTTGTGTGTATGTATATATATCCTACAGATTAATCAATGATATGGTTGTTAATTTTTAATTTGTTTATGCAGGAACTATGGTGTACCTCTGCACTTAATACGGGAGCTATATGAAACCTTTAGGAATTTCAAAATTCGTGTTGCTGATTACATGCGTTATAGGAAGATCGCTTCAAATATGAATGACAGATTCCCAGATGCAACCCCTGAAGAGCTCGCTGCGTGAGTCAAATATTTGATTGTGAACTCAGTTTTATATATTTTTAGCTATATTTTAATTTCAATTTGACTCATTTTTAATTGCTTACTGATTGGATGAACAGAAATGATGCAACATGTATTATATGCCGTGAAGAGATGACCACAGCAAAGAAGTTGATATGTGGACATCTTTTTCATGTGCACTGTCTTCGATCATGGCTGGAGAGACAGCATACCTGCCCTACATGTAGAGCTCTCGTTGTACCACCTGAAAACGGAACAAGTTCATCTGGAGGGCAACATGGACCTTGGTCAGATGCTCAAGGACAAGGTAACCTCATTGTAACATAATCTACAACATCCCTTGAGGATTTTGATTTTCTTGATAAATTTGAATGGTTGTATGCCACTTGTTAGCAGACTTATTTTGTTTTTGAGATAATAAAGTTCATGCATCTTTTGATGCCTTGTCGAACTGCATGTGAGCTAGTTAAGGCCTGTGCCTTTATAAGGTGCGGAAATGTAAAATGACCACAGGTTTTACTCGTGCTTCAAGGGGCGCGCCTTAGTATCGTGTATATTACTTGAAGGCTTTTTCACTCCAACCCCATCTAAAGATGTTGTCCATGGATAACCTGTTCCATATCCCAGTTATCTTATACCACTTTGAAGCTGTTAAGCTCATTCAGGTTGCAAAGAACTGGGATGTGGAAATTAAATAATTGCTTTACTTTGATATTGCTTTGCTTCTAACTTCTATAACTTTATACTTATTAAATTGACATTACTGTTTTAAAAAAATCATCTAATTGTTTGAAGTGGGAACAGGGTCTGGCACAGGCTCGGCTCGACAAGGTTCTGATGGTGACATGGCTGCTGATAATTTGACCCAGCATCAGGCCAGGCTTCAGGCTGCTGCCACTGCAGCATCAATATATGAGAAATCCTATGTCTATCCATCTGCAAACACTCTAGTTTGGTAAGTAGTTTTATGCTTATAATACTTCATGTCAATTAAATTTGCAGTTTCCTCATTTTGCTGGCTGTTTTTCCCTGCGATTATTTTAACTGCCAATTGCACTGCTCTAATTATCAATTATTTCATTTTGCATTGAAATGATAGCTTCAAAAGCTGATAAGCTGTTCATTGCTTTAGAGGCTTTTCTAGATCATCAAGGTTTCTAATTGTGCTATTGATGTCGGTTCCTATACATGATCTGATCTGGCTCCAAATGCATTATTTTTGCCAATCCTGACTGGTACAGCCATTTACGTGTTACAATCTTGTGCATTTTAAATGCAGGTCTCCTGGATATGCTGTACTTCCCAAGGCTTATTGGCAACCGGATGACTCCACGAAGGGCGAATCTAGTGGGGAGACCACATCCACCGGAGAACAATTTGTCATTCCTGGTGGACAATTCAACTTGTCCTTTCCACGGTTCCCACATTGTGCTTTTGTTCCTTTCCAATTGCCTCGTGTTACTGGAAACATGGGAGAGGCATCGAGTAGTAATCTGCACATTCCAGATTCTCAGTTGGAAGCTCAGAAGAAGATCATTCAGCAACAGATTGAGGTATCATTTATGTGTCATAAGGTTGCTATTCTCCATCTAATTATGCGTTTCAAATTTTTTCTTTTTAAAAAGAACAACCGTCTTCTATATCTTGTCCCCTACCGTGGGATATACGTACTTTTTCTTGCTCAAGACAACGACAACTGGTATATACCCCTCCCTTCCCCACCACACACATACATAAAATTGTGGGATCTGCTGCATGGCATGAGATTACCAATGTCATAGTCATGACCTTTTTTAGGACAGCCTCCTAATAGCATTAGCATTTAGAGCTTCCATACATATGTACATGCATCATGTATGCATGCATGCATACAATACATACATGGTAAAAGTACCAGGAGGCCCTTATATTGCACTTTGCCCCCTTTACTAAATTTCGGGCAAATTAGTTCTTGTACGATAAATCAAAGAGCAAGCTGATCCTTCTTTTAACAATTCCATCTATTTTTACGGTTAAAAACTGATCTCTGTAAATCAGCATAAGGTACATGTCCACGCCATGTGTAACTGTTTGATTATTTCGTCAGGTGTGATAATTTTTAATTGTAGAAATGAATGAAATTTTAACATAAATGATCAGTTTGTTCACTGATCTAATGTATAGGGACTAATTTACCCATTTTTTGAGTATAGGGCAAAATTTAACCTGACTCCTAGTATAGGGACTTCTATAGTACTTTTCCCATAGACGTATAATTCTGCAATTTGCTGCATGGCATGAGAAATTGTCAAATGATCTCACACATTTCCAAATTGCTTTATTTGTTTTTCAACATTTTTCTTTGTTCTCAAAATTGAGTAGGTGCTACAAAATCAGCTCCAACTCCTGCAGATGCAGAAGCCGAAAACTGAAGAAAGTGTGGACACTGGTCCCACAGCCTCGTCGGACAGAAAAGGGAAGACAATTTCTTCTTCTTCAGGAGATTGAAGAAAGTACGTACCCTTTTGGCAACTGTAATATTTTTTGTTTTTGTTTTTACATTACATCGGAACACCGCATTACTAACATTCTTGCCACTAGGCGAAGATATTTTACGTCCTTACATGGGGAACTAGTGAATGAATGAATAGGCATATAAGAAAGAGAAAAAAAAGAAAAGAGGGTGGGGGGTGGGGCGGGGTTGAAGTTTAGGCTAAAAATTGTAGCATTGCTTCATTGAGGGGGAAAAATTGTTTTAAGCAACGATATTACATTTTGAAATTTAATTTTAATGAAAAAAAATTCAATTATCAAAATGTTTAGTAGTAAGGAAAAAAATTTATATGTTATAGGTATTAACTTTTCATTTTACGTGTTTCCTTTTTTTTTTTTTTTTTTTTTTTTTCTCTTTATTATCTTTTTCAAAATGTTGTGAAAAGTGGGGGAAATTGGAAAAGAAATATTTAAGCTAGAGGTGTTTGGGTTGAGGTTGGGTTGGGCTTATGCATTTTATCAATGTTTATGTCATACATGATTTTCTAGCTGGCGGCCGGGTTTGAAATATGGGTATTAAATTTTGCTTGAATTTATTTAAATTCATTCATATTTTTTAATTTTAAAATATAAATATTATAACTAATATTTATTACTTATATATACATATATCTTTTACTAGCATTATATGCTTTTTTTAATTAAAATTTTAAGTATAAACAACTTAATAATTTTTAATATTTTCATTATAATTTTACTATATTTAAATTTTTACGGATAAATTATATAATACATGAAATAAAAGGAAAAAATAAAAATGGTTTAAGTTGAGTTTGAATTTTTATATTAAAATTCAAACTTGACTCATAATTTAAATAGGATATATAATTTAACCTCCCTTAACTTTCTTTATTGTCTTCTCTATTTCATATGTATTTCATAATTCACCATCTATACTAGGTTAGTGCAATATATAATCAAACTCCTTTATGATTAACTTAAATAAAAATTATTTTTAAAAATCAATTAGAAATTGATTAAAAATCAATATATTAACATTAAAAACCCAATATATTCTGAGTTAAATGTTAATAAAATAGATGTAGTTGTCTCTTTACTTTTTTTTCCTCATATAATGTAGATATATATATATATATATATTCAAAATTATTCGTCTTAAAAGGAACTGAATGTACATATATTTCTTCATTGAAAAGATGTTTTTCCACCCGCTAGTTATAGTGATTTTCCTCGAAAAGATGTATGTTTTCTATTTAGTTGTAGCAAAACTCGATTTTCCTTTAACAATTTTAAATTTTAAGTTAATTGGTTGAGTTATTTAAATTATTTGATTTTTTGAGTTAATTTGAATAAATAATTCGAGTTTCAAGTTTAAGTCTAATTAAATTTTAGAATTTGAATAACTTGGATAATTAAAACAATAGATTAAATGTAAATATCCTTTTGTTCCTCGTTAATTTTAAAAGTGAGTAAATTGACTTTTATCTCAACAAAAATTAAAAATTCTAAACAAAATATGAAAAATTTAAAATTTTAAAAATTTTAAAAATAATTTTATAGACCTAAATAAGTAAACTAACTATTTAACTTTATTATACTAAAGTATTTTTTCTACTATTTTGCTTTGAAAAAGTTCTCAAATATATTTGGTTTCAAATTTATGTCATTTAATATGAAATTAGTTATATTGTAACAAGATTTGAATTTGGCATGTTTAATTTAACTATAACAATTTCACTCGATTCAATTTGACTTGATTATAATTTAATTTCACTTTACTTGATTCAAAAACATTTCAAATAAAGTTAGAATGATAAAATAATACTAATCAACTCAATTAACTCAAACTTTCTCACTCGATGTTCACTCCTATTTTTGCTCACTAATTCTAAAAAGTGTGCAATTTTATTCACTCAAGAAGAAAAATATTTTTAAATATTATAAATAATAAATTAATATTATATCTATTTTATATTAATAATAATAAAAAGCTTGGTGTCACGTTAATTCGATACCTATCAGTCAATTTTTTTCAAAAGCACTGAAATTAAGGTTATTATTGTAATTAATTTATAAAAACTAATTTTAAAATTCACCTATTTTTTGAGAAAAAAATTATCCACTACAAATAACTTGTTTACTCAAAAGAAAAATCCATTATATTTAGTAAATATTTTTAGAATAATTTGTTAACTATTTTAATTTATAAATATTTTTAAAATATAATTTCTAGAAAAACCCACAACATTTAGTAAATAGAAATTTTGGGCAATCGAGAAATTTTAGTATATTAATTTTCTGATTGTAAAAATAAAATATTTATTAAAAATATTATTATTATTATTTTTTTTTTTTTTTGGGGTCAAATAGTGAATTCTTTTCACCCACGTAAAGCACACTAATGCTGAATAAACCGACTTTAAGCCATCACTTATTCCACTATTTAATTAAAAAAACCCCCTCTTCAAGTCAATAACCGATAGCAAATTTCCAATTTCTTTTGTTTTTTTTTTGTTTTTTTTTTCACTATTATTTAAACGGCGATGACGATGAAGATGACAATCGCTTACGTTTACTGTTCTCACTGTCTCCACTATTCCAAAGCAGCCATTGAAGCTAACTTCTTGTGAGCACTCTCTTAAATTCTTGATTTTCATAATAAATCTTCTAAAATTTCAATATTTTTTTTCATTCTTTTCTATGAATTTAATATTTGATTTTATATATGGTGATGAATGTGCGATCGATCGGAGCGTAGTTCTTGTTCTAGTTGTGGAAAATTGGTGAACGAGGTCAATGTAAAGGGAAATCCAGATTCGGTTGTAAAGAAGAAATCCAAATTTCCAAGGTTTAAAAGAACCAAAAAGAACTCCATGAAAATTAAAGGTGAGTTTCTTCTTGGATCAGATGAGAAAAAGATTGAAGAAGAAAAAAAAAACTCAGTTCTTTAGGTTATTAATTTTTGGGAGAATATTGGTTTGTTTATTTTAATAATAATAATAATATTATTATTATTATTGTTCTTTAAGTTGTTATTATTATTAATAATATTAATTTTAAACAATTAATATAAAATTAAACTTTGGTTTTAAAATTATTTGTATTAAAATTTTAATCTATATTATTTTAGATAAAATTATATCAAATATGATTTTAGAAAATAATAAAAGCAATTAAAAATTTCAACAATTTTATTGTAAATTTTGTATTAATTAAATATATACTATCATTATCAAACAAATTTAAAAATCTAAACAATGATTTTTTCTTTATAAAAAAACCATAACGTTTGTAAAGCATGAAGATTGATAAATTGCCATAAATATACATTTTCCGATATTTATAAAAAATAAATATTAAAATTGTATATAAACTTTGATTAAATACACTTTATCCGTAAAATTTTTATTTAATTTAATTTCATTTCATCAATAATTGATAATATTTTGTGTATAAATATTAATATTATACAATTATATTAAATTAATAAGAAAATAATATGTACATATAAACTGTAATTCAAGTTATATATATAATTATAACAACTTAAAATTTATGTATTAAATTGTACATTAGATAAAAATTTGATAATTACCTATTTTTAATTAAAATCTAATTATAATATTAAAATCCAAGGCTATACATTCAATTAGAAACATTTTGTGTATAAATTTTGTCATAAAAGGGGAAGAATAATATGTTAAATAAGCTTTAGAGGCATAAAATATTAAGCATATATATACACATATATCAGATATTATGCCTTCACCTTTGAGTCTATGCTGCGTTTACTATGCCAGACACTATTCCGATCACCGTTCACCAGATCCTTCTAGGCAACGACCGACATCAATCAGTTCATCCACTCTTACTATTCATCTCGATACAATTGATACTATTTTGTTCTTATATTATGCTTGAATGTTTATTTTGATATTTGAGTTTATTTTTCTGTTTCGTACAAGTATTTAAGTTTTTTTTTTATCCCAAAATTTAATCAAGTAGAAATTATTCTAATATCATACAATAGCTCAATCCAAGCTTAATTTAAACCTGACCGAGCCTAATCCATTAACACCTATGGTCAAATTTTCATTAATATTCTTTTCAATGGAAAAAGGAAATGGATAATTATGTAATTTTGGTATTGTCCTAATTTCTCTCTTTTCATCTTTTTGGGTGGCACAAGTCTTTGATCTTCATTATTTCTATTTCAGCATTATAAACAGTAGTATTTTGGGAGACATGGTCACATGTAGTGCCAAAATTTGAGGCCAACATTTTTTTACTATGAAAAATCAACCAATTCATGAGTGACCACCATATCAGATTTCATCAAATTCCATGATCTAAGTAAATGGTACATGTGGCAACAAATAGTGTTCCTGCAAATTGGTTTTGGATCTTTTCGTTATTCAGTCCGTAGGTATGGGCTTTCCGTAGAATCGAGGTACTATCAATTAGCTTAAGTGATAATAACTTCCTTTATTAATGATTTATATGTAATCGTCGAGTTAAATCGAGTTAAATTATGTACAAATTCTTTTATTTATTATAATTTCATTTAATATAACGAATTCCGACTTAATCAGAGCTGATAGGAACAGATTTTTTTTTATTTCGAAATTGAGTTTAGGTAGGTCAAAAATGGTATTTTTTAATAGTTATTAAACCGGGTTAAGTTCAGATTTAGAGAAAAACCCACCCTGCCTTGGTTAATTACAAAATTCACCTTTTATATAATATATTAATATTGGATTCTCATTTCCATTATTTGTGCAGCTCACCTTTGTGTTGTTATCCCATGAAAGCCTTTTTCCTTATTTTTTTATTTCCATAATTTCTTCGTGTTGCATAAATAAAATATAGGACAAAAATAATAGGAAATAATAAAAATTATTTTATTTTTGGGTTTTTTTTTTTAAAGTCGGGGTCAGGCCATATGTGTCGTACATCGGGTTGAGACATGCAAAAATTTGACCCATCTTGTCCTATTGTCATCCTTAAAGTTTCACTTATTCAAACACTTCAAAAATACTCTCATTCTAGAAATCCGAATAAAAGGATAAAATCAAACTAGCTATTTATAAGTCTCAAAATATTATTTTTAAATGATAAACTAAATAATTTATATATTGATTTGGTTAAAAGAAATTATAAATATTATTTACTTAACAACAATGAGACTACGAACATGTGAGGTAAAAGTGATCATAAAAGAGGTTTAGATCGGGTTTATGTATGATATTAATATTATATATAAATCTTAAGTTTAGCTTAACTCAAAATATGAACTTCAAATTTGCTTAAATTTATTAATATTTATAAATAGTTAACTCAAACTCATTTAAGTCAGTCGTTATATATACATTTTTATTAAATCTAGACATATTCAACATTTTTTTTGAGAAAGAACTTAACCTTTTTAATATTATAAACTTAAAAATTGAGACGGACTTGGGTTTTGAATATTGAAGTCTAAGTTTAATTTATATTTTAAACGTTCTAATTTTTCTCTAGATTTATTTTTCAGATATAATATTTTTATTTAAATCCTTTCAAATTAAAGGGCGAATGAAATCCAACAGGGATGTGCAACATAAACAGTGTTTTCATACATACAAAATGTGCACTACTGTCTGATTGCAAAGCTTACTAATAAAGCATGTCTGCTTAATGTTTTTTTATTCTCTTTTCAAAAAAATAACATAAAATTAATTAAATCCCTTAATCCAAAGGAAATTGTCATTTGTTTATTTACTTATTTCATTTTATAATATATTTATTGACTGAATTTTTGAATTAAACATTATTAAAACGTTTTTAATTTGTGAAAAAATTCAAAGAGAATAAAGAAAAACCATTTTACAGTCCAATGCATCTTATTCTATAAGTTGTAATGGCATCTCTTTTGATATCATCATCACTATGGATAATATCTATGTATGAGTTTTCAAAAATAAAAGAGAGTATATATATATATATGTGTGTGTGTGTGTGTGTGAGTCATCATAATTCTTTTGATTTTTGATGCTCTATATCTTGCACTTTTTTTTGTTCATCTTTTTGGATGACAATGAGTGAAGCTTGAGACAACTGGTGGAGAGAATATGTAACAGCAAAGCTTTATTGGCCATTCTATAAAAATGGCTTCCATTGTGTAGATCATTAATTAAAACTCAAAAGTATTAGCTAAATATCTTGTTTCATCGGAGTGACTATGGATGGTGGTGGTGAAGAAGTTTCCAGTGACGGAGAAGGTCAAATGTTGCCGGATTCCGCTCGTAAACGTGGTGGCTGGGCTACTTTCCCCTTCATTGCTGGTCTTTCTCTCTTTCTCCCTCCCTTTTCCTCACTTTTTTTTTAAAATTTTGGTTACGTTGCTGAACTCTTTATTTTTTTATTTTTCAAAAATGTGTTTTCTATGTGCAATAAAATATGTGTTTTTGATTATTTTTAAGTAGGTATTAGATACTTGCTCGAGTTCCGCTAATGTAAGAAGTGTATAATGAATTCTCAAAATTATACTTACCTTATTCGAACTCTTTTTTTACTCTAAAATACCCATGTTTAAAACTTGTTTTTGACACGTATTCAATCATAGGTTTTAATTGTTTTTAGACATACATATTAAACACTTACTCGAGTTTGGCTAATGCAAAAAGCGTCATGAATTCTCCGAACTATGCTTACTTTACTTAAACTTTTCATTTTCTCTAAAACACCCGTGCTCGATATTTGTTTTTGATATGCATGCCAACATGGGTTTTTGGTTAGTTTTTAGACATGTATACTTGTATAACACATTTATTTGAGTTCAGCTAAAGTAAGAGATGTGTCATGAATTCTCCGAATTATGTTCAAACTCTTCATTTTCTTTAAAATACGCATGCTTGATATTTGTTTTTGACATGCATGCAAATATGGGTTTTTGATTGTTTTTAGACATATGTATACTCATATCACACATTTACTCGAGTTTGGCTAAAGTAAGAAGTGTGTCATGAATTATACGAACTATGCTTACTTTACTCAAACTCTTCATTTTCTCTAAAATACCAATGCTTGATATTTGTTTTTGACACATATACAAACACGAGTTTTGATTATCATTAGACATGTACACTTGTATCACGAACTCGAGTTTGGCTAAAGTAAGAAGTGTGTCATGAATTCTTCGAATCATGCTTATTTTACCCAAACCCTTCATTTTCTCTAAAATACTCATATTTGAAACTTGTTATTGTCAGATACTCTCAAACATGGGTTTCGATCGTTTTTAGACATATACTCGTATTGGATACTTACCCTAATTCGGCACCGAAAGAAATGTGTCATAAATTTTCGGACTAACAAGCAAATGAAAAAAAAAAAAAACAGGGGCACTAATAGGATCAAGCATAGCAGTATCAGGATGGGCAAACAACTTGATTGTGTACATGATTGAAAAATTCCATGTGAGAAGCATTGATGCAACCCAAACATTCAACATTGTAGCTGCTTCTACAAGTTTACTTCCTATGGTTGCTGCAATCCTTGCCGATTCTTTCCTCGGTTGCTTTTCTGTCATCTGGATCTCATCTCTTATCTCGATCCTGGTAACCATTTACTTTTATTTTCATTATGAAACGACCTCAAATTATGAACCTAGATTCTAAATTGATTATGTTGAAGGGAGGTTGACTCTTTCTAGAGAAGTATTTAAAGTGTCGTTCGTCTGGAGCCAAAGGAGTCCTCAACGGGTTGGTATTGTCCCTGGGTAAAGCTGAGGTTTTGTCTCTTGACTTTGTTAAGAGCCCAAGTGTCAAAGGAGGCAGGATTCACAAGGTGGGAGCACCTTGTTGGATCACGCACTTGGTAGGATTTGAACCCTTGCTCCTTATATAGCATCTAAGGGCCTAATCCAACAAGGTGTTCTTGCTCTATAAACCCTATCTCCGACACTCGAACTCTTGACAAAGTGTCGTCCATTTGGTTAACGCAATCTCAACGGCTCGATATCGTCTCTAGGTTGAGCCAGGGTTTTATCTCCTAACTTCGTTAAGTGCCCAAGTGCTGAAAATGAGGTTCACAAAGTGGAAGCACCTTGTTGGATTAGGCTCTTAGATGCCATATACGGAGCATGAGTTCAAACCCTACCAAGCGCTCAGCTCAATTCAACAAGGCGCTCATGCTCTATGAACCTTGCCTCCAGTACTTGCGCTCTTGACAAAGTTGGGAGACAAAATTCCAACTTAACCCGGTGATAATACCAACTCGTTAAGGGGTCCATTGGTCCCAGACGAACGACACTTCAAAGACTTCTCCAAAAGCAGTTGGTTCCCCTCAACAAGTCCGAAACTTCAAAATGTTTTAATTGAACCTTTAAAGTATCAGCAATGTATGAATCACTATCGACCTAATCATTAATTCAAACATATTTAAAACATGTGGATCAAATTGTAAACATATATGCACATGGACAACTTGAATCTGACATTTCTGAAAAAGACAATGCTTAATAAAATTTAGAAGTATTATTTCTTTTCTTTAATTTGTTGAATCCAAGCGGCCCATATAATATTTACACATGTATTTACAATTTGATCTAATGTTTTAAAGCCCAAACTAATTTGGATACTCAATTAAAATATTTTTAACACGGACCATAGTTTAAGAATGTCGTGTTTAATATTTATATTTTAATATATATTCAGATATAGCATACAAATATGATTAATATATTCGTGCTCAAAACCCGAAACCCAAAAAAAAAAAGCATTTGAGTATTTAAAAATTTCTTCTATCCTGGAATATTGGATGAAAAAGGAGTTAGCTAATGTTTGACTAACTTTAGTATTGTTCTTTACTGTTGGCATATTAGGGCTTTATCAATGTTGCCATTAAGAATGAAATGTTTGATGCCTATCCAAATATATTTCTTAATTATTTGGTTTATTCGATTCGATTTTTTTAACGCTCGTTAAAATTTTAAGAATATACTTAAATAGTTAATAATTTTTTTTTTAAATTAAACAATTTTTTTCGGAATAAGTTGTGTGAGCACAATCATTCCGATTCTTCATTTTTATTGAAAGTACTTGTGTTTAATATCAGTATTCGATACATATTCATATATGAATATAAATCCTCTAAGTATTTAAAATTTTGAAATAAAATTTTATAAAATACAAATCCTTCAAATATTAAAAAAAAAAAAGTAAATGTAATTCTTGTTTTAGTCCCTCTATTATGTTGAAATTTGAAATTTAATTTCATTTCTTTAATTTGACATAATTTAGTCCTCTACTATGCTAAAAAAGTGATGACTGAGAAATTTCTTTCAGAACTACCCTAAGTATTTGGTTTTCATATAAATTTATTATTTGCTAATCATGATCAGACTTGTCCATAAGATGGGCCAAGTCACGGCCTGGCTCAGAAAAATTTAAGCCTAGGACTGTTTTCGGCATGGCCCGCAAAAAAACCCATTTCATTTTTTAAACGATATTAAAATATGTTTTTATATTAATTTTTCATATATTTTATAATTAAATTTAAATTTAAAAATATTTTTATTATTTAAATTTTATTCAGGTTGGGCTAGACATAAGAACCTTGTTTAATCCTGGCCCATGAACAAGCTGTTGACTGAATTTTTGCATAGCCCTACCTGTGTAACCATAGTGACAAAAATCGATAAATTAATCTAATTAAGTGAATACTATTAAATTTTGCTGTTAAATCACTTAGCTGAAAATTAATATTCAATAATTTATATATGACGAATTATGATAAATTAAGGGTAATTAACTAGACCAGCATATATTTATTTATGGATACGAGAATTGATTTACCCCCGCATTTGCAGGGTATTATCCTAATAGCTTTAACGGCTATGCTTGATCCCTTAAGGGCTCAACCATGTCAACACGGATCAGCATCGTGCCCGACACCATCAAAAGTTCAATTCTGTATACTTTACTCAGGCATAGCATTAGCCGCGGTAGGTGTGGCGGGCACACGTTTCACCATCGCAGCCATCGGAGCCAACCAATTCGACAATTCGAAGGATCAAAGGGTGTTCTTCAATTGGTTCGCCGTCACTTTGTACGCATCGATGGTGTTAGGTGCGACGGTGATTGTGTACATTGAGGAAAATGTGAGTTGGGTGTTCGGGTACTGGTTGTGTGTTGCGGTGAATGTTATCGGGTTAGTCGTTTTTTTATCGGGGAAACGTTATTATCGACACATAAAGCCTCAGGGAAGCCCATTCTTGAGCCTTGCACATGTTGTTGTTGCCACAATTGTTAAGAGAAAAGTGTCTCTTTCATCTAGAGCTGAAGATTATTACCATAAAGAAGATGGTCCTAGGGAGAAACCAGTTTCATTGCCTTCTAGAAGCTTCAGGTATTTGATCTATTTATTTCAAAATTTGATATTCTCGTGATTAGATTTGTTTAAGGATCATATTATTTATTATTTGATTAAATGCTAATTCAATTGGTACGGTTGTTGTTATAGCAACTTGGAAGTCATATGTTAGAATGTGTTTAAACTAAGGTTGTTTAAACAAGATCACTTGTCAGACCGATTGGACTAGGAACCAGCCGAGGTATCAATCTAGTAGAGGCATTGAACCAATTGACCCAGGAATTGATACTTATCAGTTGAACCAAATTTTTAATATTTTATTATTATTATTAATTTTTTAATGATTTACGATAGGCCGGCGAATCGGTGGCTTGACCAGTTCGACCACTGGCTGAGTTCTGAAAAGTTTGGTGAAACACATAATATCCTCCACTTTAAGGGTTTTGGAGAGTTTTATGGGTAGTTTATAAATTGTCTCAAAAAGAAAATCAAGTTATTCAAAGTCTGAAAGATCAACTTGATATTGGACAAAAATAATATGCTCAGAAAATGAGTTTGGACAAAAACTCGTCTAAAATATGGGGTGGGTTTAGACACTAATACGCAAGGCTCGAGCCTAGGCTATTTTTCAATTTTTTTATTATGTTAGTTTACTTTTCTTTTTTGAAAATTAATATGTTTTTTTTCATATGTTATGTATTTTATATTATATTAAATTAAATATATATATATAATATTATAATGTAAATAAAACTCTCTAAAGGGCAAAGCTATTCGCTCGAATGTTTGTCGAAGATTGAGACAAAAATATTATGTCTGAAATTTTAATTTGGACAAAAAAAATAAACGTGTTTAAGATACATATCAAACTTTTTCACCAATATTCGAAACCCATTTTGGACAATATTATTTAAGTTGCTTATATGTAAATATTAAATAAAAAATATCATTCGAAAAATACATGAGCTGACTAAAATAACTATTTTAGTCTTTTACAATTAAGATTCATAATTCGTGTTTGGTCGACTTATGGTGTAAATACCATACATTGACTCGATCTGTCAACATATTTACTCATATTTTTACAATTTAGTCTTTTTTACGATATTAATGGCATTAACCAATCAAGCAAGTGCAGGTTTCTAAACCATGCTGCTGCAATGGAAACCGAGGAGGACAGCAAGGTAAATTCATGGAGACTATGCTCCGTACAACAAGTTGAGGATTTTAAAAACCTGTTGCGAATTTTCCCGTTACTGTCGAGTGGCGTATTAATGTGCACGACACTGCCGGTTATAAGCACCTTAACAATCCTCCAAACTCTAACCCTCGATCGCCGTCTCGGGCCAGATATGAAAGTCCCAGCAGGGTCAATGATAGTGTTCATATTAACCTCAACAGCTATCAACCTCACATTGATTGATCGGTTCCTTTTTCCGCTATGGCAGAAGATGACCTTAAGATCGCCGATGCCCCTTCACCGTATTGGACTCGGTCACTTATTTAACATGACAGGTATGGCTGTTGCTTCCTTGGTGGAATCAAGAAGGCTAAAACTGGCTCAAACCCATAGTGTTTTGGACCATCCAGGGTCCGTTGTCCCTATGTTTGTACTATGGTTAGTGCCCCAACTAATCTTGGTTGGACTCGGTGAAGCATTTCATTATCCAGGACAAGTCACGTTGTATTACCAAGAATTTCCGAAGCCGTTGAAAAGCACCGCAGCAGCAATGATTTCAGTTGTCGTTGGATTCGCCTACTATCTAAGCACCACCGTGATTGATTTGGTTCGAAGGGTCACGACGTGGCTGCCAGATGATATAAACAACGGGAGACTCGGGAATGTGTATTTGATGTTTGCAATGATGCAGATGTTGAACTTCTTTTATTTCCTGTTTTGTGCAAAGTGTTATAAGTATCATAGTGTGGAGGGAGGAAATAAAAACAGTGATGATGAGAGTTCTAAAAGCTGATGTTTAAACCGTGAACTCGGTTTTCGGTGGAATTCAAGAAGCATTTCGAATTTTCTAGGGAAACAAACAGTTAAAGGAGGGGAATGATGATTTGTGGAAGAAAATTCAATTAGAAAATGGTGTAATGATAGCCATATTCAAATATACAGAAAGCATATTGTTTACAAAGTTACTCGAACTTGATTGTGAGTGTCGTACTGACATTTATTGTCTCTACAACTACGGCAAATGCCGCACAACTGAGAATATGGACCGGACTGAAAAAAAAATGAATGTAAACCCTTAGATATATGTGCAACACACTCACCCGAGTCTGAATAACATAGTGATATATAATATAACTAACGAAGTAACGGGATATTTTAACATGGTATATCTAAGAAACACTGAAACATTCGCTTGTTTCAACGTTGGGGAACTTACTTTTGCTTTTCTTCGTGCTCCATGCCAACCAACAACCGAGATGATCTGCCACACACCAAGACTTCATGAATAAATCTTGATAGAAAGATGATCCTTGTATGACAATGTCGCGAATCCAATCAATGCGCTCTGTTTCAACTTTTGTGAAGCCTTGTATGACTGAAAATTCTCATCTGACAATGGAGAATTGTTTGTAGATCGTGGCACTATCAAGATGGAAGAAATAATATTTGGAATACCCGTAAGCATTCATTCTGTATGCAAACACTAGTTTCCCGAGCTGACTCCGTTCTGGGAGAGAAAAATCATTCACCGCTGTTAGCTCCCCTACAAGAGATCATCCAAGAGTTTTGATATTATCAGAACTTTTTATGATAAATAAAACCGGAAGAACTTGAAATTTCCATACTTTCAAACTTACAAGACATTAGCTGATCTTGCAATCTCCTAAGTTCTCACCAGGATACTCTTCCGAAAATGTGATGTCATTTGTGAGCCCTGAAATATAATCTTCATCCCCATCTTCTTCATCACTTTCAAGATCAGGTCTACTATACCTTCTTTCAACATATTCAAACATCTGCCGCCTCTGTAGGCGGACAACATGCATTATAACATCAGGGGCAAGTGTTGCCGGGGACTGGTCCTCTCTATTCTGTCTATTAGATTCCGTAATCTGTTCGTAGAGAATACAAGTAAATACACATTCATAAATCATCTTAGGGTAAACTACACTAGTAGTCACCCAACTATTAGTAAATTTTTTTTTTCATCACCCAACTATGAAAAGTTACAAAATGGTCACTCAACTATTCAATTTTGTTTTTTTTGGTCACCAAACTATCTTGGATTTTTAGGTGTTCCCATTTTTACGTTAGCCAAATAGTGACCAAAAAAGACGAAATTGAATAGTTGGATGACTACTAGTGTAGTTTATCCATCATCTTATTAACACTACTGGATACGAGATGATACCTTCTTCAAGTTTTCAGGAAGTGCAGGAGCATCACCAGCCATAGGAGCCCAAAGCTTTACATCTTTATCAAATCCACATGTAGCTAAAAATGGCATGCACGGATGAGGCTCAAGATGATTTACTATACGCCGATCACCTACCATTACTCGAACAAGCTTAGCACCCTTCTTCCTCCAAATAAATATATGCCCACAATCAGAACCACTCATCACATATTCATCTTTGGGACCAAAAAAACTCACTCCTTTGACGGTTCGTGAGTTTCTATGACCCGCATAAACTTGCGGTTCCTCATTTCTCAACTGAGTTTCAGACTCAAGAGATAACGGAGAAGGTCCGAGCCCCATGTTCTCTTGGAATAAATAAATCAGCTCATCATTATAAGAAACAAGTAGTTCACTTGCTTTAGAATAAGCTAATCCTGTAATATGAACATGGTTAGAGTGAAACAGATGGCGAGGGCAAAATAAGTTCACATGTTCATCCGAAACATTAGATCCATCCGACTGATATCTTCTGATATCATAGACGCGTGCATATTCATCGGAACCTCCAATAGCAAAGTAATTTGGATTCCTTGGATCAATTATAATGGCGTTTAACCTTATGTTTAAAGGCGGACTGTTAGTTTCTTTGAATGAGAAGCAATGGAATAGCTTCAAAGCTGAACCACATCGCAGATCATACTGTAACACACAAAAGAGTAAAGAATAATGACAAAACCAAAAATTGATCGAAGCTAAAATAAAGTTGCACTTTCCATTAAATTAACTAACATGTTGAACTAAGCCGTCTTCACCACAACTAAAAAATATGTGCGGACTTCCTGGCTCGACAGCAAGGCTGTGTACACGACCTTGGTGCTTTCCCAACCTTCCTGTCTTAACTTGACCATTGTCCAAAATCTCTCCAAGCCTCACCTGATATAAAAAGAAAACCATTTAGAAGGTCAGAAGTAAGAAATTATCAGTCTCATTAGTAGATTCTTTAGTTATGTTTCAAGAAGTTTCTTTGAATGAGCAAAAATAACCTATTAGTAGCTTCTATATTGCTCCGACTCTTCATTTTTATTTTGAAGTACACATGTTCAACACTCGTGTTAGATGCACTTTTGTGTAATGGTTATGGGGATATGAGACTTAAAGTCCCTCCAAATACACTAAGAAATTAAAAAAATTAGAGCATCATGCTAATAACGAGACGATATTAGTTTATCCTCTTTAGGGGCCATGAGCAGCACACCCTCAAGTGGCGCCATCCAAGCATACATGGCCTCTATATCCTAGAGGACACGAGTTCAAGTCTCCCAATACGCAAAGCTTTTTAACGATCATGGTTTCGTTTGACACCAGAGATAAGACCTTGAAGGTGCCCTACTCAAGGCCCAAGGGCATCCCAAAGATACCAATACATTTGGACTATCAGTAAGAAGCTCTAACAATAACAACATCAAATGCATACCTGGCACTCACATCTAAATCCGACTAACATAGACTAGCATTAAGGATCAAAGCAAGGATAAGCAAAAAGCATAAACACCACGACCTGGCCATCAGCAGTAGAAGTGACTATTCTCTTATCATCAAGGATCAAAGTAGGGATATGATGCTTAAAGTCCCTCCAAATACGCAAAAAACTTCAAAAAAATTAGAGCATCGTGCTAATAATTAGAAGATATTATCCTCTTTAAGTGCCATGAGCCATGCACCCTCAAGTGGGGCCATCCTAGCACACATGACCACTATATCCTAAACAACACGGGTTCAAGTCTCCCAATCACTAAGCTCTTTAACTATCATGGTTCCAACAAAACCTTGAAGGCACACCACTCAATGGAATCCAAAGAGAAGAATACATTCGGACCATCAGCACAAAGCTCTAACAATACCAATATCAAACACATTCCCGACACTCAGGGACAAAGACAAAGGGGGGTAGGCGGTGGCCTTGCCCCCTCCCCCCCCCCCCAAATGGTTGATCTCCCATTAGCCCTTAAATTTTTATGAAATTATATATTAATATGATGGTAAAATTGCACTTTGGCCCCAATAATTTATGATTCATCTCTGACCGCTCCTAAAGCACTTTTCTGGCTTTGTCCCTAGGACACTCGTATCCAAATCCGACTAACATAGACAAGCATCAAAGCAAAGGATAAACAAAAAGCATAGAACATTCATTTACCTGACCATCAGCAGAAGAAGTGATTATCCTCTTATCATCAGTTAAAGGCATAATTCTAGCTTGAAATATATTGTCTAAGTGACCAGAAGCATAACAAAGTGTTTTGGTTTTAGTTGCCCAATTCCATAACATAACATGCTTATCATCAGAACCTGAAACCAAGATATCACCATTAAAGTTGAATTCCACAGTGTTTACACATCCTTCATGGCCATTTAGTTTCCCATAAAGATCGATTTTTTCTACTATAACCTGTACCAAAAAAACACACGGAAAAAATAATTAAAAATTAAAATCATATCAAAAACAGAATAGAAATTAACTGAATCTTAAATACCCAGCTTTTCTAAGAACAAGAATTGAACATTAGATAGATGACTTATTGTTTATAATTTCATTTGATGGTGTGATCACAGTGGGGGACTAAAAGAAAGAGCAAAGAATAAAAGTATGGAACCTGTGAAGAAGAGAAATGGCGAGAAAAAGTTTGTGGGGAAGAAATTCTCATTTCACGGTTGACGATTTCTGGGAAAAAACCATGTTTGATTCTCTTGAAATTTGTCGTCTCCATTGTTTCAAATTTTCGAAACGGAATTTTCTTTTTCACAGTTCAGTTCTTGTTATTTGCTTGGTGACTCATGCTTTGTGCATATGGTGCAAGTAACACGTGTTTTTCGCAAGCTATTCGAGGTAAAATTACAATGAGACCCTGTGCATTTTATCAAATCAAATTAATCACTATTTGTTAAATCAAGGAGCAAATGAATCCTAACTATTAAAATATCATAAACTTTTGTGTCTAACAGAATAATTAAACAGTAACAAATAACGCGAAATGTGTACCACATTTTAATATGTAGAGACTAATTTTAACTATAAAAATAAATAAAAATCTTAACAAAAATTTAAATAAGATTACAATTTATCAATTTACTTTTTAATCTATTGTACATGAACTAATTTACATATTTTTAATAGAAAGTACAAAATAAAATTTGACTCCAAATACAATAATCTTTATAATATTTTTACCAAAAACTTCAAATGAGGTTACAAATTTTCAAATTAAAATTGAGTTATGGCTGAGTTAACTTCAAATACCATAGTTCCCAATTCAAACCCCTTACTTACAAGCTTAACTATTTTAATATAGTTTACATTATGAAATTATTTTTATATTTAATATATTTTAAATTATGAAATTATATTTTTACTCAACTTAATTACCAATAAACTTAATCGAATTCTAATGTCAACTTAAATACAAAAATTAATTAAGCTCAAACTCGGAATAGTTAAATTATAATTTAAGCTGATTTTCTACTTAAAATTTGAAGTCAAAAGTTAAATTCGAATATCTTCTGCACCCGTGTGTATAAAGCGTGAGAATGCGTTGCAGTTCTCTGCTAAGCAAAGTGAAAACTCGTAACCGATACGGTTGTTAGATATTCCTGATTTCAGATTTTTAGTTTTTGAGAAATTAAAATTGTCCATTTTATTAAAATTTTTAAATTCTATAAACAAAATAAATCATTATATGGTAGATCAAATAACCAATATCTTTTATTAAAAATTCCATCCAAAGTTGACATCACTAATGAAATAACCACAAAAAAATTTTTAATAGTAAAAATGAATAAAATTTTAAACAGAAAAATCAGTTTACTCTTTAATCTAATATAAGAGAACCAATTTACCTTTTTTTAAGTAAATAAAACAAAAATACAATCTAACTCATAAAAAACTCCGTAATACTTTTACGATCACAAAAGATAAACAGATAATATTATTAAAAAGAAAAATTAAAGCATGAAGATAACTTGTCCACCACAATGATATAATAGCAAGCAAGATGGAGCTAGTTCTTGGAATTCTATGTTATAATAAGAATAATAAGAATGCGATTCTATCATATTACATTACCATACATTACATTACCTGCAAAATCACCCACTATTTTTGTCAGTGTAATAAAATTCTTTTATAAATCTACCCTTTACTCACCCCTCAACCCATTCTCCCCAGTTGAAGAAATAAAGAACAAAGAATTGAAATCCACAGCTCTTTTTTACAACTCAGTCTATTTTATCGGGACTCTTCGTTTTCTCTAAAATATTTATAACCGTAGATATAAAAATAGAACATATTCGCACCTGCCACTCACTTCAAATCCCGATAACGTAGAATAACACCCTTTCTCCCAATCTGACTATTTGCAAAATCTTTTATACCAAGACCAGAAAATTAAGGAAAGAAAAAAAAAAAAAAAAAAGTGCTGGGATTTCAAAGTCCTATGTCAAATTTGTGTAAAAGCACAAAAAGGATGGGATGAGAAAGCAAACCCAGGACGGCCAAAATGTGATAATCAGGGTGATATATCCATTTTTGTGTACGACTCTTCTTCTCTTGCATCCGAAAAGTCAATAGGCAAGGATTATGGTTTTAACTAATCATCGTCATCTGTTATCAAGGCAAATGAGAAAGGTTTGAACTTGTACCCATCACCGTGGTAGAATTTGTTTTGGAATTCCACCCAGTGAAGCCGTAAAGCGTGAAGGAAAGCACTGAGGGTCTCCATCATGAGTAGTATGAAAGCAGTTGCGAAAGCAAACACGGCTAGCCCTATTAACCGAATGACGATGTTGTCGTACCTGTAATAATCATTCCTCATGGAGTCATTACCATTTTACCATAGAACGGTTAAACGGATTAAGAGAGTAATGCAAGCTTAAACAGATAAAATGCATGAAAACATGGCACATAATTGCATGCGTTCTAGTTTCAATGTCATAAATTAATATTGTGCATATAACATTAACAAACTGAGCAAGGCTCCAACTACAGAATCTACTTCGACATGTTATCCAATGAAGTTATTCAACTGGGACTCAAAAATCATAAGTGCGTGATATGTTTTAGCTGGTTTGATTAAGTAGCAACCAGCAAAGGCCTGAAATTTGTTACATCACGCAAGAAACAAATAGTTTTTTTTTTATGCCCGGTACAGTGGTTTAGTTTTATTGTCATTCATCCAACATTTCACTATAAATATAAACCGTAACCTAGGAAGAGAGCATGAATAGATGGGATGATGTTGAAATATGCACAAAACTAGCATTCACCATGCAGAACATTAAAAGAACTCACCCCCAAGCGAGTAGTAGGACTTTCTCATAGAAAACGGTTGATAATTCTGAGTGTGCCAAGCTATAATGGCATTAAAAGCAGACATTAGCTAAACATTTATTTAAGAGAGTGCAAAAGATTGAAACTGAGAAAACAATAGATCCCACCTCAAAGCCCAAAGTCGAAGATATGATGCCGTGTTCGAGACAGCACCCAGAACAAACTCGATGGAGTGTATCATTTGGTGCACAAAAACCTCACTAAAGTTGAACTCCTCATGATGGTCCCGAGCAGAATCGGGTTCCACATCAAGATCAAACTCAGAGGAACCAAGCAAGCCATAGGTGCGACCTTGAAATCTCTAAAGCACATTGCACAAAAAGTTCAAAAAATCAACAAGACATTCATCTAAATTGATCCAAGCCCAATCTAAACAATAGAAGTAGCAATAAGAAAGCAAGACCAAAGAAAGGTCGACAACATAGTACCTCAGAATGAAGCTTCTTCAAAATAAAAGGTTTAGGAAAAAGCATCCATGGAACCGCAACTAATGCCAAAAGCAGCAATACAATCTGCACAAGTTAAGCAACAACAGACTGCTGAGAAAGACTTGAAATACAATAACACGGTAAATAACAGTATGCATCAATAACCAGAAGAGAGAAAATCACACCTGAAGTGGTCTCTGGCCCCAAAACAACTCGTTTTCACCAAGATCATCAGTGGGACTCAAAAACATATAGATCATCACATGATAAAGGTCTGCTTGAGAACCAGTGCACCACTTAATTATAATGAGCAATGAAAGATACCCAAAAAGGGAGTTGAGGAATATCATCTGTGGCACAAACTGATACCTAACATCAAGATGAAAAGTAAGTTTCAGTTTCATCCAATAATGAAAGCAAGTTAAGAACAGGGCATAAGTCGAAGGATAAAAAGGGAAAAACCACACACCTAATATCCAGGGAGCTGCGGAAAAAACGAGCATTGAAATAACTTAAAATAATTCCTAGGTTCATCTGTGCCACACCTAGCAAAATTGACATCTTCATTTTAAGAGAGTTCAGAAAAGGCAACTCCGAACGACTTCCGCGCCAGCTTGGATCCACACCAAATGGATACGGATCACGAAATTTAATCAAACCAGCAGACTTTGCATCACTGAGCAAAACAACCATAATAACAGTGGAATAGGAAAATTAGTTGAAGATACGAGAAATTGTTAGTCTGCCCAAATATTGCAAATGTCGAACCTCTTAACATTCACTCAAAACCAAAGCTGTAAGCTAGTACATCAGAACTAGGCTATTCACCATTTTTTTTTACGTGTTAAAGTTCCAACTAAACTATATGCATATAAAGGAGAAACACTGAGGAGGTTGACCAATGCCTTAAAAATATGCAATAAGCCTAATTGTTCTATAAGTGCGTAAAAATAAACCTATATCTAAAAGAAGATCTACAGAGGTTGATTCAATGGTGCAATACAATTTATATAATAGTCAAACTCTATATCAAGATCTACAGTAGTGCAAAGATGGTTGCGAATAGTATGTAAATATTCTTACATAAAAGAAAGAAATATAAAGCTACTGAGAAATCAAAACCAAGGAAATATTACATCCTCAATAGTGGTTATTAAAATTAAAATTGCTTCTGAGACATTGTAGGACAGAGGATGACATCAGATGAAAACATAACATATTCCATCTTTCTTGTAAAAACTGGTTAGTGAAATTATTTAGATATCTAAAATTAATAATACAAACCTGCAGGTAACATCTCGGCATTTGTAAGCAGAACCACCAAATATGTGAAAGGGAACAGAGAAGAACTCGTTGTAAATCAACCCACAATAAATTGAAAAGAGTGACATTAAAAGGAGTACATATCGCCCCCCAAATAGCATTTCCATAAAACTTCCAAGCTTCTGTAAGGTATCAAATGTGCAAATTAGATTACAATAATTACAAGCTATGAATAAATTTACATGCAGATCAACAGAAGAATAAGAAAGAAAGCATGCATAATTATCACAACATCAGGTCCATCTCAAATCATGTGTGAGTCTCATTTCTTACTTTGAATCAGATGATTTTCTCTTTCAATAAAAGAAGAATGAAATCTTATTGTCTTCAGTTCACCTAAGAACACAGATACAACAAGACCCTTGGTATAGCAGTTTGATCATTAGACAAACATTAATGAGGGGAAAATGATATGCTATGAAATCAGTCATACCAAAATATAGCAAAGACGTCAGAAATGTAGAAATCCATTTGGAACCTATTCATAAACTTGTATTTCAGATTTTTAACCAATCAGACCACTTTCTGCAGTATGTTATCAATGGGTCAACCCAATGGTTCAAACCATCATTGAAGTAGGAATTAATGATTAACTGAAATAAAATGCAGCCTCATTCAGTGTTAAACCCTGCTTAACAGTCCCAATAAGAAATCATACCCATTAAAAACAATATCCTATCCAATATTCCTATTATAACAATAACAGTTTATCATGCAAATATAGGTTCGCTCGTTAGACAGATATGTTTGCAGACATGCCTGAGTGCTGAGCCTGCCTTCTCGAGCTATAAGGACCAATGCTCCCAATAACAAGCATATTCCATGACCCCAATCACCAAACATCACCGCAAAAAGAAAAGGAAAAGTAACAACAGTGTAAACGGCAGGATTTGCCTCCTGATATCTTGCAACACTGCAAATAGTTCTAATGTCAGAATTCTGATAGGTTACATAGGTAGCAAGTAACTATGTCACAAATAAACATATACAATAGCTTATCTTGAAGTCACTATGACTCACTGAATCATTCAATACATTAAGAATGCATAAACTAGCAGTTATAATATGGAGGAGACTGAATCATTCAATACATTAAGAATGCATAAACTAGCAGTTATAATATGGAGGAGATACTTCAACTTTGACATACTATAGTGTCATTATGTAAATGTTCTAACAACTAGATAGACTGTAAGGAAGAAATCATGTTGGCCGCAGAAAGGAAGGTGTTGCCCTCCACTAGCATGTTATATTTACCATCTAAAACACAGAATATCCATATCCACAAAATCATGTACTAAGGTATAGATTAATACAACAATATTCTTAACACTGGAAAACCATACCATTTAAAGTGAGTAGTTTATACATTTTTCTCTATAATATCAACAGAAAGCATGCCAGCCATAAGTTAAAGCAACAGAGCATCATGCTAGAACTCACCCATATGCATCAACAATCTCTTGATATGCATTTGTGAAATGGTTTGTTCTGAAATATGTAGGAGGTGATTCCACAGCATCCATCACATGAAAAATTATACCTACTTGTGAACTGCTATCAAATGTTGCCCGTTGCAATGCTTCTTGAATCTGTTGGGAAAAACCTACTTCCTCAATTCTAAGGCAACAAAGTTCTAACAGAAGATAAAGAGGGCAGAGAAAAAACATAGAACGTAGATTGATGATGCATAATGAGATACCTGGGCTTTTGCAAATATAGGGCACCATCCCTCCCCAACAAGACATTTCTTAGTAACATCAAAATTCAACATATTCAATGTATCATATACAGCTTTTTCCCTTCGTACCTGGTTTTCAAAAAATTAAAAATTACAAGGGTCCTCGCTGATAATATCATAGCAACAAATATATGGGATTTTATATGCTAATTTAGATATTTTGCACATTATTATTTTAGATATTTTGTGCATTGCGATGTTCATTGCTCCAGCAAAAGACAACAAGTAAGACAAGGCACATTCACTAAAACACATCTTACCATACTCGTCCATTGTGTTAGATGGTATCCAATTGAGGTCAGAGCTTTATTTCGATGGCGAATACCAGCATCCAATGTGGTCTCCAATTCAGAAAGATGTGATGAGACCTGTGAACAAAAACCCAAACATTCAACTAGAAGAATACAGATTTCCATTGTAACTCCAACCATTCGAGGCATATATATAGACAAGTGAGAAAGTCAAAACAGAGCCAAATTAAGTTGAAGTTTGGATCAGCTCTTGAATATTCCAGAATAAAAAAAAATGAAAGAATCAAAGCTGTTAGGTCATCTCCTCAAAGAATCAAGGCATAGCATTTTAGGCCAGGTTATGAAGATCATATGAAGATTAACATATTTGTACATTAAATTCAAAATATGATTTGATTAGTATAACGGACACAAAAAAAAAATTAACCTCAATGACCCAGAACTTACTTCTCTAGTTATTTGCCTTTGTTTACTAATGTCATCAGGGACAGGATAGCAATTAGCACCAAATGCTTCACAAATTTTCAAAATCTTTGTCCTTGCCTGTTCCCCAGAGAAATGAACCACAAATACTGTTTTCTCAACCTGCAAAGACAAATAGAAAAAAAATAATTGTAAAGCTTCTTTCTTTCAACACTGCAACAGTCTAGCCATCAAAAAGCAATACCATGACATCTTTGGATGTAGACAAACCAGAGACAGAATGTATCAAACAACAGTAAAAGCTTCCAAATTAAAAGATAGCAGAAGAATTAGCAACATAATCTATGGTGATGAGAGGGAAAAATAAACCATTTCAGCAGACAGAGGATCCATAATTTCTTCACCAGCCGGTGCCTGATTAAAAAGCATATTCCCTCTGGTAGCACGAAATAGCATCCTCTCAAATCTAAGAGCCTTGGACTTACAAATAATCCCACTGATGAATCTCAAACCAGATTGGTCTGCAGGCCTCGTTTCCTGTACAGTGAATAAGCATATACTAGATGAAACTGGAGTAATAGGTTTGCAAAAAGTAATTAAATAACAGGATCAGCAAATACCTGTTCAAGTAAT
Organism: Gossypium arboreum; assembly: GCF_025698485.1. Classification (NCBI taxonomy): domain Eukaryota; kingdom Viridiplantae; phylum Streptophyta; class Magnoliopsida; order Malvales; family Malvaceae; genus Gossypium; species Gossypium arboreum. The sequence continues at coordinate 141,309,848 of NC_069077.1, read as the reverse complement.
GATGCTGTCTCAACATAATCATCATTTGAGTATATATTCTCAGTTAATTCCCTTTCCTCAGCAACTGCATGGTTACTACTTGGCAAAAGAAAACCACATGCCTGGAATTTGAGCAAAATGAATGAGAAGGCATCCAGTATTCAACATAAAGACTTTGCTTATAGGTTTCTTTTCAAAAGCGTAGCATTCAAAAAGGAAATAGAAAAAAGTTCACATGGATTTGATGAGTTCACATATCTTTACAACAGACAAAAATATTCACTTCGTATTGTTACTTGCCCTGTGATCTTATGATATTCCTTTCAATTTTTTCGCCTTTTTTTTGCCTAGTAATTTCCTATCATGTTTGAATGAAGCAGGACCATCAAAAAGCTTAACCAATTCTTAAAAATGGCTTTGCAGAAATCAACCAACCAGAGGAATAACTGAATATTAGAAAGTATTTAGGGGAGGGAGGGAAAAAAAAAGTAAAACCCTAACATGACTTTCTGCAGTGAAGATGAGAAAGAAATCGATAAACAAATGCAAGAACTGGTCCCTAACACATTAATATGTATAATAACTGAAGAAATGAACCAAGAAATTCACCTTTTGCAAAACCAACTTGAACTCAAGGAGCTCATTGTATGTAACTCGAAGTTTCTCGCTGTTGGAGTTCATTTCAATCAGTTCGTGCTCATGCTCAGCAAGTTGTATCTGGAATTGTAATAAACACAAAATACAATACACACTTTATTCCAGAAAAGACCACCGTTTCTTACATTAACTATTGTGGCACGCAATAAAGTATAACTTTCTGTAACTGGAACATCAAAAGGGAATATGCAAGTCAAAGGGGGAATGAACGATTAGTTGGTGGGAGTAGAGCAAATGTACCTCTAATTCCTCCAATTCTAGATCTGGTTCCACAACAGGGTGTACTGAAGATAGTAGACCAGCTTTACTAATTTGATCTTTGAAAAAGCGTAGCTTCCTTGACATTTCTCCACAACGCTTCACCTGTTAAGACCTCTCAACAATTAAAACTACCACAGATTATAATCAATAATCACTCAGTTTGATTCACTCAAAGACACGCTGTAGATACGATTAAGTACACAAGGAAAGGATACTTATAAAAAATCAGCAGATTTTCTCATTTCAACTGACCTTGCACCGTTATTAAATAATACTTGATATTTTCTCATTAAAATAAATATTTAACAATTGAGAACTAAGCCTAAACATATAGCACAAAATTAAATCTCTGGCTTTGGTCCATACCTGATTAACAAATGTTCGTTGGAAAGGACTTCTCTCAGAGTTTAGCTGCCACAGTAGAGGAAAAGTATTATAACCATTAGCATATTCAATTGATGGTTACAAAAGCAATTTCATTAAATTAGTTAGCAATCAGCAACTAGCCATATGGTTATGATACCAAACACCCTTTTCACCAGAAAAAGGAGAGATGACATGGTAGACAGCCTTAAGACCTTCTAAAGCAACCCCCCCCCCCCCAAATATATATACATACATATATATTCACTGGATTGACAACAATTCTACTAGTAGGACTTCTATTTAGGTGGATCAAGATCCCACCTCTACAAAATCCTCCATCCTAAATTATATAATAAAAACAGCATCTTTAACAATTAATAGTCATTATCATCAGTATAACAAACAAAGCCCCAAAAAAGCTTAACCCAAATGCATAGTGAAACAAAAATAACTTGAATCAATAAGTTGATAGAAAGTCGCTTTAAATCCCTGATCATACTTGCAGCACATACTGTGGCTAAATTTAGTATAGTTCACCAACAAAAAAACAGAGAGTCCATCCTTCAATACTTTAGCATGAAATTGCTCCTCTCGATAATTCAAGCAATCCTATAACACCTGGAAACTTAGGACTCATACTAATACACGCACCAAGAGCTTAATATATGTTCTATTCCCAAATAGAGCAAAGCTTATTGAAATATTAAATTTCACATTATAGGCAAAACTTAAAGCTAGGTCTAAAGTTACAAAATTATTACCTTCAAAAGCATAAAGTAAAACTTTCTCCAATAAGCTCAAAGCCAAGCCCTAAATAAGCTCAAATTCCAAAATCTCTCAAAACAAACCAGAAACCACCTTGTTATTATGCGAAACAGAAACTCCTTCCTAAGAAATTCAATACAAATATAACTTCCTTGCTCTGAATCTAAAGCCTTTTATATTGTATCTTAACAAGATCCAGCAATTCAAATACATCTCAAATCAAACAGGGGACTGGTATAGAAAACTAATTCAGCCAAGATCTCACGCTCTCATAAAATTCAAACACCGGAACAACACCTAATCATTTATCATATTCGCATTGACTCCACCAAAATTTCAAATGCAGGAAAACAATAACAGCTAAAAAATATATAATAACAAGCTCTCTGCTTTCAGCTGAACGTAAATTTCAACTACTTAAAAAAAGCGATATCTCATTTCCTATTAATACCAAAGAAAAAAAACAAATCCGAAATTCTCCTAATTAATAATTATTCAAAAAACGATTAAAACTAAAGCAGCGCAAACAAAAAGAATCGGATCTGAGCATATAGAAACGTACATCACGAAACTGGAGAAGACCGAGTTCACCGAGATAAGAAATGGCTCGGTGAGCAGACTCGACGGGAATAATGAGTTGAACGAGCGTCATTTTCTCCGACCGCATCAGATCCATCGGCGGCAAGTTATCTATGAGCTTTTCTATTCTTTCCATTTTTTTTCTCTCTCTCTCTCTCTCTTTTCCTCGAGAATCAAACAGAAATAAATGAAGTTTGGATCTAAGTTTCTGGATCTGAGACGGTTTTTATTTTGTTTTCAATTTTTTTTTCTTTTTTACGGGAGACTGAGAAACTTTGCCTTCGGTTTCCCCATTGCAACTGTCATCGAAAATTTGTAAATTTCAGAATAAATTCGCTTTCCTTTTTCAAAGTGGAATTTGAGAAAAGAAAAAAATTACTAAAAAGAACCTTTTATTTTCAATTTATTTGGTTATTTCGTTTTCGCGTAATTGCAAAATTAGCCCCTAAACTATAACAGTTTTTCCACTTAGGTAAGAATGGCAAAAAAAACTCGACCCAACGGGTTTCAATATCGGATCAGGTTTTTTTATTTTTTGAAATTTGGTTTTCCAGGTGTGGCAGGGCAGGGCAGGGCAAATTTAATTCTTCAATTGGTCGGGTTGGGTCGAAATTTGATTTAAAAAAATTTATCTTACCCTGTCATCAGATAAAATTTATATTAATATTTGTTTTAATATAATTATATTTAGAAATAATTAATAGTATCACTAAAAAGTAATAAAGACATTAAAGTCGATATAGTTTTGATTTTACTCGATAGGTAAATTAATATTTAATTTTGGGTGAGGTCTGGGTCAAGTTATGTTAGAGGTATATTGGGTTGGGGTTAGGGCAGGCAAAAATACACATTGCCTCGCCCTGTTGCCATTTCTGTTAGGGATAAGCGTTTGATTGAATTGAGTGAGAAATTTTTGAGTTAATCAAATTGACAAGTATTATTTTTTCATCCTAACTTAATTCAAAAAATTTCAAATCGAGTGAAATTGTTCGAGTTATATTAAAAATTAAACATCTCAAATCAAAATCTTATTACGGTATAACTAATTTCATGTTAAAACACATAAATTTAAAACTATATATGCTTGAAAACTTTGTCAAAGCAAAAATTAATAATAAATACTTTAGTATGATAAACTTAAATCATTAATTAACTTATTTTGGTCCCAAAATTATTATTCTAGAAATTTTAATTTTTAACTTTCCTTATATATTTTTATAATTTTTTAAAAATATAAATTTTGAAATTTTTATAAATGTTTTGAATTTTTTGTAATTTTATTAAGAAAGAGATCAATTTACTTATTTTCAAACTTGACAGGGACCAAAAGGGTGTTTACACCAATCTGTTATTTGAATTATTCGAGTTGTTCGAATTGTAAAATTCAACTCGATTCGAACTCGAAACTCAAATTATTTATTCGAGTTTACTCGAATATTTCGAATAACTCGATTTGATTAACTTAAAATTTAATTTTTATTTTATTTTTTCAATTTAAATTGAATCGAGTTTTGCTTACTTCTAATCTCTGCAGTTAGGTAACTAAAGTTTATTTTTGTTGATAAAAAATATTCAAAATATTAATTTTGTCTTATTTTACCTCAAAAGCGCAAAACATTTAGTAAGATTGTAAGAACTTAACATGATGTCGCAAGTTCTTATTTGTTGGTATTGTATTTTGGATAAATCGAGATGAAATTAATAGTTTAGGTACCAATGTTGATAAAAAAAAAACTTTAGGTACTTAAGTGATCAAATTTATATAGTTTGAGGACCCATTTTGAATTTAATCCCTTAATTTTTTTTTTTCGGCCAAAGTTTTTTATTAGTTTAAGTGGAAAGTAACGTCAAAGTCCACTCAAGAATTTTGGTGGGCTGGGCCCAATTTTGTTTGGGTTTGGATCTTAAACTTATATGGATTGCAACAAAATAATTTTTTTTAATATGATTTTTACATAATCTGGTTTTACAAGATTGGAACTATTCGTCTTTAATGTCATGTTAACAAATAATTTTAAAAATTATAAAATAATCATAAAATAAAAAATTCAAAATTATGAAAAAAAAAAGCATGAAGTACATGTGAATTGCCTTGCGGGTTACCGTGTTTAAAATTGTAATGTTTTACTCAATATTTCAGTTTGAAAAATAGCAAATTAACTTTTTTTTTTGAAATATTAATAATCAAATTTGACTATTTTCAAAAGGTTAAGGGTCAAATTTAGCTAAAAATAAGAAATAACGGTCAATTTGACGAAATATGTAAATATTGAAGGTTAAATTTAACATTATGTCATGAAAAATAAAGGGCTAATTTCACTAAATTTCTTAAACTATCATTTTGATTTTAAATTGATCATTAAATTTCAAAGCTTTCTAATTGAGTCCTTATAATATCATCATTGTATCAATTATGTTATTTTATTGCACTAGACATCGTTTTGGGCGTTAAATGCTATACATGGAGTGTATTATAATTTGTGGATCAAACTATAAATACATGTGCATTGCATGGTCAATTTTGATTTGACATATTAAAAAAATTTAATGTCAATAAAAATTAGTAGTGTTATTTATTTCTCAACAAACAAAATCGTGCAAAACTAACAAGTTTGCACATGATTGAACTCGATTACATTACCTATAGCATATATGTTCCAAATGTCTCAAAACGATCCCATAAATTACCTTTATGCCATAGGTCAAGGGCGGAGAGAGGAGGCAACCTAGCAGGTAATGGCCTCCCCCCTCCTCCCCCCCAAAAAAAATTCACTATATAATCCATTTAATTTTTACCAAATGACAAAATAGTATAGTGATAAAATTTTACTTTGCCCCTCACAATTTTTTATTAGCTCTTAGAACAATTTTCTACCTTCGCCTCTACCACAGGTTATAGGTAGGGATAGCTCCAAGGCTACTCCCTCCAATGACAATTTATTAATTTAATCCTTAAAGTTTTTTAAAATCATAAGTTAATTTAATGGTAAAATTACATTTTGCCCTCCAAAGATAAAATATTTTATTTTAATCCTTTTTATAATTCTAAAATAACACACATACAAACATAAAATATTATAAAATATTACTTTGACCATTATAAAATTTAAAATTTTAATGTTGGCCCCCAAAAATAAACTTCCGTCTTTGCCACTACCACGGGTTATAGAGTCAGAGTCAAAATATACACATGGTTTGATCTATTCAAGCACTTTGAAGCATTCCAACTCCATAAAACAATAATACACCCCTCAACAATATCCAAATGAAAGTAGAGTATATAGCTAGGCGGCAAGTATCAAGTCTACATCGTCACCTTCAAATATAAGGCGACCACACTGTCTCTATCTTAGAACAAGATCAATGGGGTACTCAATGGTCCACCTTGATTATCATTTTTTTTCCTATATTATTCAAATTTTTATATATTCGCATTCGAAATATGTTAATACAATCTTTAATGGTAATATAAAATAAAATAGTTTTGCGACAAGCAACATCAAAATTTATTTAGTCAAACTCTAGGCTATGTCTTTAGACTGCACCAACTACCTGTTTGATGAAATGCTTGACCATCGGCCAATCCTATATTCAAGCTTGCTTGTGGTCCAGCCCATGTTTGGCAACCCAACATTATAGCTATGGTAAAATCCCCAACTTTTGTTCTTTTCCTTCTCTTTACTAGAATTATTCAAGGGTCTAGTGGCACATCCGGTTCGATCGATCCATCCTAATTTGAGTTAAATTGGATTTAGATAGATTTGTTCATAATTGGGTTATCTACTCAAGCTCAAAAGTTCGTCCAAAATTTAGAAGTGTTTTGATAAAAAACATTAGGCTCAAAAAATGTGTTTGTCAAAAAAAAAGTCCGTTTAAAATATGAGTCAAGCCCGAGTTTGGTCCAACTCGGCCTATTTTTAAAGTTTGTAATATTTTATGTTATGTTATTAGTAATATATAACACTAACATAATATAAACATGGCTATATGAAAAAAATTAATCGATAAAAATATCAAATTAAAAATAATATAAACCAATTTCATCTAAACCAATTTTATTAATCTTAAAACAACTTAAATAAAAATTATATTTAATAAAATTTTATGTAAGAACAGTTAATAAGTGTTGATTGCGTAGTAAGATACATTATACTTTTAGAGAGAGAATTTATATTCGAACCTTAAAACGATATTATTGAGAGGATAATCATGAATCTCAAATGAGTATTTTAATGGAGTATAAAATGGATATAAAGGATACTTTGGTCATAAAAAATATATGTAAAAACAAAATGAATTTTTGCTTGAAATGATAAAATCAAAAGTTTAGAAACGGTAGCTTCCTAAGTTTAAATCACAATATTTATAGGTTTTATTGATTATATATATATATATATATATAAAGAAGATAAAAACATCTTTGTAATAATATAAATTACTTTGTAAAAATGACTTTTCAATCATTTTTAGATTGAATTGATGTTTGATTAACTCGTAATATCAAAATTGTCAAATATTTTAAGTATAATATAGATAATATATTAATAATCAAAATAAAGTATCTATCATCAAAATAAATTGGCATTAAAGGTGTTTATGGCTTGGTCAGACCAATGCTCAACTCTAAAAAACTTTTCAAGTGTGAGTTGTCCCCGTCCAAAAAAACCCATGTCATTGTTTAAAAATAATAAAATACTAAAACTACATTGTTTTGTATTAATAATTATCTTTTAATATTTAAAAATATTTAATTTAGTTCTAAATTTTTGTCTTTTATCACATTGGTCCTAATTCTCTTTTTTCTTATAACATTTGCTTTCGTCTTTTAAAATTTAATCAAACTGAATTTTTTCAGAAAAGTTAATTGAACCGTTAAAATTTTAACAACAATTCACGTGACAATCCACGTGTACTTCGTAATTTAAAAAAAACATAAAATTATCATTTTTAATAATTTAAAAAATTTTGAAAAATTGTGCACTTTAATTATGAAATGTATAAAAGTTGCCACATCAATATCTGTTAAAATCTTAACAATTCAATCAATTATTTTATTTGGAAAAAATAAACATAATGGATTCTTTTTTTTTAAACAATCTCATTATAAGTTCTGATCATATCTATTTTTTTTACACAATGTCTAGAACTATTCATAACCCCTCTTCAACTCATAAATAGGAGGATAATGCGCTTCAACGTACTCAAACCCATGTCCTCCTATGTTAACAACAATACGCATACTCATCAAGCTAAAACTCAATCAATAACCATAGTGGGTACTTAAAATGTGAGAGAGTAGTAAAACTTAAAAAATAGAAGGGGAGTCCCTTCCTAAGCAAATTGGACCAAAAAATTGCCGACAATGTCACAAATTGCATGCAACATTATGGCAAAACATTGCGCCCACGCTAATTAGATTTAGCTTAGCTTAGCTTAGTATATAGCTGACACCGCTATGCTAACCTTACGTCTTATCCATCTTAATGGCTCACAAGGGATCCATCGGCCTTGGATCTACATTACAATGCGATCCAATCATATATCATCACGAGCCAAACCGAAATTTTTATCGGTAAATTGCATCACAAGTCATCCAACTATTGCCTCTTTTCCTTTTTGTCACCTAACTATCCAATTTTTAAATTTGGTCACTCAGCTATTGTCCATTTTTTTTTGGTCACCTAACTATCAATTTTTTTAGTTTAGTCACCCAATTAATATGTAAAAGTTGAGAGCTAAACTTGTTATTATATAGATTTTTTAACCGTCATGTCACCCCGTCGTTAGAGATTTAAAAGCACTTAACGAAAATAGACTAAAAAAAGTCTCGATTAGTTGGGTGTCCAAAAAGGAAAATGGGCAATAGTTGGGTGACCGGTGGTGTAGTTTACCCAAAATTTTTCTAAGGTAGGAAATAAGTTTATATATTTTTACAATAACTAAAATGTAGTTACATCATTTTAATGGCTTGTATCTTTATAATTTTTGACTTAAGGGTTAAAAAAGCCCTCAGTAAAAAAATTAAAAATCAATTAAGCCCTTATGAAAAAAAAATGCACCCAATTGAGCCATCAGTGACAAAAAAAAATCAATTAGCCCATTTTGTTAATAAAAACCGTCAGTTGACTATTTCGATTGTTAACCTCGTTGACATGATGGATGGATTCAATTAGAAGCTACCAACTAGCAATATGTTGATTAGTTGTCATTAATTGCTTACTTTCAAATTTAAAAGCAACTAAACTACTCCGTTTTTAATACATAATGATAAATTTAGCCTTCAATGTTTATATTTTTTTGTCAATTTAGCTATTATTCAATTTTTTGAGCTAAACTTAGCCATTAACTTTAAAAAAATAGTCAAATTGCTTTTTTTTTTAAACAGAAATGCTGACTAAAACATTATTTTTTGATGATGTTGGTTTAGCAACCCGTGTGATAGTTTATGTGCACTTAATGCTAACATGACATTGTTTTGTCTTATATGTCACGTCAATAAATAATTTAAAAATTATACAAATATTCAAAAAATTCAAAATTCAAAAAAATAATAAAAGCTCATAAAATTTTAAAAAAAAATTAGCATGAAATACATGTGAATTGCTATGTGGGCTACCATGTTTAAAATTTTAACATTTTAGTCAGTATTTCTATTAAAAAATCAATTCGACTCTTTTCAAAAGGTTAATAGTCCAATTTTACTCTTTTTAAAAGGCTGAGGGCCAATTTGAGCTCAAAAAAATAATAATAAAGGTTAGATTGACAAAAGATGTAAGTATTAAGGGTTGAATTAGATATTATACCTTTTTTAAAGGGACCAATTTGCTTAATATAAAAATTTAGAGAGACTTGATAGGTCTTTTTACCAACTAGAATCAAATCAATATAAAACACAACCGAATTGAAAATCGAAATAAATTTGAACCTAAACTAGAATAAATATAAACAAAATCTACTTATAATGGGACTTAAATTCATAATAAATCTAAAACTTGAACTTAATAATATATATATTGATATAATGCTTAGAACTATCCATAATTCCCTACTCAACTCTTAAATAGGAGGATAAATGCGTTTCAATGTGTTCGAACTCATGTCTCTTGCATTAGCGACAATGCTAATGCCAACCGAATTAAGACTCAATCAACATGAAATAAATATATTTAAACATAATGAAACTCGAATTTAAGATATTAAAACCAAAATAAAGATATTTAACATATACTTAAGATATTATATTAAATTTAAATAAAACATATTTAATATATTAAAACAAAAATATCAACGCATATTAATTAGAAATCATATCATGTGTATGCATGTGATAATCATAGGTTTGGAATACAAATATGTGTTTAAAAATAATATATAATAAACAATAAAATGTATAGTTTGAAATTAATTAGTCATAATGAAACATGTAATATATACGATATTAAGATAAAAATTGTACATATTTAAGGTTTTACCAATCCAATTGATTTGGGTTCAAGTCTCAAGATATGCATATTTTATTGTTTTTTGTTAAAATAAAAAGACTAAAGTACCCTCAAATAATATAACTTATTTTAATTACGGAATAAACCTGATCATGGGTCAGGTTCTGGTTAGGCCGAGCTAATGCAAAATTTAGGCTCATTTTTTAGGCCTTACTTGACCCGAAAAATGGGCTTAAAATTCTCCCAAGCCCAACTCATATTAAAAATGCTAAACCCGAGCTTAACCCAACCCGCTCGTATTAATTTTTTAGATTTTTTTATATAAAAATAAATTTAAAAAATATAATACATTAAATACACTAAAAACATTAAAATAAATATTTCTCAACAAATTGAAAACACATTAAAAAAAAGTCTTTATACTTAAATCACATTGAAATAGATGTAACTTAGTAAGCAAATACCCTAAAATAGATGCAAAATTAATAATAAAATAATAGTTATACAATATCTAAACAATAGCAACAAAATAGTAGTAATATAATAGCGAAATATTAGTGAAATAACAATGAAACAGTTTATTCGGGTTAGCCAAAGCCACAAAATCTTGCCCGAGGCCTAACCCATTTAGAATATAGGCATTTTTTTTTGTCTAAACCTATTTTTTGGGTCTATATTTTTGCCCAAACCTTTCTATTTTTCAAGTGACACTTCAAACTTGAGTGAGTAGTCCAGCTTATAATTAAATCTATTACGAAAGGATATTCTCGATTGACTCGTCGTACTAACTAAATCAAAAATTTATTTTTTAATAACCGAAGGTGGGGTTTTGGATGCATGCACTTGTCACGTCGATGAAGCTACATAACAAAATATCTCACATGCATACGTTACTAAAATAGGGGTGATATGATGACGATGATGATGATGTGTTTATGGAGTGTTAGAATAGGATACTCCCTATAAAAACAAATGATTTGATAACGGCTGTTTGTTTTGCAATTCCGTTACACTGGATTTATTCTGTCCTTATACTAATAGTAAGACAAATTTAAGTCCGTTACCAATCATCATCATTACCATGACGTCACCGTTCTCCCACCACCGTCCATCACTCTCGTGCCTCGCGTGATGCTATCTCTCAAGTCTCATCATGTTTCTTTTTCTCTTGTTAAATAAACGTTAAAAAAATAGATATATAATTAAAAGGGTAAACTATACCACTGTCACTAAATTATTAATAAATTTATGTTTTGTTCACTTAACTTTAAAAAGTTAGAAAATAGTCACTTGATTTTCGAAAGTTTTTATTTAACTCATTGTACTGTTAAGTTTTTTTTTTTTTAAGTTCAACTAGCAAATTCTAAGTAAAGATTCGATGATCGCTAGGTTAGTACCCATCCCTGAGAAGCAAAACGTATATTAGATCTAAGTCAATCTAACAATTAGTGCCGGGAATCGGAGAAAAAACTATTTGGATTTTGGTTTATAGATTCATGACGTTCAAAGTTGTTTCATGAAAAAAATAAATTGTGGTGCAAGTAGTGTGAACAAAGAATGCCATATAAGAACGATTTTAATAACTCGATGACTTAGATGAAAAGTTTTGAAAAGTTCAATTACCATTTTGTAACTTTTGAAGTCGCATGACCAAAAAAACATAAATTTACTAATAGTTTAGCGACTTTGAATGTAGTTTACCCATAATTAAAACAATCTATAAAATTACTACTAGTTTAGTGATTTTGAATCTAGTTTACCGATAATCAGAACGATCTATAAATATTAGATTATGTCACACTTACGATGTGAGTAAATAAATACGTAATAAATATATTTATGAAAAATATTGTATAGAAAAATAAAAGTGACTTTGATTGAAATAATATTGGTGGAGTTTTTTAACTCCATAAGTAAAGTTAAGAAACCATTGCGTGTTACATTTATTTAATTTAATTTTTTTAAATATTAATTAAAGACATGTGGTGGTTTTTAACTCTTTTGTGGAATTAAAAACTTCACTGTCAATATATCAAATATTAATTCGAGTTAAAATATAAAAAAATTATGGTATATTTGTTAGTTTCGTAAAACGATTAGGTATTTAATAATTAGCTAATTTAGTTGGGATTCAGTTGACATCAACTTAATCTATCCCGATTGATTGGGTTTTCTTTGCCTATACTTCTATACTATATTTTAAGTGTCTGACTTAGTTAATGGTACCCACAAATAGGGTCTCAACCAATATTTTCTAAATTGAATTGGTAATCGAACTGATTAGACTACTAGTTTATCGGTCCAATCAGTTTGATTAAAAAACTATTAAAATTAATTTTTTTTCAAAAATATCAGTTCAATCGATCTAATCAGTTCAAAGTCACTTTTCGAATCGGTCCCCCGAATGGCTCTCGGCCTGATTCAAACAACACTAATCTCAACTCAGTTAGGAAATTACTCCTAATCCCATTATTTTTACAAAGCAACAAATATTATTTTAAAAATATTTTTGTCATTTTATCTTCTTATATTTTCATATAAATCTAAAAATAATACCTATACATAATGTGATTTGATTAAAAAACATGATTTCCGTTGTTTTAACTTTGTCATTTCAATTAAATCAACATTTCATTTTATAAACTCGTAACATTTTTCTACTCGCATAGTAAGTGTGTTATAATTTATTTAGTAGCTTTTGGGTGCAATTTACCCTATATTTTAAGGATTAAATATAAATTTTGTCATTCTATTAAAAATGGGCAAATTAATTCGATATGTTAAATCAAAGAGCAAACATGTTTTTTATTAAAAATTCCATCTATTTCCACGGTTAAAAATTAGTCATTATACGTCAGCATAAGGTACATATAGCACATCATGTGTAATTGTTTAATTATTTTGTCAACCACGTTAATATTTAACAATAGAAATAATTTAAATTTTTAATAGAAACAATTAATTTATTTTTTATTTAATATACAAAATTAATTTATTTTTTATTTAAAAAAGAGATAAAATGTAATTCCATTAGTTGTTAGTTGTGGAACAATGGGTGGTTGTTGTAATAATGTTGTTTCTTTGTTTTGTTGGGTTAAGGTTGCCTTTTTCCTCGTAATATGAAAACAAACATTTCATTTTGTTTTTTAGCTACATTCCATTTGGCCACGTGTTCGGTCTTCCACCTTCAAATTCTATCCTTATGTCTTGTTGTCTTAGTCCATTGCTTTTTCTTTTGCCTTTGTCTCTCCCGTTTCTACGCCTTGTCTAGTTTTTCATTTTTCACACTTAGGAGAAATCTTTATTTCTTTTTTCATATTCAACTTCACACTTGGAGAATTCAAATGGAGTAACCATTCCAACTACGTATTCATCAAATTCTACTATTAGTCCCTGTTAGTATCAGTTGCTAGCGATAATACCAGTTGTAGTTTAAGGAAGAATTGATAGGACATAATAATTTATTGTAATACCATTACTCGAATCGATTGTTTAGTTTGAATATAAAGTGTCACAATTGAACCGATTTGGTCTAACATCAAACTTTAATTAGATAATTTTCCAAAAGACTTTATTACTCTGAACTCAACACATATATACATGCCAACCATACAACATCCTAGGAATGGAGTACAAAAACTCACCTGATGCTGATTGTCTCATCAACTTAGCTTTTCCGAACGTCAGAGCTTCTATCCTACTAGTAATAGCTCACTAGACTCTCTACTTTCCTGACTCAAACCTCATGATCATCGCTCCATGTAGAGCTTCATGAAATTATCTTTTCTTCGGAACAACCAAAGAAGAAGATGAATAAGAGAAGAAAATAAAATAGAATTGAGAGGAATTCACCTCGAGAATTCATTTCTTAGCCATTTATAGCACAGTTAACAACCCATAAAAATCGTCCATTAGTAACCATTTTGTCTCCCACTAAGGAACTAATTAGTTTTAATCCAACCCAAACCAAAATTGAGACTCAACTAGCTTCATTCAATTTAACCCTTAATTATTCCTAAATTTCGAACTAAAGAAAAAACTGGGTGTGACATTTAATTATCTTATTTGTTGATATATTTAATCAGTGTATATTTATTATTTACTTTGCTAGTTTTCAAGAGTTCAAGTGTGACATGTATATTCAGATTTTGAAGAAGTTAAAGTTAAGCAAGGACTCTTTTCAAGACTTTTCAATGTGATTATGTTTTCCTTATATTAAAAAAAAAAGTTCATTCGATATTGAAGATTATATCGAAGGCTATTTTTGAGGAAATAATGATTTACATTAATTGTATTTTTGGAAGCCAAATTTTTTTTGAGGAAATAGTGAAGGCTTATAATTGTTTTATTGAGGAGTTGAAGAGATAACTTATATTGTTCAGTTAGGAAATTATTTTTTGCGCAGATTTATTGTATTGTTTTTGTTGTTGATTTTGCAACTAAACATTTAAAGGGATTGTCATTGTGGGAGAGCGATCTAGATTGTGTATAAGAGTGAAGTTGCAACTTGGTGAGTGAGTTAGACTTAAATTCAATATTTTCAAAACCAGAATGGTGGTAAAACCGGTTAGGTCACCAGTTTGACCAATTTGATCGATCAATCGAGTTTGATTAAATAAATCATTAAAGAATTCATAAAAATTTTTTAAAAAAACCAATTCAATCGCCTGGTTCTAGAGGTGTTCATGGGCCGGGCCGGGCTCAACTACAAAATCATGCCCATTTATTAGGCTCGGGTCGGGCCGGGCCCAAAAAATGGGCCTAAATTTTTGTCCAAGCCCGACCCTGATAAAAATACTAAAACCCAGGCCCGACCACCTTACTTTGTATTAATTTTTATATTATTTTTAAATATATATAATACATAAAAATACAAAAATATCAAAATAAAATTTCCCAACAAATTAAAAATAAATTTTAAAAAATATGTAGACTTAAATAACACTAAGATAAATGCAACTTAACAAGCAAATGCTTTTAAAATAATAAAAAATTAACAAATGCCTTTAAAATAATAAGAAAATTAACAATAAAATAAATTTTATACAATATCCAAACAATAACAACAAAATAATAGCAACACAATAGTAAAATGGTAACAAAATAGGGAGAAAACAACAAGAAAATAACATTAAAAAAAAACATGCAGTTTTTTTTGTCCTTTAGTGATTCGGGCCGGGCCCGAGCTAAAAGTACCTTACCAGAGTCCTAGCCCATTTTTTAAACGGGCCTTATTTTTTTATCGAAGCCCATTTTTCGGGTCTATATTTTTGCCCAAACCCTCCCACATTTCGGGCAGGTCTTGATGAGTCTTACCATGCACACCTCTACCGTTCAATCGATGCATCCTGATTATAGTCAACCAATTCAACACTCTTCTCCAAATCAGTACCCTAATTAGTCCAATCTGACTCAAATAACCTTACTTAAATAATGTCTTGTACAAAGTTAATTTATAGTAGATTACTTTATGACAATGCTCCACAAACGTAGAAAGTTTTCAAACTATGCGAACAAACTTCTAATGTTCATATCTATTTTTCCTAGTAGAAGTCATTTAGTCTAGTTGTAAATGAATATATGGATTAATTAATATCTTATAGGAAAAAATCAATGAATCTCTTAGTCCTTATATTTTAGGTAAATTGTGAATTTAGTCTTTATATTCTAATTGGTCAATTTTAGTTCATGTACTTTTCGAATTTTGAAATTTCAATCTTGATCTAAACATTAACAATTACAACTTTAGGTCAAATTGTGTTGTTAGTCCTATACTATAATAAGTTGTGAATTTAATTCATGTTATCCAAATTGATTACTTTTTGTCCTTATAATTTTTAATTTTAAAATTTAATCCCGACTCAAAACGACAATCATTAAACCAATTAACTAAAATGACATAGTTTTTTGCTAGTATTATGCAAATGACATTACACACGAGATTTTGAAAATATAGTAAAAATTAATTTAACGAATTTAACAATTATTTTAGATCGAATTGAAATATAAAATTACATATTTATAGATTAAGGATTTAGAGTGAATATATTAATTAGGAGTTTAGAGGTTCAGGCATAGTTTATAAAATGTATAAAAAAAATACTAGACATTGAGCAACAATTGTCTTTTTAAATACTATTTAATTTTTTAATTTGACAAATTTTTAAATTGATTCTTGAATTTTTATTACTCTTAGAATTTAGTAATTTTTTTCTAATTGGTACTTAAATTTAGCTTCTATTAATATGTGATAATATAACATTCTGAAATTGTGTCATATCATCATTTGAAAATTCATAGACCAAAATGAAAAAAAAAAAACCTAAATTTCAAAACTTAAACCAAAATAATTATTTCAATTAAAGGCATCTATGTGTGAGTCTTTAATTCCACATGTAATTACCACGTGAAGTCTCTAGTTTCATCATGCATAAGTTGTAATATATAATTTTTGTTCGATTATATGCCGATATTTTATTTATTTAAGTTTTTTTTTTGTTATTGATTGAGTCTTAACTTGATTGTCATGTGAGTGCGCTAAAGTGCATTATTCTCTTATTTATAGATTAGAAAAGTGTCAGAATTTATAATAAAATTAATTAAAATTTTTATTATTTTTATTTTATTTTATAATTAATGAGAAATATATTTATAAATGGTATTGTATTATATTTATATTTATAAAATTAAAAAATAAGCACACAATTTAAGAGGAGAATTTTATATGTTCGAAGTGGGAATGCAGATTGCTAGATTCTTTTCTTCACTGAAGATGCTAGGCACAGTTTTCTATTCTACTTTCACTTTTTTTTCTCTTTAAAGAAATATATTTATTTATTATTTATTTAATTACTTTTGACTGTCATAAAGTTGACCAGTCAACTAACTGGATTGATACTATATATGATTATGAACATTACGTAACAAATGTCCACTTGTCTCACCATTGTTTCCACAACCCCAAACACCACATATCCAAAAAAAGAAAAAAAAGAACTCTCTTTAATTATTTTCATTAAAAAATATCTTAATTTGACCAAAGAAAAATTTGAAGAGGAAATTTTGATTGAAATAATAGAATAGATGTTAAAATTATATTTGAATTTTGGTTTAATGTGTAATTTTATATATAAAATTTTGATTCGATTAAATTTTATAAATTATTTACATGATTATCGATATGATATCATTTTATGTTCATATATTGCATACACAAATAATTATATTTATCCAATATAAGAATAAATTGATGTATTTATTTATTTATTTAAATGTGTATAATCGAAGTTTCATGTCTATTGTTGAGGGTGAGCATTTGCTTTGGCGTGTCTCACTCCCTCAATTAAAGGTATTGTCCCCGTGTGGGGGGTTTCATCTCTTGTACTTCAAAGAAACCCCAAAGAGGCTCATGGAGTTCAAGGAGCAACTCAATTGGTGGAGATATGACCTACAAATTGTGTGAAATATTAATTACGTATATTGCGCCTGTAGCGGTCGAACCACCAACCAAGGCATTAAAGCTTTGCCTTTGCATCCATGGTACCACTTGGCTAGTTCTCTTGTGAGTTTACAAGAAGTATCTCCACCAACCGAAGCACTCCTAAAACTCGGTGAACCCTTTTGGGCTATTCTCAAAGTACAAGAGATAAAACTCCCCACATAAATACAATACCTTCCATTGAGGGAGTGAAATACTTCAACACAGACACTTGCTCTCAATATGTATAATTGCACCAAATCAAAATTTATATATCTAATTACAAATTGAATCAAAATTCATCTATAATTTTAAGATTTATTCCTCTCTTCTTTTGTCCAAATTTAATGTTAATATTCAATTTAATACCTAAGTCTTTTCTTTTATCTCAATTAAGTACCAAATAATACACACATCTCGTAGATATTATATAAAATCAAACAACATTTCTCATTCTCATATTTGTACTTTTTTTCCCCTTTTTTATTCTTAACATTATAGAATGATGTTTGTTTTTTTTCTCTTTAGGATCCAAAGAATCTGATCAAACAATCATTGTTAGTTCAATATTTTTCTTGTTTTCTGACATATGATGACAATGTTAGAATTCTGGTTGGTGACATTGATTTTCTCATCGGTCCAAAAAATCATGCTCCCTAATACAATAATATAATAAAAGCATAGGCTAAGTAAAGATCTTAGCCATTTGAATTTAATTATTAAGCTTAATTTGTTTGATTGATTGCATGTGGATTACAAGCTTCTCTTCTTTTATGTTGATGGATTCTTTTAAGGTACAAAAACTAATCTTTTTAATCATTATTTTTCTGATGTAATCTCTTTTGAATGTTATGATTTTAGATAGAATATATAACCAATAAATACAATTTTGCATTTATTAATATATTATATTATATTATATTATATTTGTATATTAAGTGTTGATGAGAGACTGTAAATTTAATCGAAACTCATATAATTATTTAACACGAGGATTGCATGCTTTGATAAAAATATTTATTTGGAAGGACTTATGTCCTAGATTAAAATATGTAGGTCTTTGACAAAAATATTCACTTGGAAGGACTTATGTCCTATATTAAAATATGTAGGTGTGTTAGACATCACATATTAATTAGAACAAACCGTAATTATTAATCTTTTTATAATTATAAGGAATTCTAATTTTTGAGCCTTACTTGATTGATAGAGTATAACTATATTTTAATTAAAATTAAAAGTTAATAAAAAATAAAATTTAAAAGTCGCCATGACTAATTATCTGAGCAATTTTCCCAATTACTTAGTGACTCATCTAGTAAAAAATTTATGGGCATTGATATTGTTGTCAGTATGGGAGAACGTAGGTTTAAGTGCGTTGAAGCGCCTTTATCCTCTTATTTAAAGATTGAGGAGAGACTGTATCTAGTTCTAAGTATTATATAAAAAAATGTAGTAAAATTTCTATGTTGATTTACATAGATGTAATTTTGTTAATAAGACATGTATTTCAACTATATCTATAAAAATTAATTTGACATATTAGTAATAAAAAATTTAGATTCTACAAATATGGTTTAAAAGATTATATATATATATATATAAATGGTATAATAGTATTATGGTGTTCGTCATTACCGACCCAACCATTTTTATAGTTCACTCATATGAGTCACATGGGTTCACACGTGGGGTGTTTACATCACTATGCAAGCAAATCCACGTCTAATGAACACATGTTAATCGTAAAATACGGTACATATTGACATGTATGGGAACTTACCTAAAACATCATATTTACAAACAGTATCATATAAATAAAAAAAATTAACCCTAAAAAATTCACACAAAAACACTCAGCAAATATTATACAAAATAACATAAAATATAACAAGTGAAAAATGCTACAAAATGCCATATGATATGAATGATTAGAGATAAACAAACGTGGCCAATTTTGAACCAATGTTTCACCATATGATTAATTTGACTCAAGCCTAGGAAAATAATAATGTTGTGGACCAACTTATTGAATTTATATACATGTAATATATAGTTAGCTGATGATGATAGTATTTGCATGTTTCATCCCATTCCCCTACCTTTTTCCATTCAATTTTTCTTAACCACAGATTAAGAGCTTGACCTTTTTTGTGGTTAATTTATTGATGAAAAAAAGTTTAATTAATTAAGGAGATTGAAACCAATTGTACTTTGATTTAATAAATAGTAAAAGATAGAGATTGAAATTTTTTTCGATTTAAAATATGTTATAAGTTTTTGTGTTGTTTATAAATTTCGAATTTAGTCTCTTAATTTTTCATATTTTAAAATTTAAGTTCAATTGTTGACGCTATTAAAATTATTTTGTTAAATTCAAGTTTATTATAACGTCATTTTCTTAGTTATATGACTACAAGTGAGTAGTTGTTTTTATTTCAAAATGTCACACCAACAAATGTTACAAATAAAAAAAAAACATTAATAGTGTTAGCAATTGGACCCAAATTTTGAAAATTGAAAAATAGAAAGGCTAAATTCTTGAAAATAAAAATATAGGGACTAAATTCTAAATTTGTGAAGGGTACAGGGCCTTATGACATATTTTAACCTTTTTTTAATGTGGTATTTTTGTTGTGCGACGTGGTCTTTATTTTGATATCCAAAGGTAATTAACAATGTTAAATTTGATAAAAATTGATAATTAACTAATGATATTAGCAATTAGCTTTCATCGATAACTCTAAAACTTGAAAAATAATAAAGTCGTTAGATTATATTTAATAAATTAATTATACAAAAATTAAATAAATTTACAATTAAAACTAAGTTAATTCTATTAACAAAATAATAAAAGTTCAAACATGATAATATTAGTACATAAACTTTCATCAAATCAACCCTAAAGCTCAAATTAAACATTAAAAGTTAATATCATTACTCTTGAATACAAAAATGTATAACTTTAACAAATATATGTACCATATTAGACAAAAAAAAAGTTCACGACACCCCATTTTAAAAATTTCAAACTTAAATATTAAATAATACATTAGGCCTAAATGAAATTTCAAACTCAAGCATTGTACACTTGAAAACTTAATCCATGAATAGATAATCGAACGAGTTTTGATCATCTTTGCTAAAGTAGAAAAAAAAAATATATTTTTTCTTTTCCAAAGATTAATAATCTAGTCGATGAGAGGTTCAAGACCCAATTTCAAGCTCATGAACATCAAGTTTACTATACCATAAGGCTCAATTATGAGGTTGAAAGCGAAGCAAATATTCCCTTTTTCCTTGTTTCCATTTGGTTTTAGCACTTGATTTCTCAAATTTGTTTTAACCGATTATATTTTCTTATTTGGTAGCTTTGTTTTGACTCAATTTCATTAAGAATAAGTTACTTGGATTTCAAGAAACCCTAATCTTCAATTTTGTTTCCTTGTTCTTGACACCTCTATTATTTCGTTTTATTTGCTGCTCTTATTTTACTTACGTCTAATTACTTGGTTAATTTGCATTTCACGTTGTGACAAATTCTAAATTTCTTCATTCATCGAGAGTTTTAGATTAAATTTGTAACTTGGACAAACTTGTAATTCTGCTCTGCACGCGTCCTTGTCATTTGATATTTTTTTTGGGTATTTTAAGTGTTTTTTGTGGTTTTTATAAACCGATTTTCAGCAAAACAACCTCAAAAATAGTTTTTTACCAAAATAAAATTTTAGAGAAAAAAATACTTTTCATTGGGTAAACATTTTCCAAACAATCTCAAATTTTATATATCAATTCTTGGCACTATCTTAGAATATAAAGAAAAATATTTCCAACAAAAAAAGTGATCGAAAAAGTAGGGGAAAATAGAAAAATACGAAAAAAAATAAAAAAATATTTTGTGGGTTGAATTTCATGCTGAAACTTTCCATATTAGATATATATTATCTGAGGAGACTCCAGTTTAAATTTCATGATTTTGGAAATCGGGAACACCTTGAACTAAATTTGCCAAGTTGCCCCACAATTTTTTGGATTTCAGCAATTTTCATTGACTCTTAACCTTAGATTTTCATTCGATTTTTATTTTTATTGTTACTTTATGCATTCTAACACTATTTTTTCTTGTCTTAGTAGGTTAAAGCATGTTGCAGATTCCTTCCTCCGTGCAACACGATTCTTTGGTGGCTAGCAGATTTTGGACTTCTAGTGCCACTAGGTTTGCTTTATTAATACAGTTATAATACATTCTGATTGATTAATATAAACATTTTTAAAAGACTCACAAGATTAATTCTTACTTCAGTGAGGTTTGCTTTTTTTTTTTCTTTTTGAGAGTTCTATTTCTTCTTAAGCTTTCACAATGAGTTGTGATACTTATAGTAGCAAAGGGAGTGATAATCTGAGTGAAAAGCCACCAATTACCATAGAGAACCTTGTTATTTTGCGACAAAATTGTAACAAGACCTTTTTCGAGGTCAATGATAAGTTAGAGAATATAATTTACAAGTTGCAACGAGATATAGACACTCAAGAGAGGCAATAAAATACTATACTTTAAATGATAAGCAGCACTTTGGATCGTTTGAATGCCCAAACTGAACGTTTGACATGTATTTAAGGCAACGATGATAGTGTTGAGGTTGAACAACCTCGTGCTTGTGAAAATAATGCTCGAAGTGCAAATGATGATATTTTAGTTAATAATGATCATGGGTAGTTTTCTTTGGCTAAACCAAAGTTCTCTATTCCACATTGTTGTGGAAAGAATAATTCGGAGGCTTATTGTGATTGAAAAGTTGGCATAAATTAATGTCAATCCAAGAGGAGATGACCAAACGAAAGAAGAATACGATTAAGCTATCACCTGAAAATTTTATCTTGATCCCTCAAAATAAAATTCATAGCTCTGTATTCACCTGAAATAACTAAAAAAAAGTAATATTAAATGACCTAATAATGAAATGATCTGAATCATAATGATTTGACTTGAAATATCAAGCACTAAATCTAATCTCAAAACGTCACATTATCATAGCTTAATACAATCTAAGTTTGGAATCTAAGTTTGAAAAAATTACCAAATTTTGGGAATAATGTAGACAAAAAAAATCCAAGGGTCAGAGGGAGGCCCCTAAATGAAAAGTTCTTCATTTAGTCCCTTAAATATTTGCAATTTTTATGTTAATTTAACGGTAAAATTTCATTTTGACTCTTCCAAAAATTTAAAATTCAATTGTGCCATCTCCAAAAAAAAGAAAAAATTATAGACTCTCTTGAAAGTTATAAAATTTTGCATTAATACAATAAAAAAAATACATTTTTAGCTCTCTCTAAAAAATTAGTATCAAATTCGGCCCCTCCAAAAAAATTATAGCTTCGCCCTTAGTTGAGGTATCGGATCAAAGAATAATTTTAAATTGATTAGATTAGAAATCGATACAAATCAATTGAACGAACTAAAAAAAAACTGATTAAATCAATAATTAAATAATTGAATCAAGTTTTCTTAATAATTTTTAATTATTTTTAATTAAATCAATTAACTCAACGAACTGATGACATGAATGATTCTGACTACCGGTCCAATAAAAGAATTGGGCGGTTTCATTACCAAAGAGAGAAGAACAAGGTATGGATTTTTTTGTCATATTGTTTTTACGAAACACGAGGTTTATGCTTCTACCGTTTTCATGATTTTTGTGTAGTAGTGGATTATGATCCTCTGTGTCTGTGCTGCATGCATTTTCTTGTGGGCCCCAATCATGGTGATGGTGACGTACAGTGGAGGATGGGTGGTGGAAAAGTGGGGCCCCCTCCTCCAATCCCCCATTGGACCCCACTGTATAGTTGCATCCAACCGAGCAAAAGGGTCCCACAAAACAACAACAAAGAAATCAAGCAGCATAACTAAAGCTATTGTAATCTAAAACATTTTAGTTTAATATAACATTTAGTCCTTTAAATTGATAACCTTTTTCATATTAGTATTGAAACTTGGCAGATTTTTCCAGTTTGATCCTTAAATTCAGATTCCATTAAGATGCATGCCGTGTCACATTTTATCCCTAAAAATATTATCGAATTTTTAAAAAAATAATGACTAAGAATAATTCAATAATATGCATGAATTAAATCTATAATTTTACATATAGCACATGGCTAATACCAAAATTGCTATAGTTCAGGTTACCACTAAAATTTAAAAATACAAGAATTAAAATTAACCAAAATAAAATATAAATATTAATCTACAACTTTCGCATAACATAAGGACTAAAAGTAAAATTTAACCAAACAATAGCTTATAAACATAAATAAAAATAAAATTTTATTTTTCCTTATTTCAAATAGGGGTAGGGGGGTGTCTTTGCTTTATATATATTAAAGGGTTGCCCTTATTTTCTCTTCACTTTCACTTTTGCTTTTGCATGCCTTTGAGTTTATCATTACCAAACACAACCCCATATCTCCTCCTCCTCCTCCTCTTCTTCTGCTACTGCAGTTCTTAGTTCAAAGAACCCCCCAAAGAGTGTTAGAATTCTTCTAGCACTGTGTTGGGTTTTGTTTTTTGTTTTTTTTTTCTCAGTTTCACTTTCTTTTTTGTTGCATGGATGGATCCTTCAAGCAGACAATACCAGGTACATATATATATGTATATATATACATATAAAAAAGTTTTTGTTTTAGTTTCAAGTTCATGTTTTTTTTTTGGGGGGTCATGGTTCTTTTGATTTGATTTTAGATTGGAACATGTTTTAGTCTTTGTTTTTTTTTTTTATTATTTATAATTTTAAGTTTTAGTTTGAATGTTCTGATTAGCTTCATTTGGGTTTTAATTGATTAATTTTTTTTAAAACCCTTTTTTTGTTAGTGAATTATAGAGAAAAAAAATTCAAAATAATCCTCAAATTTTCTCCTTTGATGACCCCACTAATGACACCAAAATCCCCATCATTTTTATCTATCATCCAATGTCACAAAACATGCATTAAATGAATCAAAATATCAAAATGTGCTTTTAAGCCCTTGAAATTTTCATAATTTTAAAATTTTTAGTCCTTTTACTTCTCTTCTAAGGGATTCAGTCCCTATATTTTTCGAGTTTAAGATTGTAAGCTAAATTGTTAGTATAAATTTTTATAAAAAATTATATTCCAATGAGTATTTTTTTATTTTTTTAATTTCAAAATGTAATAAAAAGAATTTTAATAATCTTAATAATAAAAGAAAAATAAAGGATTTTATTAGACATCTAAATAAACTGAGTTTAAATGTTGTCATCCTCGTTTCTCGTAAAAGAAAAAAATTGGACTAAGATTATATTTTGTAGGAGATGCCTAATCCTACATTGGGAAACATGATGGTTTGCACCAAAGGAAATGAACAACAAGAGAGGAAACCAAGGCCACAACCAGAACAAGCATTAAAATGCCCAAGATGTGATTCAACCAACACCAAGTTTTGTTATTACAACAATTATAGCCTTTCACAGCCAAGGTATTTTTGTAAGTCATGTAGGAGATATTGGACCAAAGGTGGCACATTGAGGAATGTTCCAGTGGGTGGAGGGTGTAGGAAAAACAGAAGATCATCATCATCATCATCAACATCATCAAAAAGGAGTCAAGATCATCTATTTATGTCATCCAATACCAACCTCCTACCAGTTGATACTAGTGAACTCTCCTTAGCCATTGCTAGGCTCCAAAAGCAAGCCAATGTTCACTTAGGGTTCGACGAAAATGAACTCCCCGTTCTCGGAAACCCTAACAGCTTCGGCCTTCTCGGTAACCAGAACCATTTCCAGGGTTTTTATAATTATGGGTTCGAAAACAGCGGTGGGGAAACGATGATGTTACCGTACAACAATGACGAAGAAATCATCAGTGATGCAACGATAAGGACGACATCGAATGGTATGGTCGCGGCGATGAAACAAGAGGTTGTTAGTGATGGTAACAAAAGTGATGAGAATCAAAATCAATGGGGTCTCCAATGGCAACTCAATGGTGACCATGGGAATAATTATTATAACATGGTTGATTTTGACTCGGTGAGAGAAAATTGGAGTGGACTCAGTTCAACTTGGCACGGACTTCTTAATAGTCCTTTGATGTAGAACAATGGAAGTCCTTTGATGTAGAACAATGGAAGTGAACAAGTGTTAGGACATTTGGGTTAATTCCAAGAATGGTCCTTAGTACTTTCTTTTTCCTTTTGTTTTTTTTTTTATTTTTCTTTTTATTTCTCCCTATTATTGGTTGACAAAACTAATGATATTTTGCATGAATTTTGGAGCTAGTTTTAAAAGAAGAGATATTTGGGGGTCTAATTCTGTAATTTTCTTATAGTTGGGTATTGAAAGCTGTTGTTGTTTCCTAGATATTATATTATATCACCATTGCTTCTTGGTCACTTTCATGTTGATTCTAGGAATGTAACAGCATGTTGTTTATTTGATTATGACCCGAAATTAAAAACTCGATTTGCTTAATCTTCATATAAACTTGATTTAATCGATTTGAATAAAAAAATTTCGAATCATTTAAACACAATGATCTGAACTCAAAACAACAAAAAATCTTAATCATTCGAACAAATAACTTAAGATGAACTAAATTTGAAATGATTAAAATCCGAAATGACTCAAACCTATAATGTTCTAATCGAAGAAACCTTGAGCCTTAGACTAGAATGGACCAAACCATAAATGATATAAACTCAAAATTGAACCAAAAATTTTAAAACCCAAACTGATATGACAAGATAAAAATCTAATTGAATGATTGAAATTGGAAGAGAGAAATTATAGGGGAAAAAAAGAATTCGTACCAAAAACACAATCACAAATCCTTTTATTTTTTTTTAGTGAATTACAATAACAGATAAAATCAAAATAGCAACGCAACTAGCGCGATTCGAATTTAGCTTTATATTTATTGTTTAACAAATATGTCTTGGACTGGCCTAAAATAATGAAAGAAATTATTCATGGACTTTCTCAATTTGGGCTCACCAACGGCACACTTGATATATAAGTGAAAATATATGAAAAAAAATTGGTTAAAGTACCTAGGAGGTCCCTATATGATAGGGACTGGATCAAATTAGTTCATCTATTATTATGTGGATCAATTTTGTCCCTATACTGTTAAAAAGAATCAAATAAGTAATAGGATTAACATTTTTTGTTTAAAAATATCTTAAAAATTATTTTTTTCATTTGCATTTCAATTCCAAACAAAAGATTTTATTTATAAAACTATAAAACTTTAAAATATTAACTCTATTAAACAAGAAATGATATATTTTTAAACAGTAAATGTTACCTCTATACTAATTTGACTTTATTTGATCATTTTTAATAGTAGAGGACTAATTTAATCTAATCTCTATAATTTAAGGACCTTTCAAATATATTCACCGAAAAAATTAAGAAAACATGAATAAGAAAAAAATTATCGAGTGGTGCCTGAAAGGCCCCTCTATTATAAGGACATAGTCAAATTAATCCCACTACTGTTAAATGGATCAATTCAGTCCTTATATTTTTAAAAAGAATCAAATAAGGTAAAATTAGAATATAGTTAACATTTACCGTTTGAAAAATATGATCTACTATTTAATAGAGTTAATATTTTTAAAATTTTTTTATGGTTCAATTAACAAATAAAATTGGACGAGATTAATCTATTGAGCTAATTGAATCGAGAATTTGTGACCTAAATATGATACACTAAATGAAATAATTGAAACTCGATTTAATTGATAAAATTAAATTTTCGAGAATTTTAAAAGTTTAAAGAGTCGTTGTTATAAACCATTAGGGGTTAGAAAAAATAAGATTTTATATGACTTAATTGTAGCAATTAACAAATAGTAATCTTATACACATATCACCCATGTATTATAAACAATTAATTTTACAATTGTAATAAAAGCACCAATTAATTTTTATATGAAGTTTTAATAAATATATTTATTACAATATTTTTCACCTATATCGTAAGTGTATAAAAATCTAATATATATTTAAATCCAGCGTGTCATTCTATCTAATACAAGGGGAGTTTTTCTTAATAGAGACTTGGTTGATTGTAGTTGAGAAGGGTTGACTCTTTCAAGAGAAGTCTTCAAAGTATCAATCATCGGGCAACCAATTAGATCCACAAAATCAAGGGTATTGTATGTTGGAAAAAAATCCAGTTCGAAAACGGTTTTCTTGCATAGCGGAAAATTATAATTTTGAAAATTGAGCCGGTTTATGATATTTATAGCAATAAATCATTTACCGTAATTATACCTATATTTTCGGCTTGACGGATCCTTGTCGTTCCTGACATTCAACCGAATGGTCTTCTTTGTTATTCTCGTACCACGAATTGCTTCAAGTGTGGGCTCGAACGAATTCGAATAAAATATACTAGGGTTTGTCGTCCCGTATATTTAGTATGAGGGGATTTTAGGCCTCTCTTATATCAGATCCAATTATAAGTATTTCTTAGACTTTTAACCTAGTACTTTATAATTAAATCCAACCTAATACTTATTTTTCCATTTTCCAAAATGTTAGAATTAAGTGACCCAAATTCTTATTTAAATAAAATACGATGGAAAATAAAATAAAAGTAAAATCCATATAGAACTAAACTTCTTTTATTTTATTTTAGAATAAGGTTTTAAACCTTATTAAACTCCATCTATTTTATATTGATTAGATAAGGTGTTTCAATCCTACTAGAATATGGCTTTGCAAGCCTATAAATAGACATAGTCTATTCCTCTTGTATTTGAGTAAAAATTTTTCGACATAGTGAATTTTCTTCTCCTCCGCCTGTGGTTTTTTTCCGAAAGGGTTTCCACGTAAAATTTATGTGTTCTTTATTTTTATTTATTTTATTCTATTTTATTTTTCACAAATTGGTATCGAGCTTAGGTTATTCATCTCGATCACAAGAATGGCGTCTTTGAAGTATGAAATTCATTGTTGGACATAACACCGATTTGCGTTGTGGCAAATTAAGATGCAAGCGCTTCTTGCAGATGGATCTAGAGGATGCCCTGCTAGGATAGATAAGATGCCTTCGACATTAACAGATGAAGAGAAGAAGCGTAAGGATCGAAAGGCATTAACACAATTACATCGCATTTGTCCAACGAAATTTTGCGGGATGTGATGAAAGAGAAAACCGCATTGCATTATGGAAGAGGCTAGAACAAATATGTATGTCGAAAACTCTAACAAGCAAGTTGCATATGAAGCGGCGTCTTTATGCTCATCGTTTGGAGGAAGGTGCGTCAGACACGAACACTTAATGTGTTTAAAGAAATTCTCTCAAACTTGGAGGCCATGGAGGTTCAAGATGATAAGGAAGATCTAGGGTTGATTCTACTTTGTTCGTTGCCCGTCTTATTCAACCTTTAGAGACACGATTTTATATAGCCATGAGTCTCTCACAGTTGATGAGGTTTATGATTCTTTAACCTCGTATGATAAGATGAAGCATCTTGTGGTTAAACCCAACTCTCGGGAGAGGGTCTCATTGTTCGTGGGAGACAAGACCGAATGTTGATGATGATCGTGGTAGAACACAGAACGGAATCCTCGTGGTAAATCTAAGGGTAGATCGAAATCTTCAAACAGAGGTAAAACTTGCAACTTCGCAAGAAGAAAGGGCACATTAAATCTGAGTGCTATAAGCTACAAAATAAGATTAAAAGGGAGGTGCGAATCAAAAGGAAAACAACGGAAAATTCCGGTGAAGGCGATGTTGTAGAAGACTACAATGATGGTGAACTTCTAGTTGCTTCATCAATGATTCTAAAGTAAGCGAGGAGTGGATACTTGATTCAGTGCACCTTCCACATGAGTCCCAATCGGGATTGGTTTATAACTTATGAAACAAGATCTCAAGGTGTTGTTTTGATGGGAAATAATGCTTCATGTAAAATCGCAGTGTTGGAACAATTAAAGTTAAGATGTTTGATGGAGTTGTCGAACACTTAGTGACGTGCGGCATGTTCCGAATTGAAAAGAAATTTAATTTCGTTGAGTACTCTTGATTCAAAAGGCAGATACACAATTGAAAGTGGGGTTTTAAAGATTTCAAAGGGTCCTTGTTGTGATGAAAGGGCAAAGAAAGATTGCCAAGTTATATGTTTCTGAGGTTCTATCATATTGGTGATGCAATTGCCGCTTCCTCTTCCTTGTCGATGATGATATTACTAAACTTTGGCATATGCGCCTAGGGCATATGAGTGAGAATGGCATGGCGTAATTAAGCAAAGAGGACTTCTTAATGGGCAAGGAATTTGCAAACCGAATTTCTGTGAGCAACCTGTGTTTTGGGAAGCAAAGAGAGTTCGATTCACTAGAGGAATCCATAACACGAAGGAAACGTTGGAGTATATCCATTCGATCGTGGGGGCCGTCAGAGTGCCTTCGAGAGGTGGAGCTAATTATATGCTAACCTTTATTGATGATTTTTCCGAAAAAGTTTGGGCGTTCTTCCCAAGCGAAAAAGCGATGTGTTTTCCACATTTAAGTCTTGGAAAATTATGATTGAAAAAGCAGACGGAAAAGCAGATAAAATACCTCCGCATGCACAATGGCTTAGAGTTACGTTCGATGAGTTTAATAGATTGTGCAAGTCGGAAGGATCATGAGACACTTGACGATTCGTCATACTCCACAAAGAAAGCGGCGTTGCGAACGAATGAACGAACGATCATGGAGAAGGTTCGATGTATGTTGTCAAATGCCAACTTACCGAAGTCATTTTGGGCGAAGCGACCTCTCTCGCATGTTTTTGATCAACCGATCTCCATCCGTTGCCATTGAGAAAAAGACTCCACAAGAGGTATGGTGCGGTAATCCCGCTAATTATTCGATTTAAAGGATTTTTGGGTGTCTGCGTATGCTCATGTTGATAATGGAAAATTGGAACCGAGATCCATTAAATGCGTTTTCTTGGTTATAAAGTGGTGTAAAAGGCTATAAGTTATGGTGTCCGAAAATAGAAAAGTTGTGATTAGCGAGAGATGTTGTTTTTGATGAAACTGTTATGCTACCTAACTTATCTATTAAAGACTCTTCCAATAAAGAAAACCAAAAGCGGTGGAGCATCGATTAATCCGAATCAACTCCTCAAGCCAAGTACAAAAATTGAGAATAGAGTTGCTTCTTCACCGCAATACTCTATCGCCAAAAGCAGGACAATAAGAGAAATTAAACCTCCAAAGAAGTATGCCGAGGTTGATCTAGTTGCTTATGCTTTAAATGTGGTGAAGATATAGATGCGAATCAAGAGCCATTTAATTATTCCGAGGCGATTAGTGTGAAAACTCGAAAAAGTGGATGTTTGCTATGCAAGAGGAGATGGAATCACTCCACAAAAAGCAAACATGGGATCTTGTAAAACTTCCTAAAGGTAAAAAGGTCATTCGTTGTAAATGGGTGTTTAAAAGAAAGAAGGGACTCTGGAGTTGAAGAACCCGGATATAAAGCAAGGCTTGTTGCAAAGGGTTACATCAAATTCCGAGTGGACTTCACAGATGTGTTCTCTCCAGTTGTTAAGCATAGTTCGATTCGAGCTTTGCTTGGTATTGTGGCCATGCATGATTTGGAGCTTGAGCGGTTAGATGTAAAACCGCATTTTGCATGGAGAACTTGAGGAAGATATTTACATGCAACAACCGGAGGGTTTTATAGTCTCGAAAAAGAGGACTATGTTTGCTTGTGAAAAAGTCCCTTTACGGTTTGAAACAATCACCAAGACAAGGGGTACAAGAGGTTTGATTCCTTTATGACTTCTCATGATTTCAAAAGGAGTAGTTTTGATGATTGTGTCTACTTTAAGAAAAATGTGATGGTTCTTTTGTGTATCTACTTCTTTATGTTGATGACATGTTGATAGCAACAAAAGATAAAGAGAGATAAGAAAGGTTAAAGCCCAACTAAGTGAAGAATTTGAGATGAAAGATTTAGGACCAAAGAAAGAAGATACTTGGTATGGAGATTCTCGAGATAGAAAAGCAAGTAAATTGTACCTAAGTCGGAAGGGGTACATTGAGAAAGTTCTTTGCGGGTTCAATATGCAGAGTGCTAAGCTGTTAGTACTCCTTTAGCGACCATTTTCGGACTTTCATCGGCCTTATCTCCTCAATCGATAATGAGATTGAGTACATGTCACATGTTCCATACTCTAGTGCAAGAGGGATCTCTCATGTATGCTATGGTTTGTTCACGTCCGATTTATCATATGCGATCGGTCAGTTAGCGATACATGGCGAATCTCGGTAAAGAACACCGGAAAGCGATTCGATGGATTTTAAGATACTTACGAGGCACTACTAATGTTTGCTTACGCTTTGGAAGAACTAAAGATGGAGTTATAGGGTATGTTGATGCTGATTTTCTTGGAGACCTTGATAGAAGAAGATCTCTCACGAGTTACGTCTTTACAATCGGAGGTTGTGCAATTAGTTGGAAAGCCACTTTGCAAACTACGATCGCTTTGTCTACCAATCGAAGTTGAGTACATGGCGATTCTTGAGGCTTGTAAAGAAGCTATTTGGTTGAAGGACTATTTAGTGAACTCAATGAAGACCTTCAAATCAGCACAAGATTTTGTGACGGTCAGTGCCATCTTTCTTACAAAAGATCAAATGTTTCATGAGAGAACAAAACACATTGATATTCGGTATCATTTTGTTCGTGATATTATTGCTCGTGGTGATATTGTTGTGAGCAAAATTAGCACTCATGAAAATCCTGCAGATATGATGACTAAGTCACTTTCTATAACCAAGTTTGAGCATTGCTTAGACTTGGTTGGTGTTCATTGTTGAAGTTAAACCCTTAAGGGGTTTTTGGAAGAGGTGAAGAACTTGTTTATTGAAAGTTCGCGATGAAGAACTTGTTCATTGAGAATTTGTGTCAAGGTGGAGATTGTTAGAATTAAGTGACCCAAATTCTTATTTAAATAAAATACGATGGAAAATAAAATAAAAGTAAAATCCATATAGAACTAAACTTCTTTTATTTTATTTTAGAATAAGGTTTTAAACCTTATTAAACTCCATCTATTTTATATTGATTAGGATAAGGTGTTTCAATCCTACTAGAATATGGCTTTGCAAGCCTATAAATAGACATAGTCTATTCCTCTTGTATTTGAGTAAAATTTTTTCGACATAGTGAATTTTCTTCTCCTCTCGCGTGTGGTTTTTTTCCGAAAGGGTTTCACGTAAAATTTATGTGTTCTTTATTTTTATTTATTTTATTCTATTTTATTTTCACACAAAATAAACATCATAAATTAATTTAAATAAATTAATAAATTTCTCAACTCGATTCTAATTACATTAAAATCATTGCAACTTCATCGTAAAAGAATCTATGAGAATATATATTTAATATTTCTACATTCAATGGATTCACAATGACTAATTAATTTAATTCTATTTTCAAACTTCAATTATTTAATTAAAAATAAATCAGAAAACCATAAATTAATTTTTCAAGTCATTTCCATTTAGAGAAAATCACATTCATTTCCGAATGTTTTTCATTTCTCTAACTTTACCATTTCTATCCATTTATGTTCATTTGATGCAACATGCAATTCATTTTCGGTTTCAACGAGCTAGCGAATGGACCAATTGAACATATGTGATTAGGGCTCAAATGATTTATAATTAAATTCCAACTTTTCGCCTATTAATTCTAAACTTATTTAGTCACGAAGTTATTCCATTATAGTATTATAAATGAGTTCTCCCTAATAACATTTCATTACGAAAGCAACTCGATCAATACTCATCTAATTACCTTGTCATAAGTGTGTTGCCATTATAGGATACCCTTAATCTCTTTGGGATAAATCCATTCTCCCAATATGATCCTATTTTATCTTATGATAACCATTACATCTTCTTTCAGGAAAAGTCAATTACTATTAAATAGTAATCTAGTTATTCATCATAAAGATGAACGATTCGTAACCACGTTTACTTTTCATCTGCCATGTAATGCCAATGAGAGGATATCATTTACCCATATCTCTGGCTATGAATTTCACTATTGTGATTGATGCTACATACCGCAGAAGTCATATACCCAACGCATTAGCTTTCGGTTCTTTATCTATTTGAGCTCATCCTTTTACTTACATTAAAATATACGAGTCATGCATACATAGTGCGTCATCCACTCAGGATTAAGGTATGTCACACTCTGAATGTCATAAGTGAATAAATCCATAAATAGATTCAAAATTTATTCTTTTTGGGTCTAGTTCGATTTGCTGCCAATCTAGTTAGTTGCATCTATATTTCTATTTTTTGGGAGTTATCCGTTCTTATGCCCAAGACAAGACATCTCCCTAATTGGACTTGATAACGACATATTTTTTTTTTCAATTGGTTTGCTCATTTTTTATTAGACTAAGGACATGTTTAGGTTCGTCTACTAATATAAGTTGTCTTTTCGTATTACGATCTGACCACGTAATACCGCTTAGTATTAGTTAAACATTAGACAATTAATGAGCTAATATTTGCTTTACATGCAAAAATCACGCGAGGATAATATACAAAGAGTGTTAATGTAATTCGTGAGTAATATTATTAACCAATCTATTCGAAAAAATTACAAGTATACATAGACAAAAATACTATATTTAGGGCACCAAATCCAACATTGTACCCGTATTAAGATTTTATCCCTAGCTTCTGCGAAGAGTTGTGCATGGTTCACATAGCTTAGGTGATACGATGCTTGCAAGTTTGTTGCCTTAAGCCAAGATTAGTGGCTCAAATCGCCTTGCACGCATTCTCCATAATTAATATTACGCACGATACTAACCCTACTTTCATGAGCTTTTGTAAGTCGTCTCTTCTCCAATAGAGGCGTCATCCTCTATGAATCATACACAACTCTCCACAAAAAAACTAAAGACAAACCCCCAACATGGGGACAATACCTTCAATTGTTGAGGGTCCAATCAATTACTCGACAGATAACACTTTAAATACTTATCCTAAATGAGTCGAGCCTGTAACGGCCCAAATTTCAGTGGTGTCAGAATAGTGATGTGAGATCTCTAAATCTGACATGTGAGTTTAGATATTAGTAAGTAAAAGTTAAGTGTGATTTTAGAAATGTTTTTGAATTAGTGAAATTGTGAATTAAAGGAAATTTTTAGATAAAATAAGATAAAAACGAGGTATCGAGACCTCTAATTCTTAAACCGAGGCATAAATATTTTTAGAAATATTTATGGAATGTTACTAAGTTAGTATTAAAGTTTTGTTACGAAATTTTAACATTTCAATAGACAATTGAATAAAAAGGACTAAATTGAATAAGATGTAAAACTGTGGGAAGTGATTGAATAGATTAAATAATAAATAAGAGGGACTTAAAGAGAAATTTGATCCAAAATAAAATAGGCTGAACGATTAGGTAAATATTAGCTGAGAAATGGTGTGAACTAAGGGTAAATTGGTAATTTAGTTGAAATTGAATAGTTAAAAATTGGATTAAATTAGGAAATCTAGAGTTTTCTTTGTTTTCTTCATCCTCTCCAGAAAAAACACCATTGAAGGGTTCTTTTAAGCTATTCTCTTATATTTTGACAACAAGTAAGCTCAATTTTTTATTATTTCTTGTAATTTTTATATTTTAAAGACTTTTACAACTAGGTACACTTGTTTAAGTCATTAGTTTTTGATTTCATAGGTAATTTTGAAAGTTTTCATGAATAAGTGCTGAAATTTTATGGTGATTTATCATGGAACCGGGGTTTTAATTTTATTATATGATGATTTTATGAAGAGATTTTTTATAGGAATTGATTTTTAAGATCTAATTATGAAAGTTGTTGAAATTAGAGTTTTGTGTTGAAAAATGTTAAAGGCTTTGAAGTAGTTTATAATGTCTTGATAAAGTGTTATTTGAGAGGAATTAGCTCAATTGATGAATGCAGGGACTAAATTGTAAAAAATGAAAAGTTTAGGGTAATAGTGTAATTTTAAAAATTAAAGGGCATAAATTGTGAAGTAGAATAGAATTGAAATAGATGCTAATGAAGAAATTATTTTATAATTATAGATCAAGAAAATGAAGTGAATCATGGAAATGAGAAATTGCAAGAATAGTCCCTAAATTTCTACGACTTTTGCAAATTAGCTCAGGTAAGTTCATATGGCTAAGTTAAATGTTTTGGTAGGTAAATTTTATACATGTCAGTATATTATGGTATAAAATGTCATTAAACCGTGATAATTATGAAATAATATTTGAGTAAAAGTGCAAATTAAGTGGGACGATGGAATTGGGTACTTTCATTTTGTGTTCAAGATGAATTGACAGAAAAGACCATGGTTAGATCATGAAAACATGTGACATGTGCTCCCATATAAGACCATAGCTAGACTATGGCATCGGTGTGATAAGATATGTGCTTCTATGTAAGACCATAGCTGGGCTATGGCATCGGTGAGATTTGATTATGTGCTTCCGTATAAGACCATTCTGGGATATGGCGTCGGTGATATATGTGCTTCTGTGTAAGACCATATCCATATCTGGGATATGGTATCAGTGTGATTTGTGATCCGTGTAAGACCTTGGTTGGGCTATGGCTTCGGTGTGTGACATGTGACATGTGACTATGTGCAAGACCATAGTTTTACTATGGCATTGTGATAACGAAGTACTCAATTCCGTAATTGTTCTCTAAATTGGATAAGAAAGGTAAGTGATAAATGGGCCCAATAGAATTAAAAAAAATTGTTATTATGTGACATTGAATCTAAATAAGTGAACTTATCATTGATTTTGTGATTGACAGAAGGAATTAGTGAATTGGTTGATTGGTTGGACTTTATTGGTATATAAATGTGTTTTTGTGTTGGAAGTTAGTATGAGGGTGAGAAAAGTGGTCTTAAATGGCCTATTTTTTCCACGCGGGTAGGCACACGGGTGCACACACAGCCTACTATATGGGCATGTGATAAGGCTGTGTGTCCCCTGCAACTTAAAAATGAGAAACATAATGTCTAGGTTTAGGCACACGACCTAGCACATGGGCGTGTGGCTTGGCCGTATGACGCACACGGGCTTTAACATGACCGTGTGATACGGCCGTGTGAAGTCTGCACCTAAAATGTGAAATTAAATTATCACATGGCCTAGCAACACAGGCGTGTGCTCAGGCCGTGTGACTCAAGTTTCTTCTTGAATGCAAGTCAGAGAGCTCTATGGGCTTGGAACAGGGACGTGTGTGACCACACGGGCGTGTGGTTTGGCCGTATGACGCACACGGGCTTTAACATGACCGTGTGATACGGCCGTGTGAAGTCTGCACCTAAAATGTGAAATTAAATTATCACATGGCCTAGCAACACAGGCGTGTGCTCAGGCCGTGTGATTCAAGCTTCTTCTTGAATGCAAGTCAGAGAGCTCTATGGGCTTGGAATAGGGACGTGTGTGACCACACGGGCGTGTGGCCCTATTTCATAATAAAACTTTCTTAAGTTTTCTCAAAACTCTGAAAGTTCTTGGTTTGGTCCGGAACTATCTCCAACGTATGTTTTAGACCTCATAGGCCCGTAGAAGGAACTTTAAGAATGTATTTGAAAAATATTTAATTTGAAATGATTTTTATGATCCGAATTTGTGTATGTTTAATTGTGTTTAAGTCTGGTAATATCTAGTACCTGTTCCGGCATTGAATACAGATAAGGGACGTTACATCCCTCAACAATTCCTTTCACATAAAGTTTGATGCTTATTCATATCTCATGATGTAATTCACTCACAATTCACAAAAATTTTAAGAAAACTAAAGTCATAATTAAGTTGATTTTTCTTATAAAGAATAGCCCAGGGGAGAATTAACCCAAAAAAGAAAGACCAATGGGAAATTATTTTTGACCATGTATTAAAGAATTATTTCTTTTGGTACCATATTTTAAGAAAAGAAATTATTAAACTATGAATTTTTTCAGAAGTCTAAGTCCTATTATTTAATATAATTAACCTAAAAGTTTTGTCACATATCACGTTTATTAATTAAAATGTTATCACATTAATATTTATATATTTTATTATTTAAATGAAGATAATTTATTTTATTATATGAATGGGACCTTATTCAATTTGGAATCATACTTACCAGGCTGGTACAAGTGGATTGCAATTTTGTAATTTTTTTTTTTGGTACAAAGGAGAGGGAAATGACTTGTTTCATTTTCGGTTTAATCGGATAAAACGGGATAATTCAGTATCTCACAAAATAAATAAAAAATTAAGATAAATTAATAGCATAGAAGATACAGTAAAATGTTTAACAAAAGAAAAAGATGGTTGATTGAGTCTTAGCTCAATTGGTATGGGCATTGTTGTTAATGTAGAAGGTTGTAGGTTTGAGTGCGGTGAAACGCATTATCCTCTTATTTATGGTTGGGGGAGGAGATGAACTAAAACACAATGTCAAAATGTAATCAATTTTTCGATTTTAATTAATTTTTCAAGCATCCAGTTTTCCTTTTTACCGATTCGGATGAGTTCATTGATTTTTCAGGCGAATCCAAATAGTGACCTATAGAAGCTTGGAACTCCCAAAATTGAAAAAATTGTAATTCAATCCCTTTATAAATGATAATGTTATAAGTTAATATATGACAAAATTACACTTTGTCCCCAAAATGAAAAAAAATATGTAATTCCTTCAAAATGATGAAATCATAAATTAATATAT
Source organism: Gossypium arboreum (assembly GCF_025698485.1). Classification (NCBI taxonomy): domain Eukaryota; kingdom Viridiplantae; phylum Streptophyta; class Magnoliopsida; order Malvales; family Malvaceae; genus Gossypium; species Gossypium arboreum. Next base: position 141,271,554 of record NC_069077.1, on the reverse strand, counting down.
AATAAAATTATACTTTGACATCTCAAAAATTTATTTCTACCCCTAAAAATTTCTAATTTCGCCCTTGCTTACAATTCTATCCCCTTATGAATTATCAAATTATAAGTAAATATGTGGTAAAATTACGCATTGTCTCCCAAAAAACGAAAAAAATTATTTAATCCCTTTAAAAATGATAAAATTATAAATTAACTCATGATAAAATTATACTTTTACCACTCAAAAGTTTACAATTCAATTCTTTTTTTTCCGGATTTGCCCTTGCTTATCCCGTCAAACCACTGAATTAACTGTTTAAATCAATCAATTCATGATAACCATTGTTGATATTCAAATCTAGAAATTTTACTCAAAATCACCTTTAAAGATAATTATACTAATTAACCGAACAAAAACTCTTACAAATTTTGTAAGATTTGAAATAATATATATATATATATATATATATATATATATATATATTGCTTACACCTATTCTAAGTTTAATTAGTGAGGAAGACTATTCCTACAATTCTAGATCACCATCTTTGTTCCACAAAAACACTGCAACCTACTGTCTCCCACAAATATTTTTTTCCCCTTTGTGTGTTGTGTCTAAGACTTTGGGACATATCATGCGGCTGACGCCTTTGACATATAAGTTAGGCATTTTATTATGGGTAAATTACTACCAACATCACTAAATTATTAGTAAATTTACATTTCAATTACTCAACTTTAAAAAGTTATAAAATGATCACCGAATTCTTTAAAAGTTTTTTATTTGAGTTGTTGAGATGTTAAAATTGATGATGTTGTACTACCTTCTCTGTTTGCACTGCTAGAGCCGGACAGTAATGGTAGTTCCTCCCAAAAAAAAATTTAGGAAAATTCCATTTCCCCCTTGAAATTTTTAGAATATTTTCATTTCTCTCTTGAAGTTTTTAAAAAATTTTATTTAGGCCCCCAAATTTTGAAAATTCTAATTATAACTTTCGATTTTTTTTTTAAAAAAATTAACCCCTCTTAAAATACTTTGAAATTCTCATTAATCTCACAAAAAGTTTTAAAAATTAATTATACCCTCCATTTTAAAAAAAAAATGTATCATTAAACTCCTAAATTTTTAAAAATTTTACTAGCCCCCTCAAACTTTGTCCCAAGATCTATCACTATGTACTGTCTGTACTAACGGAAAGCTGTCATTCCTCTATTCTTCTGCAGTTCAACTCTTTAGTTTAGTGATTTAAATGAAAACTTTCAAATAGTTCAGTGATCATTTTGTAACATATTAAAGTTAAATGACTAAAATATAAACTTATTAATAATTTAGTGACCTTAAGTGTAGTTTACCCTTTATTTTTTATTTTTTTTTTGGGTAATCCATTGATGTACTTTATTTCCACCATTTTGTGTTGAAATTGCAGCATTCTTAATTTCAACATTGAAGATTGAATAAAAATTGAAAAAAATGGCAAAAGAATTTTGGGGTTTCCTTTTTAAGCTGTTTTCTTAGTGTTTCGCTAACGGTCTGTGTGGGGTAATAGAAAAACTCGATGCTAGCTGCAGTCAATTTAAGACCATTTTTGCCCTGAAACCGTGTGGGTCTTTTTCTATACATCTATACATATAATACTGTGTTGGGATCGAGATAAATTTTTTTTTTTAAAAAAAATTATGGGGTCAAAGCTGAAAAGTTTGGTGTTAAAATGGTTTAAATTGAATATTTAATTTTTTGGAGGGTCAAAAATGCAAATTGTCCATTTGGCTAAAGCTAAAAAGGATTCAATTGAAGTGTTTATATTTAAGAGGGATTAAAAGTGAAATTATACCATTTAAGCTCCTAAGACTGAAATCAACTTTGAATTTTATAAGTTAACTATATTAAATGTTTTCAAATTATTGTTTAAATTTTAAATCAGTATGTACATTTTAAAACAGTTTAATTGAATTCTCAAAAAATTAGTCCGGTTATCGATTTAGGCTTTAAATGTTAGCTTGATGTGAACATAAATAAAACAGGTGGATCCAAATGTCAATAAAATTTAAGTGATATAATGTTTATTTTTCTTTTAACTTGTCGGATCCAAATTATCCATGTTTGTTTGGAGTCAAGATAAGATTATAAAATTCGAGGGTGACAAAACTAAAAATCATGCATTAAAAATGCTTAAATTAATTTATCAAATTTTTAAAAGACTAAAATTATAAAATTTCCATTTAACAAAAAATTAAAAAAAAATTTAAATTGAATCTTTTAATTTTGAGAGGACCTAAAAAGTAATTTACCAAGGAGGCCAAGGTCGCTGCCTAGCTAGTATACACACATGCTGAAAATTTTGAGCTACTAATTAATGTCCAAGTTAATAAATGAGCTAACAAAAGAACTTGATTGATACGATATTAGTATTATAAGGACTCAATTGAAATATTTTAAAATTGAAATACCAATATAAAATCTAACCATAGTTTGAGGATGTTTGTTCCAATTAACCCTACATATTTCTATAATCTTTTACACCATATCTGAAGATCAAAGTTTCTAAAAACAACTTGGCCGACATGAAAATGTCAAATATAGATAATCATCAATTTTGTTATGAAAAATCTTAGTTTTTTTTTTTTTTCCAGCTTTATAGTTCATCTTCCACTAGTTTTTGTTGGTCTTTCACGCCATCCATGCAACATCCATCCATTCATACATACACGTACATACATTATCTTAACCGTTTCACAATAGCTCGTCGTTACATAGTGTACATCCATCCATCCATCCATCCATCCATTTATACATACACACATACATTACCCTAACCGTTTCACAATGACTGGCCGTTACATAGTGTACATAAATTGAAATATGATATTGAATTTACTTCCCTAATGGGAAACCATTGTGATAACCGTCGGTTAACTCTCGAATTTCGAATATCCAACCTCAAACCTCGTTTAAATAAAAATTTAGTGGAAAAGTATTAAAGTAATGGTTGGATTATTTTGTAAAATAGTAAAAATATGAATAATGAGTTAATAAAAGATGTTGTTTTATTTTTTAAAAAGTTAAACTGTTTTTTATAACCTTATAAATATTTATTATTTATTATATTATTTGGGTTTTTTATGTATTTTTTAATTATGTCGGTGTCGGTGAGTTAAGCGATACCAACTCACTCTAAAGTTTTATTATAAGTATTAGAAATTCTATTACACACGTATGCGTGTGGAAACCACAAATTTAGAATATAGATGTGTGTTTAAAAATAACATACAATAGATAATGAAACGTATGGTTTAAGGCCATCATAATAATATTAATTATGATTTAAAAGAATGGCTGTTTCAGAAATTTATAATTGAGTTAAGGATGACACTAACTCAATAAAGTGCTTAAATAATATTATAGATAAATATAGATTAACTCTAATTAAAAAATAAATGATGCTTTTAAAACCGTATTTGTTTTATTTTATTCTTTTACTAGCACAAAAATTAAAAATTTCCATTTAATATTATAAGGACTAATTTAAATTAATCTCTATAATAGAGGGACCAAGAATTACATTTACTTAAATTTCTAACCATTTGTCCACCCAATATTCTCTTTTTTTTTTCTTTTTTTTTTTTAATTTCTTCCACACTCCACTGCTGTCTTAAAAGAGTCTTTTCCGCGTGGACCTTAAATAAATAAATAAATAAAACAAATAATTATTTATTTATTTATTTATTGATTGTCGACAAGTCACCAAATGCTAGTTTTGCTTTTACAGTTCATACAGCTACTTGAAAGCGATTCGAATTTCAGTTTGAAAGAATTTCGAATTTAATTTGATAATTATTAAATTGAGCTGAAGTTATTGATCGGATTAAGATCAAGCATTTTAATATCTGATTCGAGTAGCTTTTGAATCTAATTAAATTTTGCATTTTAATATACATATTTATAAAATTATATTTTTATCCTTAATATATAAAAAAAAATTAAGTGTGGAAAAGTTCGGTTCGACTCAATTACACTTCTAATATGAAATTATATTTTTACCCTTATATACATATTATGGAATTATATTTTTGTGCTAACCCTTATTAAACTCCAACTTATTACTATTTGAGTTCAGCTTGACTTAATTACACCTCAAATAATAAATGTTATCTCTCTAAAGTTGATTTTTCCCTCCCGAAAAGAAAATGAAAAGATAAAAAAACATGCACAAAGATGCTATTTTGATTTCGAATTTTTTTATTTAAATTATTTCGGTTTGAAATTTTATGCTTAATTACTATAAATTTAAATTATTTTAGGTTTGATTTTTCTAAATTTGAGTTGTACGATTTTAAATTATTGAATTTTTATGATCAAATTGATAAAATTAAATTTTCAAGATGAATTTTAGAAATTTAAGTCATTATCATAAAGTCCATTAGGGGTTAGAAATAATAGGATTTTTTGTATGACTTAATTATAGCTCTTTTTGCCATTAACAAATAGTAAGCCAAGTGTGGACCACTTCCATTTTTGGCTGCTTTTGTGTTTTTTTTAATAATTTTATTATAAATATTAATATAAAAATATTTTTAAATATGTATTTTTAGCAAATTTTATTTTTAGTTTCTCAGTGTATTTATTGGAGTGAATTTAGTGACTAATCCTCTGCATTCAGTAAGTCCATTAAGGGGAAGATATTGGCCACGAGTTTTAAAACTGTTCTATAACCAGAACAAGAATCAAACCCTTGACCACTAACTAAAATAAGAGAGATCATTATCATCTCACCTGACTCCCGTAGTTTTTACGAATGCTTCAAACTATGGAAATGTACTTCAATATAAAAAGAATAGTTTTAAAAAAAAATTAGGTCATGGGTCATGAGGTCAACAAAGAAGGAAGAGTTTTTCAAACTAGAAATGGTCATTTTTAGAAGACAAAAAAGCCAAAAGAAATGTAAAAACATAACCCCAAAAAAATGTGAAAAACATAGAAAGGAGCCAGACCAGACACCAATGTAGAAATTTTTTTTTGTTAATTTAATGATGTCATGTTTTATTTTTTATTTTTTTTTATTTGGGCTTATTTCTTCTATAAATAATACCCCATTTCAAAGCAATAAAAAACAAACCCCACAAAAATTTCCTATCAACATATTATGATCATCATCCTATAACTCTTCCTTTTTCTCTCATTTTAAGTCCATTTCTTCTTTTACACTAAAATCTTTCCATATGTTTAAGATGGAATATGGAGAAGCAACCCCGTCCGCCGTTGCTTCTCCAAATTCTTCGAACCCTTCATCCCCTTCGACACCTACGTCTCCTCTGGTCGTCATTAGTCCTTGTGCTGCTTGCAAGATTCTGAGGCGAAGGTGTGCCGATAAATGCATGTTGGCCCCGTATTTCCCGCCAACCGAACAGGCTAAGTTCACGACCGCTCATCGGGTTTTTGGTGCTAGCAACATAATCAAGTTCTTGCAGGTAGTTTATTGATAGTTTTACTAGGAGATTTTCCATGTGAAGAGTAATGGCCAGTTGTAGTAGTGTGAAATGCTTTAAAGGTTTTCACTTTTCTTTTAGAGAAAAAAAGGACTTTTACTTTACGAAAATTAAAAAAGTTAGTCCCTCCTACTTTAATTTGTTGGATTTCAACTCTCGTACTTTACAAAAATCGAAAGTTAGTCCAATTGTTGTTTACATTGATATTATCCAATTGAACTAGCTTTTCGATTTTTGTAACAAAACAGGGATTAACTTCTCAACTTTTGTAAAATAAAAAAATGAAATTCTTAATTAAACCTTAATAAACTCAATTTGAATTAAGTCAAAATTGAATAAAAAAATAATATTTTTGGAACATCTTCTTCTAATCTAAGGCCTAACATTTCTCATTCTATTAAATGAATGCTTTATATCAAACAGCAATATGAACAGCTAGTTTTGAATTGATTTGTTCATATTAGGTAGAATTACATATGGTGCATGTGCTAACGACCCCACTTGCTTTCATCAAATGTTGACACTTCCTAATTACATTTTCTTTGACTATGTCAAGAATTATTCTAACCCAATTTCTTTTTCTCGATCTGATGTCTTGATATTCAGTAGTTACATTGTGCCCTAATCAAATCTGGAGTTAAATCATGTCAAACTCTAGAAGCAAAGCAAGAAATGTTTTTAGAGGTTGAGATTAAGTTATATGTTCTTATGAGAGTTAAAATGCAATTTATTGTATTGACTTATATCTTTATGATTTTCAAAAGGACTAAATCGAAATTCTAAAATTTTTTAAAGGTTAAACTATAATTTTATCATATACTAAGTTAAGATTTTAAATATTTTCTATTTTAAGAGACCAAGGCCTCGCATACCCTTCTTTTTACCTTTATCGGACCCATAAAACTTGAACTCAAAACCTTATACTTTTGCATGTTGAATTTCTTCACTAATTGAGTTCTCTTCATCAATGATATTTGATTTTTTTTCCCACACATTAAGGCCCATTCATTTGTTTACTTATGGTCTTAGTTTAGAGATAATTTGGTTCAAATTATAGTTTTGGTCCTTTTACAATACTCAAATATGGGATTCAGTCCAAATACTTTAATTTATCATATTTTGGTCATTTTACGTTTATAATGTCATCTTTTAGTCTAAATGGTTAATATCATTAACTACTCCAATTAGAATATTATTGTGAATTTTCTTAAAATCCATTTTAACATGATGGGTCGAAAGGGTTAAATCGTGAACTTGAGCATAAAAGAGGACCAAAACAATAATTTGACCTATTGATAAGAAAAGTTCGTTAAAGCCTAAACGTGTAGTGTAGACTTTCCTTTCCCAGTGACATACAGACATGAACAGGAGCTTTGGGGAATAAAATGGTGAAATTTCATTTTAAGTCTTTCTATAAATTTAACAATTCAATTTAGATTTCTTATTATAATGTTTTTTTACTTTAGCCCCCAATAACTTATATTTTTATCTACAACCTCTTTCAGGAACTTCCAGAGTCACAGAGGGCCGATGCAGTAAGTAGCATGGTGTACGAAGCTAGTGCGAGGATCCGAGACCCGGTATACGGCTGCGCTGGGGCAATCTGCCAGTTGCAGAAGCAAGTCAACGAGCTCCAAGCACAGTTAGCCAAAGCTCAAGCCGAAGTGGTCAACATGCAGCTACAACAAGCGAACCTCGTGGGGGCTTTGCTTTGCATGGAGGCGACTGCGCCGCCTCCTCAACCGCATCCCCAACAATTCGCCGTCGACACCTTCATATGTAGCCCACAAAGCTACCATAGCAATCCCGGCTTCATCGACGACGACGACAACAACAACCTAGGATCCTTATGGGAGCCTCTGTAGACATAATTGATGTCAAAGGTCCCATGAAACTCTTCTACAGGAGAAGTTGAAGGACATTAGATTAATAAAGGCCAAGTTACGATTCTAGTCCCTCTATTATACTCAAATTTCATATTTAATCCTTATACTTTAATTTGACATAAAATTATTCTAATTTACTTTTATAATGTCATTAGTTAGTTTAAATAATTATCACCTTTAATTATTCTAGTTAAAATATTGGCATGGCTTTCTCGTAAAAGACACTTCTTTCAACACAAAGTAATTCATGTTAACATGATGAGTTGAAAGGAAAGCTTCTAAAAAAAAGCCACATCAACATTTTAATCGGAATAGTTATGATGTTAATTGTTTGAGTTACCTAATGACGCTATAAAAATGGAAGGATAAAAATATGTCAAATTAAAACATGGGGATTAAATCTCAAATGTGAGCACAGTGAAGGGATTTAAAACCATATTTGACCATTAATTAATATTCAACTGTAAACATTACTAATAGGTTATAATAACTTTGTATAGACGAAAAGATACCTCCAATTTGTTTCTAAACTTTATTTATGTGCTAATTATGAAATAACTTTTTCTTTGGTCAAATTCTAGTTTTGGTCCCTTATTATGCTTAAATTTAAAATTTAGTCCCTTTAATTTGATTCACTCTACTTATAATATCATTGGTTAGTCTAAATAAAATGATATTTTTCTTAAAAACAGTTGTTCCAACTCATCATACTAATATGAATGTTTTTATATCGAAACCTATGTATCTAAGAAAAAATCCACATCAATAATTTAACCATAATAGTTAAGGGTGTTATTTATCTCGACTAACAAATAACATTATAAAAGCAGGAGGACTAAATTATAAAAATTGAAGTATAATAACTAAATCTAACAAATTTTAGCATACTAGAAAAAATTCACATAAATAACTTAACCATAATAGTTAAGGGCATTATTTACATGGACTAACAAATGACACTATAAAAACAGGAGGACTAAAACTTATAAAAGTAAAAGTATAATGACTAAATCTAACAAATTCGAGCATATTAGAGAGACTAGAATCATATATTCTGACTTTTTTTTTTTTTTTTGCATTAGACTCCCCCACTCGAGTTTTTTTTATACTTACTGAAATATCGATAAAATAACAAAATATACATATTCAAGTCTTCAGATAACACCAATTTTAAATTTAATCCTTTAATATATTTAGTTTATTTTATGGCATATAAAAAAAAAAAAAAACCTATAGCTAGACTCAATGTTTGGGTTTTAACCTAATTTCAACTTGTAACAAATTTTAGGTCACCTACTAATACTATTTATGATATACTTAAAATTTATGTTTGATTTAATTCCTTGTCAAACAAGTTTTTGACACCTCTCTCTCTCTTTTTATTAGTTTTCAGTTGTGTTATTTGAGTCGGAATGGATTGAAAATTTATCGGTATATTGAACCGAACACAAGGGTTGAATAGAATTAAATTATAATTTTTGAAATGTCAATATATAATTTTATCATTTATTAATTTATTTTATTATTTTTAAAGAGCTAGAATGATTTTTTTGAGGGTCAATGTACAAATTTATCGTATATTGATTTATATATTTGTTCTTTATGAGAAACTCAAAGGTTAAGTTTCTATTTTTACCCCTAGACCTATGAGCTAATTGCTCAAAACCCGTAAAATTTAGAACTTGAGTTGAAAAGTAAACCAATTAAGTCGGGTTTAAATTTTTTTAATTATTATTGAACCGATAATTGAACTGAAAATTAATTATCAATTTTTAAATAAAATAAAATTTAATTTAAAAAATTTAAATTGAAATTAAATATTTGTGCCTAAATCAAGGTGTACTTTTCTAAATGACTAATCATTTTCCTAATACAATGAAACATTTTTCAATTTTATTTTCCTAAATTTGACTAATTAGGGTGACTAGTTTGACCTTTTGGAAGGTTCAAGAATCTTATCTTAACTAATTCACCACCACAATTTAATTTCTTTTCTTCTTCTTATTATTATTATTATTATTTTTTATGAATCGACCAGATCATAATTCAAAAATATTTTATTTAAATTTAATCTGTAAATTAATTTATTATTTAACTCGATATATGATAATTCATTTGAAAAATTCAACTCATAGAAAATTCAAAATTTTAATAAATTTGATAATAAACATTAAAAAATAATTGACTTATAATTAATAAAAGTCTATATCAAAATTTATCTTAATATTAATGAACATCAACTTAATAATAAAATATTCATAATCAATTATCACTTAATAGTCAATATTATCATAATTTATATTTTTTATCTTAATATCATACTATCATTTAAAGAAAAAAATAAAATAGATATTATTTTATAAATTTTATTTAATATTTAATTTTTAGATATTTTGTTTTAAAATTTAAAATTTTACATTTCTCAAACAATATATTTATATTCAACTTGAACCTAAATCATGAAACTCGAACTCGACCTTGAACAATGAAGTTTAGAGTTCAAAATTTGAGTTTAAGTTTAGATTTGAGTTTCGGGTTTGGAGTTTGGGGTCCAGGGTAAAAAGATTACTAAAATTATGTGTCAATGACATAGAAAAATTGTTGAAATATTATTAAATAATTAAAAAAGAACCATGGATGATGTGGTGGGAAGGGTCCATAAAATAATTTCTCCGGATTTGATTATGGATTAAATTGCAATTAACAGGGCACATGCAAATGTTTCAAAAACTAATGGTCATGATTTTGAGATTTTGTCTCCTTTTTGGAATTCTGATTTTAAATCATGTGCTTCCCACGTGATTTGATCTTTAAAATGGCTACAATAAATTTGTCATTTTTTGGTAACAAAGTTTATTTTTATTTCTATTCTTTGAAAAAGACAAAATGAAAAATCATTTTTTTCCCAACATCCCACTATTCTCCATGCTCAATTTCTTTTAAAAAAATCTGATAACTTTTAATGGTAAAAAGATTTCTCTCGTATTTCTTAGTTTCGATATTGAGTAAATTGATAATTTTCTAAAAAAATTCATGTAATTTAGTCTTTGTCAATTTCGAAAATGAGCAACCAATGACAATTTATCCTACTTTTAATTTGTATAATAACAAGTTTATCTTCGATGTTTACAAGTTTTGTCATTTTTGTCATAATTCTAAAACAAATCAAGATATTTAGAATCGGGACCAAATTGACAGAATATGTAAATGTTTAGGGATAAATTTATTGATTTTTTTAGAATTAAGACAACATTGAGGGTTGTTATACCAATCAAAGGTAGGATAATTTGACTAAAGAAGTTAACATCATGATTAATTGTCTTTAGTTACTCACTTTCAAAATTGAGATGGACTAAATTGCTATGTTTTTTTTTTAATAGACCAATTTGCTCGATATCAAAATCAAGAAGGATCAAAGACGTCTTTTACCTTTTTTGCATCTATATAATGTTAATATTTTTAACCCTATGATATTAATTAAGAGAGACTAAATTGTCACATTATTCCAATACACGAAAAACTGCCAAGTTCAGGGATTAAGGCTTAGTTTGGATGGGCGATTGGGTGCGGCAATGTGCGTTTAACTTACTTTTTGACTCAGGCTACAGTATCGCTACAGTATTCAATCTCACCGCCACTGCTGTTTTTACACTAAGCGCAGGTAAACGCACCGCCCATCCAAACTCACCCTAACTTTGACAAAAAAAGGTTCAGGCCCCAATATAAGAATAGTTGTTAAATTTAGGCTCCCAAAAAGTGGATTAACCCTATAATTTACTTCACAATTTATAAAGGGACAAAGTAGCATTTAGTCCCTGAACTTGAAAACTTTTCCCAAGTTGATCCCTAAATTTTTTTGTCCATGTTAATCCCAACACTTGACATGTTTTTTCAATGTGGTCTATAAAATTGAACATAGATTCCATTAAAATATGATGACATGACACTCTAACAAAGTACCACATAATCACTTAAAAATTTTAAAAAATTATATAAAATCTAATAGACATAAAAAATTATATATATATATATAAAATAATTATGTGACAATGTGGTACAATCTCAAAATATCACATCATCACATTTTAGCAAAAATCAAAATTTAAGGATCAAATTGAAAAAAGCTGTCAAATTCCAAAACTAATGTGGATAAAAAAAATTCGAGGATCAATATAGAAAAGATTGTCAAATTCAAAGACTAAGTGTTACATTATATCTTATAAAAAAATATACTTTTTAATTATTTTCCAATTTAATTGATTAATATCATTTCAATACGATTAAAATATCATGTGCATTGTTCCTTAGATTTTCATGATATTTTCATGGCTGAAATGATGGGCATGCCACCATGCCCATGGAGCTCCTCCCTTACCCATACTTCATTCAAAACCATATAATAATGACACCCACGTTCCAACATTTATTCCATCTTTAATTCTCTAAAAAAACAATTTAAAATTTTTATTCATTCGAGCCTGGATGTCTAATCGATATTTGAGAGAATTTTAACAAAAATATCAATAAATTAGACAATAATTAGATCTTGTTTAAAAATATGCGGTTTATTTTCAAATTCTAACTATATATATACTATATATTAAAGAGATAATTAAGTTAATGTTGCACATCAACCATATATAAACTCAATTATGAAATTACCAAAAACCCATTTTTTTACAAAATAAAAATATGGTTAATGGGTATTTATGTCTTTTAGCATTTTGATAAGTTTAGAAAAATAAGTACACATTATATGAATGTTTGTCATATTTTTTCACTAACTCAACTTTATTATCATTTCAACTAAAATCACATTTGATTTTTATGTCAAATTTTTATAAATATTTTATATTCGAGTCTTTGGCTGAGTTGGTATCTCGATTCAACCAAGCATCAACTCGATTAGGAAACGACTAAAAACCTATTATGTTTATAAAGAAACAAATATTATTATTATATAAAATCTATAATAATCAATTTAAATCCGAAAACATACCTATGCATGATGTGGTTTGAAGTTAAACCTACCATTTCAACCGAAACTTCATTTATTTTTATACAATTTTTTAATAAATACATTTTTAGAGCCACTCAAATCAAAATCAAACCTTTTAAGAACTGGTCACATAATGATCAATCATTTTTAAATTGTCGAATAATGACTAAATCTATTCGGACGTACTCAAACACGAACAATAAAAAATAAAAAAATAAACAAAACCTTAATTAGAACAAAATACTAATCCTCAAAATATGTAATAAAATAATCCTTAACCAATGTCTATAACCCTAGTCATCTTCGAGCCTATGTCCGTACGTATGTCTGACACCCGTGTTCAATGCATAAGATCCTCCTCAAATCTCTAAGTACAAGGAAAGAGAAAAAACATATGTAAAATACATATTCATATCCAACACTAACATTCAAGTCTGAGTAACATAGCTCTGGTCCATGGAACCTATCTCGTAAATTCACTGGTATATTCTACCATGATGATGTACCAATGAGAAGAAAATACACTGAACTACAGCTACAAGAAAATTTAAAGGGAGTAGAAATATTATGTTTATTTGGTATGTTGTACTTTATTGTAATCAAACGATACAGGTTGCCATATTTTTCAGCCAACAAATGTTATCTATTAAATAACTATGGCCTATGTTGCTCCGACTCTTCATTTTACTTGAAATACCTGTGTCTGATAGTCGTGTCTGATGCATATTGGGGATATGAGTACGAAAATATGACCCCTTTTTTCCGGTCAAAAGAATATTCCACCTAGCATAGCAAAGAGGATCCCTTGCTATCAGACCTCAATTACCTAGGTACCAAAAATGAAGACGGGATGCTTCAACCCAATTTGTCAAGCACATCCTCTTCCTCACATGGGTGGCCACCCGGTGTGCCGCTTTATTTGCTTGTCTCTTCACAATTCAAAACTCAATAGCTTCACACGTTGTACATCTAACCTCAATTTTTCCTTTTCAGATAGTCTAAACCCTCTCTTGGAGCTGCAGCTTCAGCCTGAACTGCTGAGTTTTATGTTTCTCACAGTCCCATGTCGCACAATCATTTCAACATTCTCATTCCAAATTACAACTCCTATTCGTCCCTTTCCCACCATCAGCTCCATCGCAGTTAACTTTCATCCAAGTAGCCTTAGGCCTTTCCCATTTAGCCTTCTCTACCTCTTTACTGTCTAGCCTCTCGTTCCTCCTTTAGCTTCCTGCAAAAGTTTAGCTTCCTTCTCCACATATTCCGAATTCTTGCTATATTATTAGTATCAACTCTCCATAAAAAACACCTTGATCTTAGCAGGCACCAATGCATAATGGCATAATGGCCGTTGTACTAGCTTCCTTCTCCACATATTCCGAATTCTTGCTATATTATAAGTATGAATTCTCCATAAAAAACACCTTGATTTTAGCAGGCACCAATACATATCCACTTCCAAACTTTTTTTATCATGACACAGGAAGTAGAACAAACCTCCCCTTTTGTTCTCCTTATTTCAGCACCCGATATCCAGACTCAACCGTATATTCCCCATCAGCCTCCAAGGACCCTTCAAATAGATGAAAAGACCTTAAAAAAAGAAAAGAAAAGAAAATACCCACGTCAGACACCTACTCGTGTCAAACACATTATCGTATCCAAAACTCACAACTGAGTTAGAGTACACATAGACTGAACCATATATTTCACACATGGAAAAGAAAAACCGAAGATATTGAGAATAAAGCATTTTGAAAGGTTTTCAAATGCTGCATTTATTGTTGACAAACAATGCAGGATCAAAACTTGAACTATGATATTCCTAAATCCCTAAATCACATACATTAAAATCAATTCATACGAATGCAAATCTAGATAGAACAAACATGTATAAATGAAAGAAAACGTTTAAAAAAAATCATTAAAAGCATGCTTCTTAGGGTTTTGTTTTTCTTTTTTTGTCAATTTATCATCTATGTCAACTAAAATTAGTTCAATATCAAGGCTGTCAACACACATTATAGTGGTTCGGTTCGAATGAATGATGGTGAAGTAACGATTTACGCATATTAGGACATAAAATGTTATGAGCAAAAACTAAAATTCTTGCATGCAATACCTGATCCAGCTTCTTTCATTTCAATCCCCATAGCTATCCTCCATTGCATAAAGAAGTTTCCGATAAGTATGTCCATCGACAAGATCTTTACTTTGCAACTCTCTTAACAATCCCATGGCTTCCTCAACCCTTCCTCTTCTGCAAATCTCATCCAAAATCGTTCTATACGTTATCAAATCAGCAGACTTCCGCATTTCAATCATCTCTCTCAGATAATGCACCGCTTCTTCAACCTCTCCAGCAATTGCCAAAGCATTCACAAGGGAGTTATACGATTTACCACTAGGAATAAACCCGTTTCTCTTCATTTCATCACACAACTCCCTAGCATTATTCGTTCTACCTTGCGCACATAACCCGTAAATCAAATAATCATAGGAAAAAGCATTAGGCAAGCACTTGTAAACCACACCCATCTGGTGAAACACACGAAGAGCATCATTGACATGAAGTGAAAGCACGTATCCTTTTATCATAGAATTCAACGTGAAAACATCAGGTTCGATCCCGTCATCAACCATTTGCCTGAACAAACACCTAATAGTCTCCATATACATATGGTTTATATAAGAATCCTTTCCCCTACTCAACATCGCGGTGAAAAGAATGTTATACGTCCTAATAGACGGCCTACAATCGAATTTCCGATTGTTCCTCATATGCTTAAATATATTCACAGCTCTAGTTAACTTCCTGGCTTCAGCAAAAAAGTAAATCATGGTATTATAAAGGGGCTCAGAACCGAACGAACGAAGTGCAAGCACTTGGTTAACAACAACATCCATTTCTTCATACATTTTCGCAACACCGAGCTTCTTTATAATAATATGATAAGTGAAAACATTGTGCTTAAACCTAGGTTGTTGAGCAGCCCAATTGAATAATTCCCAACACACTAAAGGATCATCTTCTAGTGTTATTACATTGTAAAGCTCATCAGCAGTGAACCTAGGTGGGAGCTGTGAAATGACTTGTTGAAATTTAGCTTGGTCAAGAACAGGCTTTTGACTAGCTTTTAATCTCTTATTTACCCTCCTTCTATATGATCTTGGTGGGGCTTTAGTTGAGTAAAAATAAGTGTAAAATTTATTTGAAATTGAAGTGGGAGATGTAATCGATGATGGGTTGATTTGGGTAAAGGTAAACGGGCTGTGTTGAGGGTTTTTGAAGGTACCCAAATTACAAGAAAAAACAGAGTAAAATGGGAAATGGTGAAATGGGTACTTGTGAAAAAGATTAATCAAGCAGTTTCTACGAAGAGCAATCATTTTGATGCTCATCAAACGAAATTGCAACTGGATTTATGGCAATAACAAAGAATATTTATATGTATATACTTTTCTGTTTGCTTCTCGGGAAAACAAGAGAAAAAAATGAGAAAATGGGTGCTGCAAATCTAACCTCGAAACATATCGGAGAAGGCACTGAACGGTGAGTAGCACAGCATCAAAACGTAAAATTGATGGCTGTGTTTTAGCTCTATGCCCATACAAGAACAGTGGCTAACAAGAAGAAATTAAATCACCAGTAAAACCTTGAGCCCTCCAAAACAGCGGTGTTGATGGCCCGGACGGAGACCCGAGCCCATTTTCAAAAAAATAGGCCCTGGCTTAGGCTCTGCCCAGTCCGCATTAAATAATTTATTTTATTATTTAAAAATAAATAAAAATGTTTTTATTTAAATTTAATTATAAATACGTATGTATAGCTATTTTTATTTTTAGGGTAAACTTCATCGGATGCTACTAAATTATTAGTGAATTTATATTTTAGTCACTTAATTTTAAAACGTTACAAATTAATCACTAAATAGTTCAAAAAACTTAATAATTAATCCGGAGCGAACCAAAAAAAAAAACCCAATTGTTTTGTAGTTTTGGTGAATTGAGTAAAAACTAATTTAATATCGTAGAAAAAAAAAGTTGACTATGGCCATATTTGATGAAGTGTTGAAAAAATCTAATTAACTGAAAATTAGTATTTTCAGCAACTTAATTTCCCAAACACCTTTGATTTCAATACAGAGGCGGATACAATGGGGCTGACAGTGGCCCTGGCCCCCCCTAAAATAGAAAATTTATATTTAGGCCTTTGAAATTTTTTTTAAATTTTAAATTAATAAGGTAAAATTATACTTTGGCTCCCCCTAAAATTATAAAAATTTGATTTTATCCTTTAAAAATTATAAAGATATATACTATAAAAAATTAAATTTTAATTCGGCCTCCCTAAAAATTTGTTCTGACTTCGCCCCTGTTTCAACAGTAAAAAAATACTAGATAAAATATTTTCCACGAAAAAATGTCTCAAAATGTCTCCCCAGTGAACTTAACAAAAAAAAATTAATGATATTAACAATTAGAAATACTAAATTGCAACTGTACGAAAAGTTCAAGGACTTAGAACATATTTTAACATTTCAATTTTTTAAATATCAGGGATAAAACAATATTTAATCATTGAATTTAACAACCTTATCCAACTTGGTCCAGAAACCTTCCTTTTGTCCAAATTAGTCTCAAAAGTCAAAATTAGGCAACTTTTCTCGTTTTGGCCTCTGAACTTGGATTCTATTAAGGTCCAATTATGTAGCACTTTGATATTATATCATGTCATCACTCGAAAATATATGAAATTTTTATATAAAATTTAAAAATGAAAAAAAATTATTAAATTTTTTTTAATGATAAATAATGATGTGGCACAATTTGATAGTGCCATATCAATAGATTCCAAGTTCAAGGACCAAATCAGGAAGAACTTTCAAGTTCCAAGGGGCAAAAAAAAAGTTTTAAAACTAATATAAAACAATTATCAAATTCAAGGACTAAATGCTATATTATTCCTAAATACATTTATCGATTCACAAACATTGTCAAAATACAGGGATTAAAAGCAATTTTAACCTTTTAATTCAAAAAAAAAACTACCTTAAAAGTACCATGGTGCTCTTATACTAAAAATTAGATTATATTTTGTACCCTCTACTTAAAATATGGATAAATTAGTCCCTATAGTTAGATTAAAGAGTAAATAAGCTATATTGTTAAAAATTGATCCATGTATGTTAGCATAACGTACATGTGGCACATTATGTTTTACTGTTTAATTACTCTGTCAACCATGGCAATTTTTAATAGTAGAAACAGATGAAATTTTTAATAAAAAAAATTTACTATTTGATCTAATGTATAAGGATTAATTTATCTACTTATTAAGTAGAGGGGATAAAATGAAATTTAAAACCTAGTATAAGGGCTTCCATGATATTTTTACCAAAAACTACCCAGCATTCGCTGTAGAAACCAAGCCAGTATTGCACGACAGATCCTTCAAATCCAAAGCTCGATCTCCATTAACGTCAGCTCCCATGGATTCTTCGACCATCGCTTCGATGTTTACTCGAAAACCCATTTCTTCATTAGCTCGAACAAAGGCTTTCACGGCTTCTCTTCTTCTTTCATGCTCTGCAACACTACTAACCACCCCCCCCAAAAAAAAAAAAAACACAAACACACACAATAATTTAGTTTAGTTTCCATGGGGATACCTGCAAACATTGTGAGAAAACATATATATACTGAGAGAGAGAGAGAGAGAGAGAGAGAGAGAGAGAGAGAGAGAGAGAGAGAGAAATTTTAGAATTATCATACTCTTTAAACCGGGAAAAATGGTGGGTAATGCCGGAAATACAGAGAGGAAGGCCATGAAAGCTTAACATTGACTGCAATATTGTTTTAGTAATGATTTGTTTGAAGAATAATAAGACAAAGTAAGAGGAGGAGTTTAAGTAAGGGACTGAGGGTGTTGGTCTCTTCAAATAAAAAATCGATTTATTTCGCATTTTTATATTGTTGGAAGAGATATTTACGAACTCTTAACATAAAAAAAACGGACATGAAAAGTACCCGATTTTAATAAAACAGACATGAAAAATATTGATAAAAATTATTTTGATTATTTTTTGGTAAATTATATTTAAAGTTGTTAAATTATTAGTAAGTTTAGACTTTGGTTATTTGAGTACTTAACTATTTGAAAGCTTTCGTTTAAGTCACCGAGTTGTTAAAATCGTTGCTGTATGACTTTCTTTGTTCACACCGACTGCAGTAACCGAAAACTTTCCTCCCATTTTCTTCTATTGTTCTTTTTTTTTTCATCAAACAGCTTTTAATATTATGAATCTGTGAACTGAAATCTAAATAACTTTCTTCTCGTATCTCTAACTATCAAATCAACTTGGATATGAGATATGATTTTTTACTCATAAATGGGTATTATTTCACCGTACTGATTGTTGAATCATTGTTTGAAACTTGTCGGTCGAACTTAAAAAATAAAAAGACTTAACAGTCCAGTGATTTAAACAAAAAATTCAAATAGTTCAATGATTATTTTGTAACCTTTTAAAGTTGAAGTAACTAAAACACAAATTTAATAAAATTTAGTAACATTGAGTGTTATTATTCTTTATATGTAATCGTAGGATAGATAATTATTATAGTATTAATTATTTGGATCGTTTTAATAGATACATGGATAGTTGAGTTTTTAATGTTACAATCGAGATTGACAAATTGTCGAATATCTTTAATTGATATTTTTAAAATTAAAAAATATCAATGACCAATTTCTACTATCTTATAGTTAAAACAACTACAACTTGAAATATTGTAATAACGAGTGATGATCAAATTAAAAAATCATTGTTCTCGATTCAATCATATAAAATAAAAAATTGAATAAATTTTAAATTTTCATTAGAAAAAAATAGAAAACAAGAATATGTTGATAAACATAAATAAAAATAATATAAACATTGTAATTTATTTTATAAATTATAACAAGAAAATTAAATATTTACAAACGACTTTTTATCCCGTTCAATTATATTTTACATTATTTCGATTTTTTAAAATTTATCCGACCATCGATTCTTAATTCAACATGTTAAATTTTAATAATATTTATTTTGTATACATTTTAAATTAATCTATTTAATCTTTTTGTGCTATTATTGACAATTAATGTTTGAAATTTGTTGCCTGGTGGCCTTCGTATGGTGATTTTCTTTATTGATTTAAGGTTGGAACACGTGCATGTGTTGTTATATTTATGTGGTCTATTTTTGTCTCTTTTTTAAAACATTTAACACGTGGCATTTTATAATCATTGTGTACTATCTTTAAAACATTTAACACGTGGCATTTTATAATCATTGTGTACTATCTCCTTAAAATTTGCTATAAGCTTTTATACTTTACAGAATTTTGAAATGTAGTACGTGTATTTTTATTTTCAATTTTTTTTTACTTTTTAAATTTTAAAATTTAAAATGAGTATTTCGTATTAGGGTTAAATAGTGATTTGCCTCCTGAATTATATCTCATTCATCAATACAGTACCTGTGATTTTTTTGTTCTCAACTTGGTAACTAGGGTTTTATTTTGTCAATCACTTTACTCTATATCGTTATGAAAAGTGACATGATAATGTTGAATAAATCAACGATCGACACGCGGCATAATATATATATATATTAAAAATGATTTTCCATTTTTTTCTTTATTTACTTTTTTATTTTCATTTTGTATTTTTTAACAAATATTGTGTCACGTGTCAGTCGTTGATTGGTTTAACATTTCCATATATCAAATTGAGAACAAAAAAATCACAAGTACCACATTGAGGAATGAGGTATAGTTCAGAGGGCAATTCACTATTTAATCCTTTTTACTATTTCAAAATGTCACACAAACAAATTTAACAGTATTAACAATTGAACCTAAATTTTGCCATTTGAAAGGTAAAAGAACTAAATTTCTAAAAATAAAAGTATAGGGACTAAAATCTAAATTTTTTAAAAGCACAAGCACTTATGAAATATTTGAACTTTTTATTAAGCGTAAACTGCACTAGTAGTCACCCAACAATTGGTAAGTTTTTTTTTTTGGTCATCCAGTTATAAAAAGTTACAAACTTGTCACCTAACTATTCAATTTTATCTTTTTTGGTCATTGATCGTTAAATGGCTAATAAAAAGATGACGTGATAGCTTTTAAATTTAGCATAACAACATTTTGAATCCTGAACATTTATATATTGTGTCATTTAGTCATGATTTTAAAAAATTAACCTTTTACATTTATGCATTATGTAATTTGGTTTTTTGCAATTTTTTGTGACTTTTTATTTAAAAGCTAAAAAAACTAAATTTGATCGAAATATACAAAAATAGAAACACTAAAATATCCAATATAATAATTTTCATTTTTTCTCATTCTTTTAAAATTAACCCTAATTTCATAAAAGAATCCTTAAAAAAAGACTAAATTACACAATGTGTAAACGTTGAGGGTTAAATTTTTTAAAAATCAAGACTAAATTAACACAATTTATAATATTAATGGTTAAAATTACTTCAATTATTGCTCAACATCATTGCTAATTTTTCATACTAGCTTCACCTTCAATGACACCCAAAACTATGGGTTCGCAAAGTATTATTCTTATTGTCATCCTTCAAACACAATGGGTACAGATACTTCATTTCACTCGTTTTCATTATGTAAGTGCTCGTGTCGAATCAGTTTCAATTCAACTCGTTTTAAAAATTATGAACCGGCAAATAAACTTTAAAAAACTAAATTGGGAACATTAGGGATTAAAGTGGCAAAAATAAACTTTAAGAACTAACGTGGGAAAAGTGTATACTTTGAGGACTAAAGTGTGCATTAAAGCCTATTTACAAACTATCAATGTCCAAATCAAGGACCAAAATAAGAAAAAGGTATACTTCAAGGACTAAAGTGTGCATTAAAGCCTATTTACAAACTATTATTGCCCAAATCAACGTCAAACCGTTGACTAATTATCTAAGAGAAAAAAAAATCCTGATCGTCCAAGATATTACTATTTTACCCTCCACATTTCACTCTTCTCCCCCACCTCTCTCTCTCTCGCAGAAATTAAAGAAAGAAAAATTCTCACACACACAAAAGAAAAAAAGAAAAGAAAAGAAAAGAAATCACATTATTCTCCCAAAACCATGGCAAGAGGTTCCTCTCACTCGCAAAACACCGCTTCCTCCACCACCACCCGTCCCGGCGTCATGGCTCCTCGAGGTTCCGCTGCAGCGACGGCCGGAATGCGTCGTCGCAGGGTTACGGGAGGCGCTGCTGCCACCTCCGCATTGACCACCGTCGGCTCCGGATCGAGCAACATGCTCCGGTTCTACACAGACGATGCTCCGGGCTTGAAGATCTCCCCTACCGTTGTTCTTGTCATGAGTTTTTGCTTCATTGCCTTCGTCGTTGCTCTCCACGCTTTTGGCAAGATCTATCGCGCCAAAGCTGGAGCCGGAGCTGGACCGTGAATCATGACCAGAACCCGGTCTCGTTTTTTTTTCGGATCTATGAGGTGTTCTTGAATCGGTAACTGAATAATAATCGATTTGGTTTTAACTTTTTGATACTGTAAATGATGGATGGGTGGCAAGCTTGAAATTAACCAATGGTGTTTGATCCAGTTAGTTTTCAAAATTTTCGTTAGTGTTCTTACCTTCTTTTATTTTCCCGAGAAAGTGAATTTATTTTCTTTCATTTTGTACACATTTTTTTTTATCAGATTGCAGAAATGGGATTTGCTTAACCCTTTTACTAGCTTTAATTTAGATTTAATCGAAAAAAAAATGAAGTCAGAATTTTTTAAGTAAAATTAAATTATCTATTTATAATTTTAAAAGATTAAATTAATTTTTTATTATTTTAAAAGTAAAAGTATAATTTTATAATTATTAATTTAAAATTTTATAAATTATAAAATATGTTTTATTTTAAGAGAGCCGAGTGTTTGTCAGCTCTCTTTAAATTGGTCCCGATTTTGGGTTAAGGTTTATTTTCTTGCAATATTTTGTACAAGTAACAATTTTCTGAATTTTGCATTTAAATTTTAATGATTTAAAGATTTTTTTATTATTTGGAAACTGAGTTTTTAATTAAATATTTTATTAAAAGTGTTGGACTTTTTCATTAAAAATTTCATCCAATTCTAAATATTACATGATTAATAAAATAACAATTACGTGTGTCTCGTTTTGATGTATAATAATTAATTTTAACAATAAAAATAAATAAAAATTTTAATAATAATGGACTAATGTATTCTTTTATCTAACATATAAAATTAATTTACATATTTTTAATAAAAGAATCAAAAATATAATTCACTCTCAATACAAAAATCTCTATAATGCTTTTATTTGCTAACATTTTTTTTAATTACTTAAAGAGTTTTTATTTTTATTTTCGATTTTTGTAAATTTGAAGTTTGAGTTCTTGAATTATTATTTTGTTATTTTAATAAACTCTTGTAAGTCATAGTTAAAAAATGATGTTCACTCATAGAACCCATTATGGTTCTTGCTTTCGGTAAACCTTTATTTGGGTAGTTCCCTTCAGATGAAATGTATGCGTGTGTGATATAAGTATATCTTCACGTGTGTATGTACAAAAAACAAGAGAATAACTTTTATGATTTTTTTTTTTAGATTCTCCTATATTCAGTCATTATATCAAATTTCAATTAAATTCGAAGTCAAAGAATAATGCTCTCTCAAATTCATTTTCTCTACTCACAAGAATTCGATTCCTTATTATTTAAGAGCCATTAAATTCTTTACCCCCAATCCAACAAGTAAATTATTGAACTAATTCTAGGCTTAAATTTTTTAAATATTGTAAAAAGTCACCTAAATTTTTAATTATTTTGGGTCAACTACAAAAATAATCATTAAACTATGTTTATAATTTTGTTTTAGTCACTGAACTATTAATTTTTTTAATTTATTCACTCAACTTTTTAAAATCAAATATTTTAGTCACTCTTCTATTAATTCCCATTAGACGAGTGACAAAAAGCCAATGTGGATATTTTTTATTGACCTAATGTTAAATTTAATGGTAAATTATAAAAATAGTCACTTTTGTTTACCTCAGATTACATTTTAGTTACTTATATTTGGAATGTTATATTTTAGTCATTTACGTTAGCGTTTGTAACATTTTAGTCACAGAGCCGTTAATTGTCGTAAACGATGTAACAGTAAGCTGACGTGGCAAGTTAAATCATCATTTCAAACAAAAATTTTAGGTTAAATTATACAACTGGTCATCATATTTTTTCGTTTGAGCAATTTAATTTTTTCTTTTATGTTATTTTAACTTTTTTTTTTTTCTTTTTCATTATCTATTTTCCTCCATTCTCTATCGCTCTTAACGTAATTTTTCTATATTTTTATTTGTTAAAATTAGTCCCTATACTTTTTTGAATAATTTAATTTTTCCTTTTTATTTTTTTATTTTTTTCTTCTTTCCCTTTAGTTTTAACAAATGGTAAACATAGAAAAACTACATTAAAGGAGATGGAGAATGGAGGAAAACATAGGAAGAACAATAAGAGAATGAAAAATAAGTTAAAATGACATAAAAGATAAAAATTAAATTGCTCAAAACGAAAAAATATGAGGACCAATTGTATAATTTGACCTAAAATTTTTGTTTGAAATGATGATTTAATCACGTCAGCTTACCGTTACACTGTTAAACGACAATTAATGGCTTAGTGACTAAAATGTTATAACATGTTAATATAAGTGACTAAAACGTAACATTTCAAATATAAATGACTAAAATATAACTCGAAGTAAATAAAAGTGACTATTTTAATAAATTATACTAAATTTAACCATGGTTACACATTTTGTATTCTAATTCTAAAAAAAATTTAAAAGGAAAATATTTAAAAAAATAATCATTTTATTGGGTCGGCTGCGAATCTTTTACATATACACCAAACTTGATCTCACCCGACCCCCACACCCACCCACCAGTTACCGATCATTATCAGTGCCTTTACTTCGATTTTTTGCAATCTCTTCCCCCAAATCCCTCTTCTCTAAAATCCACTCTCAAAATCCATTAAAAAAAACCCCTAAAAAGGGTGTTTGATTTTTTTCCCGATTTTCTCCGATTCGATTTTGGAAAGAAAAAACAACCGGAATCGCCGCTTCGATTTCAAAATTCTTGTTGAATTCGGGTTTTCAAGAAAAAAAAATCCTCGAAATAATTTTACACAGGCCGTTCGATTTTGATTCTCTATTTCTAACCCTTTTTCGTTACCGCTACGGAGGTTTCTTCTTCGTAGTTGTTCATCTTCTTCACAGAAGAAATCAAATTCAAATGAGGCATTTTTAGTATTTTTTTTTTATCGGGGAGGGAAAAAAGTCAACGTGAAAAAAAAGTGGAGGGTTTTTAGAGCGATGTTGGGTGAGATTCGCTGTGGGTTTAATGTTGAAAGTTGTTTCTTCCATTTAGCTGAATGGCATCCTTTGCAATATCATAGTTGATTAGGGCTTCAGGCCTTCAAAAAAAAATCAGGTAATTTGAATTTAGTATTGGATTTTAATTATGTTAGGGTTTCGTTTGATTGTTTGGTTTATTGCTTTTTTTCTTTCTTTCTAATTTTACTGTTTCGAATTGTGCGAGTCAATTTATATTTTAATGAGTATTGGAATTATAGTAGCCGTTTACTTTTTATTTTCTTTTTGATTTGATGCTGGAGCTTTCTAATTATTTTGGGTTTATTGTTAAATGTTCGAATGTCTTATCGTCTGTTAGGGTTATTGGTTATGTTTAGGGTTTAAATCTAGGGTTAGTAATAGAACTTTATTTGCTAGAAAGCGTATAACTTTACCTGCAAGAAAAGTCTAGTATAAATAAGTTGTAAGTTTTACGGTCAACTTGTATATTCAATCTAAACCACACTGATTTTTGGTAGATATTAGTAGTGAAAGAAGGGAGAATGAGCTAGAATGTAGGGGAGAGAACTAGAGGGAGGAAGGAGAAGGGAGGAGCGAGTGAAGAGCAGAGACAGGGATATGGATGGTGAAAGGAGAAGGGAGAAGGTGCATGATAGGAGTTGGGATATGGAAGCAGATAGAGATAGGAAGAGGGAGAAGGAAAGAGATTGGAGCAGGGGTAACGACAGAGAAAGAGATGGGAAAAAAGGTAAAAGAAACTAAAGAATGGAACCGAAAGCAGGAGAGGGAAAGGAGAAGTGACAGGAGTAGGGATAAGATGGGAATATTGAAGTTGAAAATGATGGCTATGGTGATTAAGATAGGTATAAGAAACATACACAATCTAAATGGTGATGGCTATGGTTGATGGGTAATTTCATATGTGTTTCTGTCAGCTCTAATGCATGATTTTTAATACTTTTGAATGATTAAATGAAAAAAAAGAAACTAGCTTTTTGAATAGAAACGTGCATAAATTTTGTTTTTGAATGAACAATTATGTCTGTGTGTTTCAATTTAGTCATTTACTAATTTGTAATAAAATATTATATCTCTTTATGTAGTATATAGATGTATTTGAGATTTCCTTAATCTTAACCAGAAAATTCCATGGGTAGTTTTGTGATAGCTATAGGTGGTCTATTGACCTAATCTTATGCTCACTTTTTCAGGTTTTAAGATTTGTTGTTCGTTGTTCTGAGGCTTGAGAGCTGCAATACTACCTTCAATGTTTTGAGTGTTTAAATGTTTAGTAAGAGTGTTTCATTTGCTAGAGCAATGGGGTGTTGTGGTTGCTTCGGCTTCACTGCAAGGCCCAAACAAACGTCCAGGCCCAATTGTAGATCTAACTTTAAAATTTCCCGGGAGTTTTTGTTAGAAGAAGAAATAGAAGAAGATGATGATGATGATGATTGTTCATATTACAGTGAGGTTACAAACACTGTTCATAGAGATGAAGTGGAGTCTATAGGTCGTGCCAAGCGTTCTGAAGAAATTTTGAGGTTCAAACTTGACAATGGCTTGATTTGCAGGCAATTTCCTGTCAAGGAAACCAACAGGATTGTCCGGTCAGAGGTAAGCTTAGAAATGAATTATTATACCTCCATTTGTAGTGAACTATTATGACATATGATGGCTTTCTTCTTTATTTGGCCACAATATTTTATCTCTAATATGGGTGCTGCATAATCATTACTATCTGTATCGATTTTACAAATTGTAATTATGCATAAGTTAGATGACTTGTCACTTTATGCCAACATTAGTGTTGTCTTGTCGATGTACTTTAGCATGTGAGATAACTTGTGTGCTTTGTATTCTGGAATTGCACCAGTAATCTTCATTTCATTTTGTTTTTAATTCTTGTACTAATTTAGTTTTGATTCTTGACTTCGTTATCAGGATGAAAATGGGAATAAGATGATTAATGAGTATGTGAGGGAATACAAGATTGGTTCTGGTAGCTATGGAAAAGTGGTGAGGAGATTATTGAAAGACAGTGGTATATAATTTGCTTAAAGGATTTGAAATTTACCTGTTTTGATTGCTTTTTTGGTAGGTTCTGTATCGAAACAGCATAGATGGGAGACACTATGCTATTAAGGTTAGTAGTTTGTTTCGATACGAAGTGTTCCCCTTGAGGGTAAAAATATTAGTAACAAATCAGAATGAGTGTTTTATGGCTTTTCTATGCTGAATTTACTTGGTTACTTTCAGGCTTTATTTGGAGCCACATTTATTGTTTATTAACAAAATTGAAGCATTTAAAATTAATTGTTAAAATTTTATGCCAAATTATGATTCTACCTTTCAATCATGAGTAATTTTTATATTTAAATTATAGGCTTTTCATAAGTCTCATTTGTCAAAGCTGCGAGTTGCTCTTACAGAGACGGCACTGACTGATGTTCTTCGTGAGGTATTGACTTGATTTATATATTTCTGATGTAATCACTCATATGTTGGATCAGATTGCTTTCTCTTCTCTCATTTAAAGGCTATTATCCATTTTTATTTTTACTTCAAAAAAATTGGAAGTAACTCAGGTCTCTAACTCTAACTCTAACTCCTTTCTTTTTTCTTCTTTAAATGAAAAGTCATTAATGGAGAAAATGACTCAGCTCATTGTTGGTTTAACATGTTATCGGTATTTTTTTCCATCCATGAGGAGGTGGGGAAACAACAGAGAATTTGTAACACTATTTGTTTAATTTCCTTGACAAAACAGACATGTTGGAAGAATTTTAAGGATTCTACTTTTTTTGTGGAGAGAGCTACCTGAACTTCTACCTTTTATTTTGGATGAGTGCCCATGTTTATCTGATCCATTTACCTTGCAGATTCTAATTATGAAAGTGTTGGAACATCCCAATATAGTCAATCTCATTGAGGTGATTGATGACCCTAGCATGGATCAATTCTACATGGGTATTTATATTTCCTTTTTTTCCCTTAGTGATGTGCTTAAATGAGTTACTGTCATTATTGACTGCCTGTACCTTTCTCTTTGTTCAGTTCTTGAGTATGTGGAAAGCAAATGGGTTTGTGATGGTTCTGGTCCTCCTGGAGGCATTGGTGAAGATACTGCTAAGAAGTATGTGCGAGATATAGTATCTGGACTTATGTACCTCCATGATCATGTATGATTTAAAAACCAACTTTTGTGAATGGTTTCATTTTTTCTTGCATTCATTTTTTAATAAATCTTTTGTGAATGGTTGTGTGATAGGCCCCAACTAAATTCTTTATTAGATAGATATGATAAAGAAGAAAGTGTGCTGTTTTTTTTTTACCTATGATATATATATATCCATACTTGTTCAATACCTTGTGTTTTGATACCTTATGTTTTGATGTTCTGATGATGAAGGCTTTTATCTTAGAATTCTACTTATTTACCCTTGGTACTGTGATGAAAGTTTGCACATGCTCCCATGAATTTTACATTGTATGTGGAACATCTTGTTCACGGTGACGGACGATAAAATCATCTGTTGTTAACTTGCTAGTTTACTGTGCTTACTTGTGTTGTTTCTTCTAAATACAGAACATTGTGCATGGAGATATAAAACCTGATAATTTGTTGATTACTAGCACGGGTACGGTGAAGATAGGGGATTTCAGTGTCAGCCAGGTTTTTGAGGTAATGGTTTTACTTCAGCTGTAAATTCCCTCAAATTTCACTTGAATGAGAGTGTTAAAGTGTAAACGGTCTCCTGTTTGAACCTCTTCTTTCATCTTTTCCTGTTTATTATTGCAATTATAATCATGTAAACCGCAAATTTTGTTAATAGTCTGTTCTTCTAAGATATGAGCCAAGTGCGGAAGGGTAGTGTGCATGTATACCAGGTAGATTGCGTGCAATTGTTTTGTTTAGTTTAAAGTTTAGTGCACTGTAAGTTTGTATGGCTTAGACTTGAAGGCTTTGCTTGGCTGAGCAGAAAGAAAATTGAAAAGATGGAAATGTAAGAGTAGAAAAATAGAAAGCAGTTTATCTTTTCTTTCCTTTGGTGTGCTTTTGGTAGGAAAGATGGAAAAATCGAAAGAAAAGTAAAATTTTTTTCCTTTCAGTCCTTGGTAAAGTTGAAAATTGAGATAAAAGAAAATAAAATAAAATATAGTTTTTTAATTTTCTCTTCTCTTATCATTTCAATTTGGAATGATTTGATTTTATCCATTAGGATGGAAAATGAACATATTTCCTATTTTCTTTCCTTTTTCTTATTTTCTGTTCTCCTTTTCTGGTTTCTATTTTTCCATCCAACCAAGTACACCTGAAAAGATTTGCTTGAAGTTTTCTAGTAGAACTTTGTCCTTGTTTGTTCTCATTTTTCATGCCTCTCATTATTATTGCATCTTTGTCACCGTCGAACTTTTAAATCATGTTTAGTTCTCTGTGGAATTAAGTTGTGTATTTACTGTTTCAGCAGTTTTTTTTAATTTCTGTAGAATGACAATGATGAGCTTCGCCGTTCTCCCGGGACTCCTGTGTTTACCGCACCTGAGTGTTGTCTAGGTCAGTTTTCCCTCTGTTAGCTGAAACTTCACTCTAGGATTTCATGGAGATAGAGAATATTGTTTATGTTTGTTTTTACGAAGCCCAAGATCAACCAACAGGTTCAGTATATCACGGAAAAGCTGCTGACACGTGGGCTGTAGGAGTTACCTTGTACTGTATGGTACTTGGAAAATATCCATTTCTCGGTGAGACACTACAGGATACATATGAAAAGGTATCAAAGGCTTGCATAAACTCTCTCTTTTCATCTTTCTATCTCTCCCACGGCCAACAAATACATTATTCATTTTCTTCTTGCAGATTGTTAGTAGCCCTTTAATCCTGCCGAACGACTTGAACCTAGAGTTGAGGAGCTTACTAGAAGGACTTCTTTGCAAAGGTTAGCGAAATATTTCTTTATGATTTCGAGGCTACCATCTATTTCTCACCGGGCTTTACTGTTCTTGGTGATCATGAGAATGTTAAAACCATTTTTTTTTTCAGACCCAAAAGAGAGAATGACTTTGAATGATGTAGCCAAGCATCCTTGGGTTATCGGAAAATATGGACCGATACCCCAGTATATGTGTTGGTGTAAGCGCAACAATACTGACGATGGGCGGAATCCAGTACGAGGAATGATGATACTCAATGGTAACTAACTCATCTTCTGCTTTAGAGAATTTGCTGTACAGTAAACCAAAAAGAAAAAGAAAACTCGGGCCTCCTTTTTCGCCCGGTTACTCCCTTTTTAATGCATGCGCCGGAGAACCAAAGACCGATATGAAACAGTAGTGTTTGTTTCAGGTTTTATGATAAGATATATAGTAGGGAAATATTTGTGCAAAAAGTGATTTTGTGAGATTTGTTATCATAGCTTTGGTTTGTTTTTTTAAGATACCGAGCTTTGGCTTGTTAAGGTTTGTATGAGTGTTTTCTCTCAAATATATTGTACATTAAACCAAATAATTTACTTGACAAGCAAGTGCTTATATTTTTGTGAGAGTGGGTGTTTTCCAACAAATTATTTATTGGAGTTGATTGTAAATGTCCTTAAATTATGGGTTAAATTTTAAATATATTTTAATTTTAATATACATATACTAACAAGTGTCGAATGTGTTGGTAAAGTATATTATCCTCTGGGTTGAATTTGAATACGACAGAAGGGGACAATGGATATTTGACTTCTATCATTATGAAAATATATTATTTCTTGCTTATTAATGATTGAAAAAATGTATATTTATATTTTGTACTTATCATCATCGTTATGGTTGTTAAAATTGGACTATGAAATTTATTTTAAATCGGTCAAAGTTTATAATAAAAAAAAAACTGATTAGAATAGGAAAGGAATGATATTTTTATATTTTGTTTTTATTTTTAACTAAAAAATTGATTTATTTTATTTGTTTTGGTTCATTGTAATAATTGATTTTCAAAAATATAGTTTTAATTTTTTCTTTAATATTTAACTTTTAATTATCATCAATTTGAGGCTAAGAAAATGTCAGAAATGCTCACTAATCTCTTTTAAGATTTATTTATTAAAAAGAAAACCTTATTATTTATGAGTTAATTTTTATTTTTTATCTTTGATATTTTAAAATTAACAAAATTTAACAATTATTAAATTAAATTATAAATTATGCATAGCATATTTTTATTGATATATATAAATAAACTTATTTTAAGCTTAAGGTATAATTAAAATTAAAAAAAATGTATTATCTAATTAAAAGATTCAACAATTTATGAGAAATTTAGTAATCTTATAAGGAATTGATAGTAGTTTAAGAAATTCAATTTTCTTTTACCTTACCATAGAAGTGTATATGTATCGAGTAAGGTCTAGGCATGATATTAATATATTTTATGTTTATTTAAGTTTGACTAATCCAAAATATCGACTTAAAATTTTGTTTAAATATATCCATATTTTTAAAGTTATATCTATATTATTTTTAATTTAATAATTTTATATAGAGCTATTATTTGATACGTAAGAGTTTTTAGACTTTGTATGCGGGTTGAGAATGTAACAAATGTCATATTTATTAATATAATTTTTTTACTACACTCTGTAATATACTTGTCAAAGCCCTAACCCACTTCTCGAGTCTAAAAACTTCATTAATAATATATCAAATAATTTTCTTTTTATATATGGTTATTTTAACATTTTATTTAAAATTTACATTATAATAGTATTATAAATTTAAAATTTAATGTTATAAATTATATAATATATAAAATAACATAATATAAAATATTATAACTTTTAAAACTAAATCGATCTTTGTTAAACTCAAACTTTAAATATACAAATCTTAGCCGAATTCATATTTTAAATAGCTCTATTTATTTTTACCCAACCCCATTTCGAATTTAATATTTCTACCCACTAAAGTGAGTAACAAAATCATATATATATATAGGCACCCACAAAACCCTACTTCTCCCCCATTTACTCCACCTTTGAAAGAAGCTTCTAGTTTCTCTGTTAAAAGCAACAAAATCAAAACATGGCAAAGCGTTTAATCCCTTCATTCAATCGCGTTTTGGTCGAGAAAATAATTCCTCCTTCTAAAACCACTTCCGGAATCTTACTTCCCGAGAAAACCTCTAAGGTTAATAATCATCTTCCCATTTCATTGATTTTTTTGGGTTTTTTTTTTATTTTTCATCTAATTTCGTTCAATATTTTTTCAGTTGAATTCTGGGAAAATCGTAGCAGTTGGACCTGGAGCACGAGACAAAGATGGGAAATTCATACCACTTAATCTAAAAGAAGGAGACACTGTTCTTTTGCCTGAATATGGTGGCACTGAAATCAAGCTCGGTGAAAAAGAGTTAGTCTCTTTTTTTAAAAAAAAAATTGTTTTTGTATTTTCTCATCGTTCTTCAATGTTGAAGCTTTTACTTCAATTTTGATGCAAATTTGGCTCATTCATGCGTTAGATAAGTTAGGGTTGATTTTGAGCTAGACTCCTATGCATATGTTAGACTCTGGGCTTTTAATTTTCAAACTTGTGAAG
This sequence comes from Gossypium arboreum, assembly GCF_025698485.1. Classification (NCBI taxonomy): domain Eukaryota; kingdom Viridiplantae; phylum Streptophyta; class Magnoliopsida; order Malvales; family Malvaceae; genus Gossypium; species Gossypium arboreum. The sequence continues at coordinate 141,239,188 of NC_069077.1, read as the reverse complement.
TTCTGGTTTGAGGATTGTATCATTTTGGGTCTCGGATCTCTTTGAGTTCTAGTTGGGGCTCAGTATTCAGTTTTGATTTTGGATTGGTTCGATTTAGTTTGGGTTGAAATATGCAGATTTAAATTTTTGGGGTTATTTTGGGTTTTCAGTTCCTTTTGAGTTTATGTTTTCGGGTCTAACCATTTGGGGTTTAGTTCACTCTAGATTCGTATAATTTCAAGTTTGTTTTTGTATATTCTCATTGTTCTTCTGCAATGTTGAAGATTTTACTTAAATTTTGGTGCAAATTTGGCTCATTTATGCCTTAGACAAGTCCGTGTTGATTTCAAGCTCGATTTATATGCATGTGTTAGATCCCAGGCTTTCCATTTTCGGGTTTGGGTCATTCTGGTTTGAGGATTAGGTTTTTCGTGATATGTAATTATAGGATTGTATCATATTAGGTTTTTGGTCATTTTAGCTTCGGGTTGTTTCGTGTTCTAGTCGGGTTTGGTTTAGGATTGGTTTGATTTAGTTCAGGTTGAAATATCGGGTTTTGAAGTTTTGGGTTATCTTGGTTTTCAATTCCTTTTGAGTTTGGATCACTGGGTTTGAAGTTCATGTTTTTCGGGTCGAATCATTTGAGGTTTAGGTCACTTAAGATTCATATCGACTTAGGTTTGCTTGATTCTAGTTTTGAGGATTTGTTTTTGGGTCCAGTCATTTTGGATTTATATATAAAAGAGTAATTTAAAGATCTAACTCGTGAATGGTGTCAATTGAAAACTTAAAAACAAATCATTTGCACTTCATCAATGGTTTAATCAACCATTCTGGTTTATCTCATTTTGGGTTTAGGCCGGATTGAGTTCATGCCTATTTGGATTTGGCTTGCTAGGTTCAGGTTGTTAACGTTTTATAATCAAGTTGGATCAGATTTGATTCGAGTTGATCAAATAGGAATTTTGGGTTCTCTAATTTATGCCTCTGTCTTTGTTTACTTATGAGCTTGGAAAATGTTTTTCTTGATGATGTTTGAATTGGATTGGACCGGCAAGTCGAATCGGGAACCGGTTTGGAGAATGGCATTGAACCAGTTGGATTGGACTGGTTGAACTGGATTTTTTAATAATATTTTAGTTGAATTGATCGGACTGACAACAGGTGGTCTGACCAGTTCGATCACTGGTTTGGTTATGAAAACATTGGTTTTTTTTTTTTTTGCCTTTATTTAGTTCTATCAACATCTTTACTAGTTTATATATTTAGAATGAACAGTCCATGGGGGTGAAAATGCAAGTTATCTAAGTTTTACATTTTTTAGATATTTTACACAAATGGTCCTTTGCCTTTTGTAAGTTTTTTTAATTATAAGCTCATTGCTTCTTTGAACTTTGATTATTTTCAGGTATCACTTGTATAGAGATGATGATATATTGGGAACACTTCATGAATGATTTCAAACACTGCCAACTTTTGAAGAAATGAAACATTGATTCAAATGTGTTGTGTTAGGCTCTTCTAGAACAACAACTACAACAAATGGTTTGTCTTTTTGGACTTTGACCTTGTTTTTGTTTTTAAGACAATTATGGATAAGCCATGTTTTCAAGCATCCAATTTTTGATGGAACCATCAATAAAATGTTTCCTAGCGTCTTCCCTCAACTATATATATATATATGAACTTTCGCTAATGGCATGGTGGTTGGTGGTTGGTGGTTAGGGATGTTATTCCATAGAACTTATTCTAGTTCAAGTTTTTATTTGAGTACTAACCATATATATATATATGTGAAGTTTTTGTATTCAATTTCATTAATGAGAAAAATAAAACATTTTTCTTAATTTTATTTAGAGATAAATTTCAAGTTTTTGTAAATTTTGATCTATTATGCAATTTTATAATAAAATTTTGATTTGATTAAATTTTTTGTAAATTATTAACATAATTAGTGATATAGTATCATTTTATGTTTATAAATTGCATATAAAAATAATTATGTTTTTTAATATAAAATAAATTGATGTATTTATTTTTAACATGTATATGATTGAATTAAAATTAAAGCTTTATATATATACATTTGAATCACAATTAAAGTTTCATATTTAAAGTTTAATATTAAAATTTATGTATCAAATTGTACATTTGGTCAAAATTTATCCCTCTAAAAATATTATTCTATGGAATTTTAACTAATTATTCAAAGATAAATGATTTATGTATGAAATCAATATAATTTCCAAATTTATAAAAATAATGTTTTAAACTTAAATAATGTAATTAAATTTGAATATAATTGGTAATAATCCCAATTCTAAAAGGTATATAAATAAAATCACTGCTTAATCATATATGGCTTATGCTGTAAAACCAATATCATTATGGTGATTGCAGTAAAATACAGCGTTTTGATCTCAGTAAATGTGCCCTCTCAATGCTAAACCTGGCCTTTTGAGTTAAAAAAAAATTATACAACATAAAGAACTTACAACAAAACTTTTTCATCACAAATTCACCCCATTTTCTTTTTTACTGTTAAGCAAAGATCAACAGTTTGTGAAAATTACCAGCTTCATCTCTGTTTTTCACCTCTGGAGGATGTTTTTTACACCACATTCCTGAAATGTATGTAAACACCAAAGAGTAACCATCATCAGCATTCGATTCATTCAATGTCTTCTTTTTTTTAAACTATGTTACCCCTACTTTTCATTTTTGTCTAAAATGTCTCTGTTCGCCACATACTCAGACATGAGTATGAGGGATGATTATACCCGTGTTAGATATGTACGTGTATGTGCAAAGAGAAGAAGCATCTCCATACCCGTACATACACATACATATTTGAAACAGTTATGCTCTGTTTTTCCATTTATTTGGAGAATCATGCCCCACACTCATGTTCGAGCATGTGCCGAACATGAACTCAGGCATGAGTTTTAGGAGCATGTCGTTACATTTATTTTGCGTTCATTTTGTCTAAAATGCTGCAAATGTCCAGCACATACTCAGACATGGGTAATGGAGGTATGATTCTCCAAACCGAGCATATACATTCAAAAGGAAGGGATTTTGAAGCAAGTGAATATCGAAGATACATGTGTAAGAAGCAAGAGAAGAAGCATGTCGGTACATTTATCGTTTATGTTGCCTTTACGTAGGCAATGGAAACTATTTGGCACTCCTCATGAATAAGTTGGGACTGAGCAAATGAAATGCTCAAGGGTTATAAAGACACTACGGTTAAATTCGGAAATCGTTGAAATTTTGGGTGGAATGACCTACTAGAAACAACGTTTGTTAAGTTCACTGAAGCTTCAACCTATGTAAAAAACCAGCTAGATTCTTATTTCCCAGTTTCAAATAATTCAAATCTCACATGGGGTAGAATGGCTAAACCGTGCTCTTTACATTGAATCTCCAAAAATATAACGTTCGACAAAAACAAGTTGAGGAGACTTTATTCGTTAGAGAGATAAGAATAACAGGATCTGTGATCTTGTACCAATCAAATATGGGTATAAACATTAGTTGACTTACAACACCATTCTGTATTCTAACAGGTAACAGTCTTCCTATGCTATTCGGAGCAATACATATGAAGAAGAGAACCTATGTTATCCCACTCTAAAACGGTACTATAATCGTTCAACCTCAACAAGCAAGAACTAAAAACAAGACCAATAAAAAAGAAACCGAGCTACCAGATTCCTTAAAACATTAGAAGGTACATAAGTACCTCAGCCACCAATGTGTATCATCGGTCTATTTGCTGTCTTAGCAATGTCAAACATCCCGGCGTGCGAAGCTTTCTTCCTCTTTACCTGAACCAAAGAAGGAATAACGTATACGTATATAGTACAAGCCAATAAAAGGAAATGAAAGAAGACTTGGATCGATTCTTCCGTAACTCGAAGCAACAATGAACAATCAACTAGCCATATCACTCATTTAAAAAGCTATAAAACTCCATCAAACCCTCTCCCTGATCTCGGAAAACGAGAGAGCATGATAGTCAAAATAATAGGCCTAAACAAAGTGTCATTAGGCAGAAAGCATACCGCTGTTCCAATTATTTCTCTAAGTTCCTCATCACCAGCACCGGAACGAAGAGGATCTCTTAAGCTAACCTGAGAAGAATCATCACTAGTAAACATTGAAAGTGCAACTGCTATGCTAGTGCAATGAAGAACATATTGACATTGAACTTGAGATATGCAAAAGAATGACAACATATGCAGCAAATAGCATAAGAACCGGAAAGAACCATCACCAGTAAACATCAAACCGCTATGCTAGTGCAATGAAGGACATATCACCATTAAAGTCAAGATATGCAAACAAATAACATCATATGCAGCAAATTGTGTAAGAACTGGAAAGAATCATCACTAATATACGTCGAACGCTATGCTAGTGCAATGAAGAACATATCAACATTAAACTTGAGATATGCAAATGAATAATAAGTTAATAACAACATATGCAGCAAATCGTATGAGAACCAGACTCACCTCAGAAGGACCAAAGAGACATACTTTTAAGTTGCCATCAGCCAAAAGTCTCAATCTATTACAACCAGCACAAAAATGTTCGGTCATCGAAGTAACGAAAGATACAGTACCCACATGGCCATCAATCTGGAAATTCTTTGCAGTCTCTGTCGGATGATCACACAACCTCTTTAAGGTCGGAAATTTCTTTGCCTATCAAGCAAGGTCAAACAAGAAACTGAGTTAAATTGTGGAAGTTTAGAAACAAAGCATAAAACAAGATCATTAGATCCGTACCTTACCACTGTATCCAACATCTCCGAATACGGAATGAGTTTCTTCACATTCCATACATTCCCATCAAAAGGCATGAACTCAATGAATCGAACATTAATTGGTTTATCAACAGTGAGATTGACAAAATCACAAATTTCATCATCATTGAATCCACGCATAACAACACAGTTAACCTAGAAAAAGCAAGGAAAAACAGACCCAAACACTTAAAAATCCAAAACAGAGCATTATATTGAAAACAGAGTAAAAAAACAGGGTATAAAATAGAACATACTTTTACAGGGTTGTATCCAACATCAATGGCCGCATTAATGGATTCAATAACCTTATGATGACCTTTACGCCTAGTCATAAACTCAAATTTCGAAGGAACAAGGGTATCTAAACTGATATTCAAATTAGTAATCCCACATTGTTTAAGCATTGGAAGCTTTTTAGCAAGGGTAATTCCATTTGTAGTGATAGCCAATGTTTTAAGCCCTTTCAAGCTCGATAAATCGGAACAAATATCGTGAATATCTTTCCGGACGGTGGGTTCACCGCCAGTGAGACGGATCTTATCGACACCGGAAGTAACAAAGAGGTTAGCTAAACGAAGGATCTCGTTGTGAGTGAGTAATTTTGGTGAAGGAGTAAGGTCTACCCCTTCTGCCGGCATACAGTATTGACACCGGAGATTACAACGTTCGGTTAAGGAGAGTCGCAGGTAAGTATGTTTCCGGCCGAACCCGTCGATTAACATATCGGAAATTTGATTCCCTTCTTCGTTATTAATTGGTTCTTTCGTAGGTTTAGAACCAAAATTCCTCTCCTTATCCACCTGATTTATAAAACAAAAAACAAAAAAAAAGCCCAGATCAATTCTCATAATCAAAGGTGATTTAGACGTTTATTTGTCAAATCACATAGTGATAAAAATTGGGTTTTCATTTTTGAAACAGAAAACAACAAAGAATTGACAAAAAAGTGATAATAGAATACATACTAAAATACGTTTTTCTGGGAAAAAAATTGGAAGAACATTGAAGAAGAAGAAGAAGATACCGTGATTTAGACGTTTATTTGTCAAATCAAATAATGATAAAAATTAGGTTTTTCATTTTTGAACAGTAAACAACTATGAATTGACAAAAAATGATTATAAAATACATACTAAATACGTTTTTTTGGAATTTTTTTTTTTGAAAGAATATTGAAGATTAAGAAGAAGAAGAAGAAGAAGAAGATACCATGAAGAAATTCAAGTTTCGAAAGGGAAAGGGCGTAGGCCAATTGGTGATTCTAGAGATGTAGCGTTTCATGGTAATGGCAAGGCAAATTGCAATTGAATTACTGAAACTTCATAAATGAGTAATCGGAACAAATATAAGCAGAGAGGCCAAACCAAGAGTCAGCAGCCACCAATGCAGCTCGTTGTTTATCCAATAGTAACGTATGCATTACATCGAACACTTCATCTGCAATTGAAAGATTCGTCTTAAATTGTTTCTTTCAATCGCGTACTTGAAAAGCTGTCACTGACATCTGTTGAAATAGCTATGAAATCGATTATATCATTAATTTTCGATTCTATTGATTTATATAATAATTTAATAATAAATAAATATAATTTTAAGATTTAAAAAGTTTTTTAATTAATTCAATTAATGATTTTTTGTTCCGATAATTTTATCGGTGTCAAGTAAGATTTAATAGAGTCAATTCAAATATTATCAAACTCAAGCTTAGTTTGAAATTTGGAACTTAATTTGAGCTCGATTAAACATTTATTTTTAAGCTTAAACTTGGGTTGAGATATAAATGAGCTACTCGAGCTTGAGCTCAATTAAGCTCGTTTACATATTTTTGTATTTAAGCTCGAATTCGAGCTTAAAATTGGCTTGATAATTAAACTTTTATAGTTAAAAAAAAAACTGTAGAAGAGTAGGGAAAAAGAGCTTTTAATTGGTGCAGACGGTATGAATAAAAAAAACTATATAATAACTATTTTAACAGCTCAATGATTTAAATGAAAATTTTAGACTAGTTCAGTAACTTATTTTGTAATATTTTGAAGTTGAGTGACTAAAATGTAAACTTATTAATAATTTAGTTACCTTAGGTATAATTTACCCTAATAACGAGAACCCCTTTAAACAGAGAGATTGGGCCAATGAAAAAAATGGATATTGGATTGGGTTTTTTATTATATTTTTTTCTTTCTTTAGCCCAAAACCCAACCCTAAAAACCCTAGGAAATCAATAATTTGGTTATCAGATTTGTTGAAACCCTAAAAATCTCCCCCCCTTTCAGTAAACCGCACCATCCTATCTTCCACAGTTCATAGGTACAGAGAGGTAAGCCTTCGCACACCATTTTTTTTTAAATTTGCAAAAGTATTTTGGTTTCAATTAACTGTTTATTCATATGTGCTTTGGCTTTGTTTCTATCAGTTCTTTGAAATGAGGTGAATACTAGCTTAATTTCCATTGTTTTTTTTTGAAGTAATTGCTCAATTCATCACAGAAATTAAGGTGTTTTTTTCTTCTTTGATTTTATAGTCTTTTATTTTTCCAGTATTATAGTTTTGTGAGTATAGCCCCATTTCGTTGTTTCTCTCTTTTATGTTAATGTTCTGATCCGATCAATTTGAACCCAAACTCGAACCGACTTGAACATGTTTTATCAGAACTTGAAGTGAACCGAGCCTGAAATTTATCTGATATTGAGATTATCCGTACCGAAATTGGCTTGAACTTGAAATGAACCGAGCGAATATCTTGAAAAGACCCTAATTTGGAGTGATCGTAACCTGGAAATGATTGAAACTAGTAATGATCTTAGCTAAAACCGAGTTTCAGTCACGAAATTAATTCAAACCTGAAGTGATTGGAATTGAAATGATTCAAAAATTATAAAACCCAGAACCGGTAATACTCGGAGACTCTTGTGTTAGGAGTGAGATTGCATTTTGCCCCCAATACTAAAAAAATGGGCAAATTAATGCAAATTGGTCATCCAAAATGGATGGAAATTTTAATAGAAGGATTAATTTGCTCTTTGATCTAACATATAAGGATTAATTTGCCCATTTTTAAGTGGAGGGGTAAAATGCAATCTGACTCTTAGTATAAGGGACTCTATGGTACTTCTACAATCCAAACCGATATGATTCAGATTTGGTTGATTCAAAACTAACATTATCTGTCCAATTGACATGTTTAGTTGCATGTATGCATTTGCTGGGAGTGTGCTCAATTTGGTTTTTTTAAGTATTTTGGAGTATCGCATTTATTATTCATGTTTGAATATGCGTTGGATTAAAATATTTTAAGGAAAACAAGAGTATGGGCAACATTCGTTAAATCTTTATTACTTGTTTCTTGATTTGTTTTGATATTATGTTGACTAGAGATGGGTGAGGAAGTCAAGGCTGTGATTCCTGAGTCGCTCCTGAAGAAGAATAAGAGGAATGAAGAATGGGAGCTTGCCAAAAAGCAGGAGCTTGAAGCTGCAAAGAAGAAGAAAGTCGAGAACCGCAAGTTGATTTTCAATAGGGCTAAGCAATATGCAAAGGAGTATGAGGCTCAGGTGGTGTTCTATTTGGATTTATGTAAAATTCGGTTTTATCTAATCCTAAATGCGTCTGAATCTCTTATTGTGTGGCCTGTAACTCTTAGGAGAAAGAGTTGATTCGATTGAAGCGCGAGGCAAAGTTGAAAGGAGGATTCTATGTGGATCCGGAAGCTAAGCTTTTGTTTATCGTTCGAATCCGTGGGTATGTGTGACATTTCATTTTTTTATGAATTTTGATTCTATGTTTTAGATAGTAATATGTTGTGAATGTTTGTTTTTAGTATCAATGCCATGCACCCGAGGACGAGAAAGATTTTGCAGCTCTTGCGATTGAGACAGGTAGTTTACCGCATCTTTTTCCTAAACTAAGAGGCATATGGGTCACAAGAATCAATTGACCGACCTTTCCCTGTTTGTTAAGATGTACGATTTTGATATTTTAGTGTCGTTATTTTGATGTTTGATATATTTTGTTTAAAGTTAGTTAGCTTATGGGATGTAGTTTGCATGGTTTGAAGTTATTGGTACTTTAGGTGGTTTTTCATTCTGATAGCACAATTCGGAGTTGAAAGTTGTGGTCTATTTTGCTCCAACTCTTTATTTTTCTTGAAATACCTGTGTCCGACCTGTATATGGAAATCAGTATGGAGATATTATTCTCCATACACGGAAATCTTGGAAAAAATTGAACATATCCAAGTTTGAAACACACCCGAGCTTGAGTAATACAGGTGACGGTAGCTTCTTAGCGAATACTGAACTTACTCTCGAACTTTCTTGTTCTGTTATGCCTCTTCATTGTCATTCTAACTTTGGGTCATTCTTTCCAAAACCATATTGGAGAATAAAAATCTGAAATCTAAATTGTCGCGTTTTGCTCTTACGAAATGCAGATTTTCAATGGTGTTTTCCTTAAAGTAAACAAGGCAACAATGAACATGCTTCACCTGGTTGAACCTTACGTTACATACGGGTATTGTTTGCTTTTCCCGTTTCCTTTTGTTCCCTTATTGTAATCCTTACACGTACTTGCCATATCTTATTTTTCATTAACGTATGTTTCTAGATACCCTAATCTCAAGAGTGTGAAGGAATTGATTTACAAACGAGGTTTCGGGAAGTTGAATAAGCAGAGAGTCGCTTTGACTGACAATGCAATCGTTGAGCAGGTCTGTATCCTTTTTCCATTTACCTAGTTTTGCATATCAATGCCAAACGGTCATTAACCATGCTTGTTGATTGGGAACTAATCGCAGGCGCTTGGCAAATACGGGATCATCTGTGTCGAAGATCTCATCCATGAGATCATGACAGTGGGTCCTCATTTTAAAGAGGCCAATAACTTCCTTTGGCCTTTCAAGTTGAAGGCGCCGTTGGGTGGTTTGAAGAAGAAGAGGAACCATTACGTCGAAGGAGGAGATGCCGGTAACCGGGAGAATTATATCAACGAGCTGATTAGAAGAATGAATTAAAAATTGGTATTTTTTTCGTTGTTAAATGGTTCGATTTCGTATTTAAATTTAATTTTATTAGAAAGTTAGAAACAATTATCTTAAAAAGCATGAAAATATTTCAATGGTACCAATATTCTGCTTTGTGACTTTGCCTTGAGAAATTTTGTGGCTAGTACATTGAGAGGCACATTCCTTTTAGTTTTATTATTGACTTAGGGATTTTGTTCTCTTTTCTTTACATTATTAATAATATCAAATATGGTCCCTTTACATTTTAATTATATGAAAATAGTCAAATTTGAGGGACCAAAATTAAAATGACATAATTTGACACCTCAGCCTTTTTAATACCATTAGTTAGTCTAAATAGTTTATTCTAATTAAAATGTTCTCATTAATTAAAAGAATTGTTAAATTTAAGTCTATTATAAAGTCATTTTATGTGACATAATTGTTGAGTAAGTATTTTTTTTAAAATTTTAGAACGTTGCATTAACAAATTTAGTAGATGAATTTTAAATATTTTAATAAATTTTAAAATTTAAAAATAAAAGAATTAAATTCTTAAAACAAAAATATGACGATTAAATTCTAAATATATAAAAAGTATAGAAGAACTTACAAATTTTAAATATTTAGTTAAAAATAATTACTCAACGCGAAGTGTGAGTAGAAATCCATTTTAATAAATGTAATGTTTTAAATAAAAAACATATTTTTAATTCATCATATTTAATAAACTTAATGTTTTTAAATAAAATTTATGTTTTTAATTATTCATATTGGCTTCTACATCAATATTTTAATAGAAATAGTTTAGATTAATTAATGATATTAGGATAAACTACAACTCAAATAGTTCAACTTAAAAAGTCGTAAAATTCAAAAACTCTTAAATTTGTCATGAAAATATTTAAATTTTTTTAATTAAGTCATTAAAATATTTGAAGTTTTTCATTTAAGTTTCTTAATTATTTGAAAATATTTAAGTTTTTGAATAATTGAGTGATTATTTTATGCTAATTTTAAAACATGCCATTATTAACTAATTGGTGCCCCAAAAATAAAATCGAATAGTCGGGTGATGATTTTGTAAATTTTTATAATTGAGTGACAAAATTAAAATTTACTAATAATTAAGTAATCATTTTGTAATTTTTTATAGTTGGATGAGTATTATTGCAATTTACCCATGAATTTGAAATGGGGCTAAAATCTGAAACCTCTGTGATATTCAAATGAACTCAGCTCGGGGTTGAGGGTCAACGCTTTACCCTTCTCTCCATTTTTACCTTTTCTTTCAAAGTACAAAGCTACAAAATCAGCACAGTGAAATTCCCAAACAGAATCCATAAACTATAAGCATTTTAAAGGTGGGTTTTTGTTTTTATATATATATATATATCTGTGTGGCCATCTCTTATCGCTTCTTAGCGGTTACTCTCACCCATTTCGAAGAACCAAGCTTCCCCCCCCCCTTCCCAATCCCTTTTTATTTCAAGGTAATCTGATAAACTATTTTCTTTTCTTTTTTCGATTTTGTTTTCTAAATTTACGTTTTAATTCTTGATTTTTTCTGTTCTTCATTTCTGAAATTTTGCTGGAACCAAATTTCCATTGTTTGATATTTTTATTTTGCTGCTCTGGGTTTTTTTCCCCCTTAATTTTTTTACGTATTTTCTTTGTTAATTCCATTGATTTTAGTTAAGTTAGAGCTGAATTTGTCGTTGCTTTTAATCTAATTGTACCTATGTTTGATTCCTTTTTCGCCTTTGGTATTGAAATTCCCCTCTTTCTAGGGATTTGATGTTCTTGTTGGATTAATGTTCTGGCTATGAATAATTTCTTGTGTTAACCTTTGGAATTATTACAATGCATAGTATTTACTGTAAAATCTAAACCTAAAGACCTCAACCCTGAGATTCAGCTTAGAACTCATTAACTACTCTGCTCTATTATTTGCAATCCATCTGATCATTTGGTATTATTATAGAGTTATGATTATCTATCTTATTCAGATTTGTGATTAAGCCAAAGCCTCATTTGGTAATCGGTTTTTAATTTGCAGTCTGTCTGATCATTTCATGTACATGTCATTTTGGGTTTAAGTTTGAGGCTCGGTTTTTCGGGTCAACTCATTCCAGGTTATGGTCACTCAGTTTCTGGTCATTTTGGGATTGAGTTGTTTCAACTTGGTTTTGTGACAGTTTGGGTTCGGTTGGATGGGTTTGGGGTGTTAATTTTTTATGGTCTAATCGGATTAGGTCAAGTTTGGATTTGGATTGATCGTATTGGATTTTCGATTCGAGTCGGAATTAACAGGTCTAATCTGAAATTGCTAGAATCTTATTTCACTTTTGTTGTTAGTTTATTTGTGACATTGTTCCTTTTTGGTTTTGGCAGAATTCATTCCATTTGACATTGCATTGTTTTTGATTCAATGTCTAGATTGCATTCACCACCATTGGGATTCTCTTAATTTCTGTCCTGAACAAAAGACTGGTTCAGCCTCGGGATAGCCGTCAAAGTGCCGAAAACAGCGATGAACTCCGAGGAGAAAACTCTTGTCGAAATCATAGACGACAATAACCAGATCGACCTTGCCAAGTACATAAACTATGTAAGTGCCCCTCAAGCTGGCGCCATAGCTACGTTTTCTGGCACAACACGCGACACTTTTGAAGGCAAAACAGTAGTGGAGCTAAGATACGAAGCATACGTATCGATGGCAATCAAGAACCTCAAGTCTATTTGTTCCGCTGCTAGATCATCCTGGGATCTCCATTCTATTGCGGTTGCACACCGTTTAGGCATAGTTCCAGTAGGAGAAACAAGTGTGTTTGTTGTCGTATCGGCTACTCACCGTGCTGATGCCCTAGACGCGTGTAAGTTTTTGATTGACGAGTTAAAGGCATCTGTTCCAATATGGAAGAAAGAGGTTTATTCTGATGGAGAGGTTTGGAAGGAGAATCCGGAATTTCTCGAGCGGAGGTTGGAACTCGGCAAGGATGGTGGCTGTTGCCGAAGGAAGATCGAGACCGCGGCACATGATAAAAAGAGTTGTTGCAAACCAAAGGTGAAGGTGGAAGAAGCAATAGATTGAACTCGGAGTTTAATTCGGTTCGTGTTGTCATTAAGGCATGATCCTCATTGTATCGATATCGGTTGTACCGCTCAGGAAAAAACCGAATTAGTATCGAAGTTGACCCAGTTCGGTTTTTTTCGTCCATCTTAATATGTATGGAATTGTATCTAATTGCTGTCTTTTTATAATATTTTCTCTTTTCTATGGGTTCATAATTTTTTTTATCAAATCGTTTATATTTTCAAAATTTTATTCAAAAATAAAAATATGTTTATTAAATTAAGTTATAATTCAACTAATAATAATGCATTATTTTTTATAAATATTTACTTTTTATAGTTAGTTTTCTTTAATATAAAATATTTATAGTTTTGAATTTTGCATAATTTTATTGAGCAAGTTAATGGATATGAAATTATTACATAACAATTTATTTAAAAAAACAATATTTCTTTTATTTTTAATAAGGAGAGGAAGTAGAAGTGTTTACAAGCTAAGTCGAGCCGACCCGAAACATAAAATTTCTATTCAAATCAAGCTCAAGTCAAGACGAGTCTAAATGTAGGCATTTTGACCCATGAACAAATTTTAGAAGAAATTTTATTTTGTTATTAAATTATAAGCTCGGTCAATAATATTAAAAATGTAAGTTCAAGGCTAATTAAAACAAAAAAAAATCAATTAAAAATAAGTTTAATATACTATTTGGTACTTTTTTTTTCTCAATTTAGTACTTAAGTTTGGCTTCAACGTTTAATTTGATACCTAAACCAAATGATATCATTTGGTCTAATGAATATTTGACACGTGTGTTCTAGTAAAAATAACATAAGTACTTAATTAGGACAAAAAAAGTACTTTAGGCACCAAATTGAACATTAAAAATGCTTAATCGGAACAAAAAAAACACTCTAGTATCAAATTGGAAAAAAAAATCAAGCACCATTTTGAATATAGAAGCTAAACTCAGGTACCAAATCGGAACAAAAAACTCAAGTACCAAATTGAATATTGGAGCCAAAGTCAAGGTATAAAATATTATATTAACCCTAAAAATCTAATGAAATCTAAATCTAAAATAAAATCGAAAATATATTATTTTCCATTCGTATGTTTAACAAAATATATTCATAGATTCACCAAAACCCCACGAAAAACCCACCATATAAATATACATACACATATACGTACACATATATTTCTCTTTGAAACTGGCAATGGATTTTCAAGTAGTGGTTTTAGCCGGTGGCAATTCAAAGAATCTAACTCCCCTTGTTTCCAAGGTTTTTTTTTTTTTTTTTGGCTTTCATTATCTAATACCCAATTCATAATTTCATTGATTTAAATTTTTTTTTCGTGAATTTGTTGCAGGAATTGCCTAAACCGCTGCTTCCGGTGGCTAACTGCCCTGTTCTTAACTACGTTTTGCACCAATTGGAACAAAGCAACCTTAAAGATCTAATTGTTGTAAGAAATAAAAAAAGGAATTCCGCTTTTTGTGTGATAGTTTAAAATTTATTTATGGTTTTAGGGTTTTTGATTTGAATTGTCTTGGGGGTGGTGAAAAAATAGGTGGTTGAAGGAGAAGATGCAGCTCTTTTCGTTGGTGCTTGGATTTCTGGGACTTTCATTGATCGTTTACATGTTGAGGTACTTAACACTTATCCTTTTTTTTTAAAACAATTTTATTTAAGGATTGTTTATAGAAACTATGCAACATTGTATTGCTTAATAAGTTGCTTTTTTTCTGTTTTAATGAATGTTATTTACTTGATTGGAACAAATGTAAAGTACAATTCAAGTTGTGAAATTTGATTTTGAGAAAAGGGGAGTGTTTACAATCTGTGTTACTCGCACTTGAGGTGAGGGTTGGATACAGGTGTGTGTCCGAGACTGTTATGCTCAGTTTTTTAGGTTTTCTTTTCCATATATTTGGAGAATCATACTCCTATCTATGTCCAAATATGTGTTGATACGGATGTTGGATATAGGTACTTTATGGAAAATTAAGAGTTGAAGTGTTGTAGATTGCAACTGGATCACCTGTAAAGGTATTTCAATATTTCTGATGATGGTAAAAGGATCATGGAGGCCCTGTACTAAGAGTCAAGTTGCATTTTGCCGTCTTTACCCAAAAAAAGAATAAATTAGTCCCTATACATTAAATCAAAGAGCAAATTAGTCCTTTTAATTAAAATTTCATCCTTTGCCATTGTTAAAAACTGGTATGGTTGACAGAATAACTAGACAAATACACATAGCATGTCACGTGCACCTCATGTTGATGCACGGGGACCAGTTTTTAACAATAGAAATGGATGAAATATTTAACAAAAGGAGTAGCTTGCTCTTTGATCTAACGTATAGGGACTAATTTATTCATTTTTTGAGTGGAGGGCAAAATGCAATCCAACTACTAGTACAAGAGCCTCTATGATACTTTTACCTTCTGATGATGCATAATATTCAGAAGCTGATTAGCATAGGAAACTATGGACATTCATCAACCATATTTCTTTTGGCTTTGGTAGAAAGGACCAAATATAGATGTAGTTAAATTTTGTGGAATGAGTTATAGTGCATGTTATTCCATATTTTTGAAATAGAGTTGCTTGAGCTCATTAACACTCATTTGTGTAGGATTTTTTAACTCATTTTAACTAAATTCTCATCAAGATTCAATACTAAGAACAAGTTTGAGACTTTTAACTCTTTCTCGAATAGGAAATCCATGGAAACCTACCATGCGTGTGTTTTGTTACACAATTGGCTGCATACTACATTCTAAGAAGGTTGCCTTTAACAATCACACCCGAAAAACTGCATTAGGGAAGCTTTTTTTTTTTTTTTTTTTTATGTGGTCTACTTAGAGACAATGGACAAGTTAATTATGTAAAAATAATGAACATGAAGTTTTTTAATGAAGACTACAATTTAGAGGAAGCTCATCCTTCTAATCAGTTTCCTCTTTTTTGATTTTGCAGATTGCTGCAGTCCCTGAGGATATTGGAACTGCTGGGGCACTTCGGGCAATCTCACATCACCTCACAGCAAAAGACATTTTGGTTAGTACTTGTTTTTCAACAGCCTCTCAGTTCCAAAACCAGGGGTGAAGCCTGGAAATTTTTTTTTTTTTTTGGGGGGGTGGGGGGAGTGCAATTTCACCATTATACTAACTTGTGATTTCCTAAAAACTAAAGGGACTATATAAGCAATTTTTCATTTTTGGGAGGCCAAGGTCACTGCCTGCCCCCCCTCCCTCTGCCCCTGTCCAAAATCAAGTAGTTTCTTTACAGCTGTCTCATGGCCATGCAGGTCGTGAGTGGTGATCTTGTTTCTGATGTTCCTCCTGGTGCTCTTGCTGCCACCCATAGGCGACATGATGCGGCAGTGACTACAATGCTTTGCTCTATTCCTGTTAGTGGACCTTTAGAGTCAGGATCCTCCGGAGGAAAAGATAAAGCCAAGAAACTAGGATGTTACAACATCATTGGACTGGACCCTAGCAAACAATTTTTATTACACATAGCTACGGGTTAGTTTCCATTGTTTTATTTATTTAACCTGCTACTTGTATTGGATCTTTATATAGAATCTCTTGATGCTTTATAGGAGCAGAAATTGAGAAAGATGCTCGAATTTCAAAGCGCATTCTCCATGCTGTAGGCCAGGTATTACTTTCCATCAATCCTTTTTCTTATTTTACGACTCATATGCAAGTGACGATGAATGCCTATATGGTGAAGTTGATTACTGATAGCATTGTGTGCTGCAACACACAAGTCTAGAGGCTCTGTTTCTTATATAGAAGGGGGTAAAAATATCATGGAGGCCTCTATACAAGGAGTCACGTTGCATTTTACCCCTTTTACTCAAAAAATGGCAAAATAGTCTCTGTACTTCAGATCAAAGAGCAAACTGGTCCTTCCGAAAAAGTTTTATCCATTTCTATTGTTAAAAACCAATCCCTGTACGGCAATATGAGGTACATATGGCATGCCACATGTTACTCTATGGTTATTCTATCAGCTAGTCAGTTTTTAACAGTACAAATAGATGAGATTGAAAATTTTAATAGAAATGACCAATTTGCTCTTTGATCTAATGTACAGGGACTAATTTACCTTTTTTTGAGTAGAGAAGCAAAATGCAATTTGACTCCTAGTACAGGGGCCTCCATAGTACTTTTGCCATAGGAAGGTCATCCTTTTTCCACCCATCTATTGATTTAAAGGCTACTGATGGCCAATAACTTAAAAGCTAAGCATCGACGTTCTAGTTAAACAATGGTGTGTTTTGTAATGTAGCTTATTGTGTTCGGTCTATCGTCTTATATTATAACTCTTGCATGTTGAAAATCCATCAAATGGATTAAAACTTGCTACATATTCTTTTTTTAACCTCGTTTTTGTTTTGTATTTTACATAGATGGAAATGCGATCTGATCTCATGGATGCTCATATGTATGCATTCAAGAGGTTGGTTCTATCCCTACTTGCTTCAAGATCAGCAGTGTCCTCGCCTTGTTTTACCCTTTATTTTTAATTACAATTCCGTGTCGTATTTCCACTTAGGTCTGTCCTGCAAGAAGTTTTAGACATAAAGGATACGTTTCAAAGCTTGAAAGAGGATGTAGTTCCTTATCTTGTCCGGAGCCAGCTGGTTAGAATCACTACATGTCTCAATATTCAAAGGCTACATGTTGATCTGGATAATCTAAATTTGTTCCTAATTCTTTTATAACTATCAGAAATCCGAGGCCTTACTAAATAGAACACCGCAAGGTGAAGAAAACAGTAACGAGAAGGTTAGTTCCCAGAACAATCAAGCATTCATCTCTCGAATCCTTGCTAACGCATCTACCCCAAGCTTTCACGGACTCTATTCTGAGAATCCCGATGGTTCTTCTTCTACTCGGAAAACCCATAAATGCTGTGTTTATATTGCAAGCAGCAGCAGTTATTGTGTGCGCTTAAATTCCATTCAAGCTTTTATGGACATAAATCGAGATGTGAGTCGTGTTTCACATTTTCACTTTTCTTATCTGCCACTGAACTTTTTTACTCCACTTTACAGTTGACTTTTTTCTCTATAATATTTCAGGTCACTGGTGATGCAGATCATCTGCTAAGTCCTAATAATATTATAGGTCCTTCACCGAAGCTCGGAACCAAAACTACTGTAAGCCTACTTCACCCATACAAATATTTATAATTATTTAAAAATCAGTTTGAATAAGAACCACCAATTATAATGATAATCTTTGGGGATTAGGTGGGGCCAAACTGTAGGCTGGGTGAAGGTTCGGAAATGGGTGACAAATGCCAAGTAAAACGGTCAATCATTGGTCGTCACTGCCGGATAGGTTCCCATGTGAAGGTACGATGATTTCTCCTATTAAATTAGGCAAGTAAGGTAAAGCAGAACGTAAATAAGGACGGTCTGTAAAACTTTGCTTACTACGATTATGTTATTTATGAAACTAAAAACAGCACGAACATTTCAAGCTTAGATAACCGTTCACTTTGTAACACAAATATTTGTTTCCATGCATATGCAGGTTGTCAATTCAGTTGTAATGAATCATGTTACCATCGGCGATGGCTGTATAATACAGGGCTCCGTGATTTGCAGCAACGTTCAGCTACAAGAGCGCGTTGTATTGAAAGATTGCCAAGTAATTCTCCAACACTCCTGCATAATTTTGCATACACGTCTCAAATCGAATCATTTTATCATATTTTTCATACTGTTTAGTATTTATAGTTGTGGTTATTGCATCTTGCTTCTTTTAGGTCGGGGCTGGTTTTGTTGTCACTGCCGGAAGTGAGTATAAGGCAGAATCTTTGGCTAAAAAGGAGAAATGAGTGAAAGCTGTATCCCTGAATTACTTAGAAAAAAAGAATGCCGGTCTCGACTCTTGACTCCCGGCCCGTCTCGTTTTTGCTTTCGAGACAGTACTTTTTCTGGAACTGCTGATGCTACATTGCTTGTGAAGGTAAGACCAATGTCTAATGAGCGTGTATTGTCCTGCTGCTCCCATTTTATTTGCTTTCTGAATAGATATTGTGTTGCTTATATATATATATATATATATATATCATGGACTTTGCCCTATGTATTTTTCATTCACTAGAGAATATATATACATAGACTAAGCCCAATTTTGGTCCTTTTTTTCTTAATATATGTTCAAATCTTTCTAGTCCTGGAAGGAACAACCCCATCATAGTTCTTTTGTTTTTTTCTTGGTTAAATTTTGCTATCAATCATTATACTTTGCAAAAGTTGTGGATTTAGTACTTAAATTTAATTTGGTCATTCTAGCCCTTAAATTTAATTTGGCCATTCTAGTCCTTGGTACTTTTTAAAATTTAATATTTCTGTCCTTACCAAACGGTAACCGTTAAATTCATTAAGTTTTGTTATATTTAAAATATGATGTAGCAAATATATTATCATGTGTAATATCATGTTAGGTTAATATTTTCACATATTACTCAATAAAATTCAATTAATGGATTAATGTTGTAATTCTTGTCAAGATTGAAATTTCAAAATTGGAAAAATATAGGGACTTAAAATGATCCAATTGAAAATATGGATTAAATCTACAAGGGTATGTGTAATATATGACTAGTAATTGAATTTAATCAAATAAATTTAATTGTTAATTTAATATTTAGAAAAGTATAGAGATTAAAATTGATCAATTTGAAAAGTATTAAGGGCTGAAATCGGTTGAATTAAAAATATATATGGATTAAATTTACAATTTTTACAAAGTATAGGGATTAATAGTAAATTTTTTTCTTTCTAAACTAGGGTTCAAAAAAATCTAAACTCACCCTAATCATTTTGGATTTTTTCTTTGTATCAATTCGACATTGATTGCTAGTCAACGGCATGAAGTATATTTAAAGCATAAAAAATAAATAAATTGTAAACACTAAATTTGTAAACAAATTGACGGACGAGATTACGTTTAAATACTAAGAATTTAATTGATACGATATTGATAATCTAATAACTCAATTAGAACTAATCCTATAGTACATAATTAAATTTAATTAATTTTAATTTTATATGATGTAATGATGAATGATTTATGTTTAAAGTAGTAAATAGTATTTTTGAAATTTTATATCAAATTTTATTTTTTCAAAAAACATGTTAAGAGCTCTAGATTATTATTATTTTTATTTACTTGATCAATAATGATATTTAAAATTTATTTTATTAAATAAATCTAAAATTAGAAAAAAAATATAAAATAAAATTGAACTATTATAAACCGTTCACAAAATCTAAACTTATCCTATTTTGGATTTTTAAGGGCTACAAGAGTTAAACTTATCCTATAGTTTACATGTTTTTTTTGTTTGTATCAATTCGACAGTAATTGTTGGTCAAATTTTGATATTTAAAACATAAAAAACAAATTGAGGGACGAGATTACGTTTAAATAGTTATTTATTTGCAATATTTAGAGTTAATACGTTAGATACAGATAGATCATATATTGTAAATTTTTTCTACTTTTCTTTTCTCAATTGGCCCCTCCTTTTATGATACGATATTGATAATTTAATAAATCAATTAAGACAATCCTATAATACATAAAATAATATTAAAATATTTAAGCAACATTTTTTTTTGAAATTAATAATTATCTATAATATAATAAAAAATGTAAATAATTTAAAACTAACCTATATAACCATATTAATATTTTTAACCCATAACACCAATTTAGATAAATACTTTATTTATCGATATTTAATTTTGGAATTTAAAAGTACAATATAGTGTAAATCATAATATAATCACAAGTACATCTCTGAACAATTATAAAATAAAATAAATTAAAATAAATATAAATCACAAATAAATTAAAAATCGAAATAATCCAAACTAAGAAAGAATATGTTGCAATTAATTTTTTTTTAAAATTTCATTATATTTTATTGCATTTTTAAATAATAAAGAAGAAGACTTAAGAGTTGACTTAAAAATACAGGGACTTGCTAGTGAAAAGGTCTAATTTTAAAAATAAATACGCGGCGGTGTTTAGGTACTTACGCGTCATGTTTATAAAATTAATTTAAATATTTTAAAATTTATTTATTTCAATTTTTTAAGGGATCGAGATAAGAATTATCTTTAATTATATTTAAAATTGGTGTTAATTAAAGAATTTAAATATATTTTTTCCTTTTTTATTATTACTTATAAATATATTCGGGATTTTTTTTAAAAAGTTTTTATATGAATATTCGAACATGGATTAAGAGTATAATCTCATAAATATATGAAAAATATTACGTGTATATATATAAATAAGAGACATATACGCATGTTGAACAAGATTTACTCTAAATTCGAGTAATATAAATTACTAGGATGTAATATATTAGAAATCCCACTACACTACATGTGTGCGGACAGGTGTGAATTTAGAAAAAAAGTTTTGGAGTGGCTGGAATTGAACTGTAAATTTTTAGAAGTAAAATGTAATTTTATCATATATAATTTAAGATTTTATCGTTTTAGTAAAATATTAAACATGAACGGAACAATAATATTTAAAACATAGGTTCGTGTAATAATATTGAAATGTATAAACATATCAAAGTAAAACTTTCGTCGAAATAGTAAAGAAAAAAATTATAGATGTTGACGGCATAGGTTCAAATCTTTACTATATGTAAAATTTTCACTGAATTTATTGAAAGAATAAAAATATAAAGTATCCTCGTAATATTTATATATAGAAATAAATTTTCATAATTTTTAAACTAAGTTAATGACTCGTGACATTAACTCAATCAAAGGTTTAAATATTAGTATAAATATTAACTCTTTAAAGTTAAAAATATAAAATTCTTCATAAATCACAAAAGTTTATTTGTAATAATTATTAAAACTCCTGTCCAACACCTAGATAATACGAGTTCAAACCCTTTCTTCCTCTTCACTTCCTCTTCCCCTCCTCTCCCCTTCTATGAATGGTAGATTAGGTAGACTATAGTTGTGTGAACATAAGTTAAAAAACTTGTAAAAGAAGGTGTTAGGAAATGGGGAGAAAATGACATGAAAATTCCCTTTTTTGTTATAAAAAATGGAAGGAAACTTGATGACTAAGTTGTGGAATTTCCTGATATAGATACATACATACACATGTATCACTATATAAATGGGATTCTTGCATCTTCAGTCATCTTCATAGCTCACTTTATTATCTTCATAATATATATATATATATTATCTTTGGGTGTTTAGAGAAGCAAATCAAATATGAAGGTAAAGTGTATATATATATATATGTGTGTGTCTTTTATGCATAAAATACTGTATTTTTTAATTATATATATATATATATATATATGACATGACACTCATGTCTAAATCGAAGTAAACGTTAAAATTCATGTTTTTTTTTTTGGTTTGGGAAGCAGCAAAAGGTGGTGTTGAAGGTAGCTATGAAGTGCCAAAAATGCAGGACTCAATCCCTCAAGGTGGCTGCAGAACAACAAGGTAAGTTATTATTATTTTTTAAATATTAACAAATTGGTCCTTAACCTATACCTCAATTCTCAATTTAATATTTAAGTTATCGAGTTTATCTTAGTTTACCCCAAAATAATGCTATCCATGTTCTTATTAAATATCGTAATTATTTGAAATAAAACGAGATAAAATGACAGTTTAAATATCATTTCTGATCGAAGTATAGTTTTGGGGTCAATTTGTTAATAAAGTATTTTCAATTGTTATTATTTGAGATTATATATGAAGTAAATAATTGGGAAATTATACATACATATATATAAATATATAACAGGGTAAGCTCTGTTGGATTAGAAGGCAATGAAAAAGAGAAAGTGGTGGTGATTGGAGATGGAATTGATGTTGTCAAATTAACTACAATTTTGAGGAAGAAAGTTGGAACTACTGAAATTATCAGTTTGGCTGAGCAGAAATAATTTTTTTTTTAAATTTTTTAATCCATATATTCATGTTGTATTCATGTTAAAATATCGGATAATATCATGTTTTGATTAGTATTGATAAGTACAATGAGAGTTTTGTTCTCGAAATTTGATGGTTTGTATGTTGTTGTATTGTAGATCCGAATGTATTTTAATTATCAATTTTATATATTTTTTATTGACTAAACGATATAATACTGAGTTCGATTCTATCTATTTTTCATGTTATAATTTCTATTCAATGACGAAACCAAGATAGGAGGCGAGGTCTTGACTCTTTTGATTAAATAAAGAAATAATTTATTTTAAAAATTAAATTATTCAATTTAAACCTTTTTGGCTTTTGAATGAATGAAAATTTTATATTTTGGACCTAAAAAATAATAATTCAATTTAATCTTTTTTTAACATAATTTTTAGCTTTGGTTTTTTTTAAAATTTTATAATTCTATCTCAACCGTTCTTTGATAAAATTCTCGATTTCATCGATGTTCTTATTCAATGTTATTTTTTCTCCAATTTTTGTTTTCTTTTAATAAGGAATCAACATTGTAAATACGGAAATTGAACTTCTAAACTATTAAATATCATCTTTTAAATTGTATGAATTAATTAAATTAAATCCTAAAATCGAGATTCATATATTAGAATTTATGTGTTAATCATTTTTAATTAATAAGTTATATATATAAATTGGATTCTCTTTGTCCCATTTCATACCCAAGGGATTTTATTAAACAATAAGGTCCAAAGTCTAAATTGGTATCGTATCAATGTTGATGTGCCATCCACGTATATGCAATGTCAGTAAGGTTAAAAAAATATAATTTTCTTCATTAATTTTGTGATAATTTGATAAAAAAGCAAATTCAAGTGTTAAAAAAGACGAAAAATTAAATAGAGGACTAAAATGACTTTTTCATAAAGTTAAAAGGCTAAAAACTCATTATACCTTTAAATTATTTAATGATCGGACTTAAAAATTTGACTATACTTTTTTATAAACAAAAACTTGACTTTGAAAATTTTTCATTTTCTTGATTATAATTTGTCTCATTTGTTGTTTGTGTTCTTTTATTCCACAAAATCACTATGCATTAAAATGGACAGGTTACTGAAAAGGGTAGAATTAAAAAAATAATTAAACAAGATTTATCTAAGAAAATAATATTTTAAACAAGATTCGTAATTCAAGTTTAGAAACTATTAATTTGATTGGCATGATATTGTTACTAATACAGAAAAAAAGACTTGGGTTGAAGCCTACGGACTATGGGTAATTTTAGGTATTATGTCAAAAAGAACAGATATGATCAGAACTGTTAAAAACAAAAAAACTATTTTCATATTCATATGGGTAAACTACACCCAATGTCACTAAACTATTAGTGAGTTTATATTTTGGCCATTTAATTTCAAAAGGTTACAAAATGGTCATTGAACTAATCAAAAGCTTTATTTAAGTTACTGAGTTGTTAAGTTTTTTTTAAAAAAAAAATTGATCTAGCGAGCTCCAAACAATAATTTGATCAGGATGAGCATCCAATGACAAGTAAAAAAGCATACATTATATTCAAGTCAATCTAACAATCAGTGTCAGAGATAAAAAAAAAAAAAGAAAAAAGAAAGCTGTTTGAATTTTGATTCGCAGATTCATGATGTTCAAAACTGTTTTATAAAAAAAAATTGGAATGTATAAAAAAAGGGAAAAAAGAGCTTTCTATTGGTACAAGTGGTACGAACATGGAAGGCTATATAGCAATAATTTTAATAACCAAATAACTTAAATGAAAACTTTCAAATAATTCAATAATCATTTTGTAACTTTTTGAAGTTAAGTTATCAAAACGTAAATTTACTAATAATTATATATATAAACGAATACACCCATGTTGAATCATACTCATATTCTATATCCGTATCCAATATTCACTCTAAACCCGAATAATATAATTTATTATATAAAATAAATACATACATATATTTTTTTAGAAATTGATTGAATGGGTTAATTGTGAACATAACAAATAACTTGTAAAAGAAGGTGTTGGGACCTGGGACTGTTTTTTTCCTTGGTAATTTATGGCATTATATTCATAACAATGAAAAGGAAACTTCTAGGCTATGTCATATGAAATTTCATCGTCATCATCATCATCATATATATATATATATATGAGGTTGTTGCATGTGAATTATGTGATAAACCATATATTTTCTTTGGGTGTTAGTGAAGAAGAAGAAAGAAACCAAATATGAAGGTAATTTTTTTTTTTTATGGATTCCATCATTTGAGTTTCATTATATTATTGATATTTAGTTTTGTTGCTCTAATTTTTTTAAATAATTTAAATTATTCTTTTAATTTCATGAAAAATATTAAAAATATCGTCATCGAATGATATAATTTTATCTGACACTCACGTTTAAATCGAGATAAAATTGATATTTAGGGCTAAAATTCATGTTCTTTTTTATGTTTGGATACAGCAAAAGGTGGTGTTTAAGGTGGCTATGAACTGTGAAAAATGCAGGAGTGAGGCCCTTAAAGTGGCTGCAGGACAAGCAGGTAAGTTGAATTTTTTTAAAAATATTAGCAAATTGATCCTTAAGCTATACCTCAATTCTCAATTTGATACAATTTTTTTATTATTATCAAAAGTGGTACTTAAATTATCAAGTTTACCCCAAAACAATACTATGCACGTTTTTATTAGATATTACCCTTATTAATTTATATATTTTTATGAGAGATAAAATGCAATTTTACTCTTGTATTAGCTTAAATCTTTATGGTTTTCAAAGGGCCAAACTATAATTTTATCATATATTAACTTAAGATTTTATAAAATTTTGAAGTCTAAAGCAACAAATTCTCATTTTAGGAGAGGCCAAACTTTGCCAGCCTCCTCCTCTCGCCATTGCTTTGAAGACAAAACATAGTTTAGATATCAATTTTACTCAATTTTTTTTTAAAATTAAAATATAGTTTAAGATTCAATTTATTAATAATTGTTACTATTTTGTTTCATTTGAGATAATGAAGTGAATCATTATATATATATATATACAGGGGTAGACTCTGTTGCATTGGATGGTAAGGAGAAAGAGAAAGTGGTGGTGATTGGAGATTTTGATGCAGTCAAGTTGACAAATAATTTGAGGAAGAAAGTTGGAGCTACTGAAATTCTCACTTTGGGAAAGCAAAACTAATTTAAGGAAGAAAGTTGGAGCTACTGAAATTCTCAATTTAGGAAACAGGACTAAATAAATCTCAGCTTTTTATTATTAATTTTTTAATTATGTATATGTTATGTTATATTTCATATCATATTTAGTCGTGTTTTATTTAGTGTAAGTTTAGATGGGCGGTGCATTTACCTGAGGTTAGTGTAAAAATAATGGCGACAGTGAAATTAGATACTGTAGTGATATGAGATAAAAAATAAGTTAAACGCACCGCACTGTACATCTAAACCCATACTTAATATTGATATGTTCAACTTTTTTTCCAAAAATATATACTTAATAAGAAAATATTTAAAAAAATAGATTTAGACAAAAAAGTTTAGATCACACAATTATAATGTGAAATATTTTTTGAAATTATAGGTAAAAAGATCTCTCCAATCTCTCTCAATTTCGATATTAAGCAAATTGATCCCTGAAAAAAGAGGGAATAATTTAATCTTTGTCAATTTCGAAAGTGAGAAAGTAAGGACAATTAATCATAATATTAATGTTTTTCTTCAATTTTACATAAATTTGACTCAGTATAATAAAAATTTAACTCTCATAATTTACACATTCTATCAATTTGATCATGATTTAACAAATTTGAATTGAAGTTTATACATATACATAAAACATCGATTTTGATTCAATTGTATACATCTAATAAAATGGATACGTATATTTATTTTCATATTGAATTAATATAATTATTTCTGTATGCAATGATGCTAATTCTATAAAGTTGCAGAAAATCAAAGTTCAACATTGAACGTTGAATCAAAATTCATGAACAGTTTTGATATTAAATTTTCTTTCAATTTCTCGCTTACCAAACAGAGTAAAATTTCCCAACCCACGTCTCTTCTCTCTTACCAAACAAAAGGTTTTCTCTCTCCTACCATACCAAAAAGTAATAAATTTCCCAACCATCTTTTTCTTCCTCGGTGTAAACATATTAAATTATTCTTCCTCGGTGTAAAAATACTAAATTATTCTTCCTCGGTATAAACATACTAAATTACTGTTTAGGGGAAAATGTCCTTCCAATTTTTATGGTTAGACCCAAAAATTTTTTTCAATGGTTTGGCCCTTTCCAAGTAGACTTTTAAAATATATTCAAGTATTTTATCTATTTGATATATTCTTACAGAAAAAAAATACATTAAAAAAGTTAAATCTTGAAGAAAGCATGCATGGAAATACGAAATAGCAAGTATGAAAAAGGCAAAATCTATGTTTTTCCGACTCTTTATTTCTCTTGAAGTATCTGTGCCTATAACCCATTTTAGACACATTTAAATATGGCACAGAAATATGGATTCCTAAAAACCTTCCAAACACATAAAAAGACTTGGACAAAATGAAACATACCCGAGCTGGACATGTATCCGTATCTAACATTCACATCCAAATCCGAGTACATAAGGCAAATTGGCAACGAACCTTACCTGTGTATAACCTCAGATCAAAATTAAGCAATGCCCTACAAAATTTCATGCAGACAGCAATTCGAAAATGCCAGGGAAGTGTTGCACTTGCAGTTACTTTTTTCCGCTGTAGTTTTCCGACTACTAGGATATGGTAAAATTCTGCTTATACAACAAGAATAAAGCAACGGAAAAGGAATTTAAGATCGAGGCCTCTTTTTTCCCCCTTTTTCGAACTAAAGGTAATGATCTATTGGCGTTTTAGGGAAGGAAGCAAACAATCGTAAACGCGTTCCATTCGTGCCGTCACAATTAGCTTGTATGAAGTTTGAAGACCAGGCCTTCCTAAATCAATTATATCCTGTTTCAAGCTGCAGAATTTTATAATTGGTTAGTTGCTATCTTGAGTTCATTATCTTAACACAGAAAGTCAAAACGAGATGGGCAAAGTAATTTAGCTTTTAAGTCAGTTAAGAAACAGAAGAATCAACTAACCATTGCCATTCACCGGTCGCCTTTGCATGTCTTCTGACAGCATGGTATAAACGGTCTAGACAATAAATCAACAACCCGAACATGCATTGTGCATCATTTTCCTGTGAAAGAGCATTATATATGTCATATTATTTTCACCCTTTGGAACATAGATGTAGGTGAGTGGTATGTGTGGTGTTGAGTCGAAGCAAATTCCTTTGGCTTTAGTCACAAAAGCAGTATTCTAATCTGTCTCGAGAGAGACCGAATTCAGCATAGTAAAAGTAAATACAGCTTTTGGACCAAATAAAGGTTCTTCTAACAGATCAAACTTCTTTCTTGGCGCCTAATCTACAGAAATACAAATGCACAAACATATCGAGCATATGAAATCATGCAGGGTAACATATGATATACTGATACTGAGAGAAGGGTTGATGGGAAAAGGGGGAGGATGAAGATGCTTTTAGAAAACGAAAACAAAATAAACATACGGAGCAATGGTAACAAGAAAGGTGCTTCCAGTTCTCTCCAGTTAGTGCCATTAAACAAGTAGAACTGAAGAAGTCAACTCCATATCTGACCCCACCTCAATACCATCAAAGCTACTTAGAACTTGTTCTCAGTTGAGAAAGCATATAAAGTCAAGATCTTATGATTTCCTACGAGTTCACATCTTGCAAATGGCTTGCTTAGAATCTAAATTTTATCAAGGCCCTTTCAGAAGAAGCCAATGTGGAAAGGGGAAAAAGGAGAAATTAATCACGACCATCCAAGAATTAAACCGAACGGTAAGGTTCTTACCAGCCCTTGGTCAAAGTAAGCCTGGAACTGCATAATTGTTTTCTCAATCTCCACAATAAGTAGCCTCCTCTGGATACGAGCAATTCTTCCTCTGCCTTCAGCTTTAGTATCCTGATTAGAATAACAAAACCAAATAATCAATTGTCTGACAAATACGAGAAAGGAAACAAGATTTGGTGATTAATAGGTATGCTTTTCTGCCCTGAGTGTATTTGTGTTTGGATGGCGGCTCAGGATCAGCCTCATTAAAACCTTATAATATTCCCTGAGAAGGTTCTACCTTGTGCAAATGCACTTTAATGGAACTTTAGCTTTAGCCAGTCATGACCAATATCAAAGGTATAATTGATAGTCAGGCACTATAAATTTGTATAACCATGTAAATAGTGCAATCGTTAAACCTAGCATATCATCCCTTCCTACACTGATCAACAAAATGGAATTTACTTTTAAAAAATTAACTAGATAACATATTGTATAGCCTTGAAGTGTTCCAACCTGTCTAAACCATGCACGCACGGCTACAATCAGACCAAGAGACAGAAAGAATGCTGGCAAGGCAGCTAGTATTGCAAAGTTTATTTCATTTGCTCTGAGAATCTGATCCAGTTCAAGCATTGCCCTAGTTCAATGATCATCGTAATGAGTAAGAACATTGAGAACTGAAATAAACCAGAAAACCGATAATATTTAAGCATCTATGTAGGAAAAAGTTGGCGTTGAACTTACATCTCAATATCGAGTTTCAACTTCTGCACCTGCAATGGCAAAAGCATGAGGTTATGCAACCAAAATAGAAGGCAGCATCGGCGTTGTAAAAATCATGAGCATTACCTGGATAAGCAGAGCACGGGCAAGCTCTCCGTGGAGAAGATTCTGGATAGGATGCACAAGTTCCTTTTCATATCTACATTAGAAATCCCAATGAAAGAGTTTGTTTCAAAGAAGAAATTTACCACATAAAGAGATATACACCATACAGTGGCAGTTCAATTAAAGCAATATATCAGATTAGCAATAGGAGGAACATATTTATTCTGGAAATTTCTGAAAGTATCATGAAAATGCAATCATCTAGAATGCAAGATTATTTCAGATGTATTGCGATTTATAAAAACTTACCATCACTAATCTCTTTGGTCTAAAGCATTTTTTTGTACCCGAAGCATTCGTAAATAAAAAAAATTCCAAACAAAAGATAAAGTTTAAATTTCACCCATACCATGTGCATCATAAGTCATAAAGTGCAAACATGATTTAGCATTGCCATGATATTAGAAAAAAGTAGTACCTTAACATAACTATCTCAAGCATTTCCTGATCTGATGCATTCTCTGGGAACGCTTCACCTTTTGTCTGCTCACTGAAGGCCAATAACATTCTGCAAACCATGAAAGCAATTGTGTTTAGAAAAAGCATTTGACATGGCTGTCAATGATATGGCAATTACCTTTGAACAAAAAGAACTTCATTATATCCAATCACCATAGAAAAAGAAAGAGATCAAATAGTGGAGCTGGAAGACAATCTAAAGACAAATAAAACAAATATCAAGCAACTTATATCTCCAGAAGAATCTTGATATCTCAAGCAAAGACTAAAGTAGTAAGTAAAAATCTTTTTTGTACATACAGAGGCCCATTGGGCCTTGAGCTACACAGCAGCCCTTCCTTTAGGCCTCACCCCCATCCCCATTTTCCTAAGGTTTAAAGAAATTCTAGTAATATGGTTAGGAGGATTAGGTATATTCTCAGAATTTCTGTCCTAATTCTAAATAATCTAGCAGCCTAAAACTCAGAACTTTGTTGTTTCACTAGCCGTGATTCGTGAATAGATGAGAAGTTAAAAAAGGGGTTGAAGAAATGAAAATCACATCCTGCAATTCCCGTGCTAGCTAATTTTAATTCAATATCCATGATGCAAACTGGGAGGAAGAAAATTTAACCTGTGGAGAGAATCGGAAGTCAACTTCACTTCCTCCATATCCATCACACCTTTCTGTCTTTTCTTAAACGTATCCAAAAGTTCATCTCTAATTGCCAAAAGCTGAAGATAAATTAACATCACTACAATCAGCTTCATTCTCAAGTATTCATGAAAATGGTAAATACAAGACATGCAAGAGAGAGATGTTAAAAAAAACAACTGAGCAATCAGATTAGCAAAGTGCAGTGTACCGGTTGCTCAACATGGTCATTAAAGAAGCTAACTGTTGACTCCTTTGCTTCACGAATCCAGATGTCAATGTCAGAACTTCCCATCAGATGGCTATGCCGTAGGAGCCAGAAAGAACAAACTGAAAGGCCAACTGCACCACATGTATACCGGATCCAGTAACGAGTTACATTACTTGGTTTTTGGTGTTTAGCTACCTAAGAGCATGGTAAGAAAATAAGCAACAAATCCAAAAATAAATTGAACATCAAATGCAAAAAACATGAATGAACAAGCCAGTAATCAGTTAATAACATAATGTCTAGTTTTATGACAAAAAGGACCATTACCATGAGAGCTAAGTAAGAGTCAAGTGCCTGGAGATTCGTACAAACCAAGTTGATAGCTTCCTTAATTTCAGAATTTGTCCATTGAGACTCTTCCTGACTGATTTCTGGCAATGTCTCAAATAGTAGAGGAAACGAATAGGTTCCTTCAACAGAAGAATCATTCTGCATAGTTTTTGTACATGAAAATTTGGGTAGAAGTTTTCAACAACCTAAGTTCTAATAATAGCAGCAAGTCTGAAATGCTCAGCAAAAGATTGAAAACATTGCAAAATAAATGCAACAAGAGAAATATATACCTGACGCAAAGCATGAAGATGGCCAATTGATGCGTCCAACTTAGAAAATAAGCCATTAAGAGTGTGCATTAGTGAGGAAAATGACTTCTCTGGATCTTCTGCTAACTCCTTTCCACATTTGTTAACTTCCACATAAAACTATTGAAGAAAACAAGAAATGAATCCTTGATTAATCACGTCTAACAAAACATAACAGTAGAGTTATCAAGCCTATAGAACTACTACATGCTTAATGTTATGTCTATCTATGGCTTTCGGAAAAGAGAGGGAGGAAAAAAGTAAGATTGTGAGTGTGTTAACATATGATGGGCTTCCTTATTACGGTAAGAGCATAACATGACAGTACAGAACTAGAAAAAGATGGAGCAAACCTGAGCCAGAAAAACAGCAAGTGAACACCTTAGGGAAGATAAGACAGCAATCCTTTCAGAGATGTACACAGATGAAGATTGGGAAAGATTTTGCATTGCTGATCCATTAGTGACAGCTTCACGCATGAGTTGAACTGATCCATTAACAAAAGCTCGTGGCCCTCTCTCGAAAATCATGAAGTAAACTTTCCTTGCATTAGATCCCTAAATATTTGTACAAAATTACATTAGTAAGTACAATGGGGCTGTTGTTATTGCTACTTGTATTTCATTTCTGGAAGTAGATGTGCTCAGGCAGTTAAAGCTGACCAAAAAAACCAATTCAAACAATGAAGGGTGGTACAATTTTGCCTTGCAAACCCATGTTGGATTCAATTTCAGTTCAATCTTATTGATTTCAGTTTGATGTAATATTTAGATATTTTTGACTTGGTAAAAGTACGATGGAGGCCCTTGTATTAGTATTCGGATTGCATTTTGCCCCCTCTACTAAAAGAAAGAGCAAAGTAGTCCTTATACGTTAGATCATCAAGCAAATTGCTCCTTCTGTTAAAAATTCCATCCATTTCTACCGTTAAAAATTAGTTTTTGTACGTCAGCATGAGGTACACATGGCACAACACATATTCACAATTTGGTTATTCTGTCAATTTTTTAACAGAAAGGACCAATTTTCACTTTGAACTAACATACAGGGTCGAATTTGCCAGTTTTGATAAGTAGAGGGGGCAAAATGCAATTTGACTCTTAGTATAAGGGCCTCCATGTTACTTTTACCATTTAACTTTGTTTTCTTTATTCATAATTAAAAACCATAAAGATTTGAATGGAATCAAATTTTATTTTTATAAGATCAAAATAAAATATTTTATTTCTAAATTAGCGAAAAGTTTCTTAAAAGTAACTTTAACAAAACCAAAGCAATGCAATTCAATTCAGGTCATTCAAATACGTAATTCGGTTTGATTTCAATTTGGTTACATTTTTCTTGCTATTGCTATTGCCATTGCAATAGAAAACAGTAAAAAGAAATTCAACATTTACTAAATGCAACACTAATCCTAACACAATTAATTCAAAGAAACAACTGCATATTTTAGAGAAATTCAAAATTAACTAAGTCATTAGTGCATTACCTCAGCTATAGATTGCCAAAATTGCAAATTCTCTTGAATTTTATGCAAATTTAAAATGAAACGATCCATTATATCGTTTAAAACTTCATAAATTCTCGATGCTTCTGATGCCGTCCTGGATATTAAAAAAAAAAAAACTATTAAGTTCGAAATTCATTTCTACTAACTAAGAAAAATGGAAATGAATAAACGGGGTGAAGGTCGTGTACCGAGTTGAGTTGACTGAGTTGGAAGGCAATGGGAGAGGGAGACCAGCTCTGCGTTTAGTAGAGATAGGAAGAAGCGTTTGGCGATAAAGATTTGAGATTTTCTCGAGAAAATTTGACGGAAAGGAAGGAAACAAAGAGGTGAATCGGTTGTTCAGATAATTGGAGTAAAATGAGATTAGGGTTTTAGCGTCCCTCGATGACTCGTTTCCTTCAGGTCTAGCTTCCATACTTGCCTCTTTTTTTTCCTTCTAACTCACTGAAATTACAGTGCTGAGTTGAATTTCAACTGAGTCAACCGATTCAAACTCGATGACTCGCTAGGTATGTTTCACAGCTGTTGACGACGAAGAAGAAAATACCCTTTTTTTCCTAGGAATTTATAACTTGCCTTTGTAAATTGGCTTAATTTCAAATTGACTGCCAAATTATATCGCTTTTCACATTTTGGTAATTACTATTTTTTTAAGAAATACTTAAACTATTAATTTCCATCATTTTACCGTATCAACATCCAATAAGAAAATGCCACGTCTTTTTTTAGTAAAACATAATGTATTCTATTAACAATTAAATGAAAATATTTTTGATCTATTAAAAAAAAAACTAAATTAGCATGGTTATTGCGTTTATCCTTGTACATCCACACGAAATCACATAGCATGGTTATTTCGTCAATCCTTGTACTCTTTGATTTAATATATAAAAATTAAATTATTTATTTTTTACTTAAATGAGATAAAATGTAATCTAACTCGATGCGTGTTAGCATATCAAGTAATAGTTAACTTAGTTTTAAATTGATTTTTATGTAATGAATGAACAACTTGGGTGATTTATAGCTACCATAGTTATACTCCAATTTTGCCAGCAATGTCTTTGATTGAATCAAGCATTTTAGAGTAGCTCATCAGTCATCATTTCGCACTGGATTCATTCATTTGATCGGCCTTTTGCAAATACTTCAAATGGATTTTTTTTTTTTAACATTTTTGCCCTTTTCCTGCTGTGAACGTAGGGTGCTCAAATTATATTTTGCCCACTCTATTAAAAAGATAAATAAATTAATTCATATACATAAGAGCAAATTGATTCTTTTTATTAAAAAATTTCATCCACTTGTACTTATCTGACCGACAAAATAAACAAATGTTCACATACAAAGACAAGTTTCTTTTAACGGAAGAACCAATTTGTTCTTTAATTTAAGATATAAAAATTAATTTACCCACTTTTTAAGAAAATAAGACAATACAATTCAACTCCTAATACCGAACCATACTTTTTTGTTGAGTTAAATTTAAGATTTTTACATGTCGGTTTTGAATTGAATTTATGTATGGCATTAATATTATAGATAGGAACTCAAAGTTTGGTTTAGTATGAATTGAAATATATAGGTCATGGTCATGGGTTGGGCAGGTGTAGGAATGGTCATCCCCTACCATTAGAGATGAGCTAAAGTTGGTAGTAAGTGATTTTTCTTAGTGTGGAGAGTCAGTTGATGTATGGTTTTCCGGTCAAAGATGTCGGTTTGACAGATAGGCTCCTACTACTTGTAATGGTTCTAAGATGAGACTTGATATCTCTAATTGCCATGGGTAAGCTGTCGAGGTTACAGGCGATTAGTGGCATTGGATGTTTAACTCGGCATTGTTTGCTCTTATCCTGCCTTCGAGTCTTTGACTTGTTGCGACTGGGAAGCAGCATTGGGTGGACGCTTCCATCTTTAATCATGTAAGTAGGTGTGGGATTGGAGTTTGTTCGATCAGGTGAAGGCGAATTCATTCAAGCAATGGGGTGTCGAAGATAACAGATGGGTTGTGCAGCGTTTTCAATAATTTATTTAATTCAACCGTCCGAACAAACAGACGGATTCGAGCAATTCAAGAGAAAGTAAGCAACTAAATATATAAAAATGCATCAATTAAATGAGCAAAAAAGGGAGTAAAATTCAGAATACCAACAGTTATAGCAATTTAGAAATTTTCTACTGTACTGGAAATTAATCATAGGAAAACAAACCTGCTGTTCTAAGCAATGGAAACTTTAGCTCCAGCTTCTTCAAGTTGTTTCTTGGCATCATCGGCTTCATCTTTCGAAACTCCTTCTTTGAACTTCTTGGGCAAACCTTCAATCAACTCTTTCGCTTCTTTCAAAGCCAAATTTGTCAGAGCCCTAACGGATTTAATCACCGCGATCCTGGCATTGCTAGGAACCTCCTCAATCACCACATCGAACTCGGTCTTCTCTTCGACAACAGCCGCTTCGGCATCGGCACCACCGGGGGCGGCAACTGAAACGGCTGCGGGAGCGAAGGCAGCGGCAGAGACGCCGAGTTTCTCTTGAAGGTAGTCAACAAGGGTGCGGGCTTCCTCGAGGGTTAAGTTGGAGATTTCGGTGCCAAGTTTTTCGATTTTTTCGGGGGCGGCCGTGGCGCGGAGGGCGGTGGAACGGTGGGTGAGGTTAGGAGGAGTGAGGGAACGGAGAGGGAATTGGAGGGAAGGGGCTTTGAAATGGGAAGGGTGCGTAGGATTAGAGGAAGTGGGTAAGCGGAGAGAAAGTGTTGAGAGAGTTGAAGAAGCCATTTTTCTTCTTCTTTGAATTGCAGAGAGGATTAGGATAAGGCAAGGCGAGGCAAATAGAGAGGGAGTGAGCGTAAATAATAATATAGCGAAATTGCCCTTCTAAGTTTACAATTCAATTTGACGAAATTGACCTTCTAAAGTAGAAGAAAATAAAAGAGACAAAAATGGGAATTCGCTTTGCTTGTCACCCAATTATAGTTTTTCTTTTCTTTTTAGTGACCTAATTATTAAGAAATTATAAAATAGTCATTCAATTATTTAATTTTATCTTTTTATTATTAATTGGTTAACATAATAATGAAACATCCAAAAATTCAATATAATTGAGTGGCCAAAAAATAAAATTGAATAGTTGAATGATTATTTTGTAATTTTTATAATTAGGTAGCCAAAACGAAATTTACTAATAATCAAGTGACTATTTTTATAGTTAAATGACCAAAATTTATTAAATTATTTAGAATTAAGATCAAATTGATAGAATATGTAAGTATTGAGGACTAAATGCGTTATTATATCAATTAAAAAAAGACTTTTCTTTATCAATTTAGTGGCGGGTGACTAAAACAAGAACAAATTCAAACAATAGTGTCTAGATTGAAAATTTTAAAATTGAGTGACCAAACCAAGAATGCGGGCATAGTTGGGTAACTATTTGTATAGTTTACACTAAAAACAATTGTTTTATAATGGGTAAACTAGAGTAGAAGTCAGGCAACTATGATTTTTTTTTCTTTTTTGGTTAACTAACTATTAAAAATTACAAAAGGTTACCCAACTATTCAATTTTGTTTTTTTTATCCCTAGACAGTTAATGCAAAAATGGAAACACCCAAAAATTCAAAATAGTTGGGTAACCAAAAAAGAAAAATTAAATAGATGAGTTGCCAAAAAGAAATTTAGTAATAATTGAGTGACTCTTTTATAAATTTTTATAGTTAAATGATTAAAAAAGAAAAAGAACATAGTTGGGTGACTAATGCAATTTATATTTTTTTATTATCCATACAACAACAAGACAGTTACTCAAATGTTCTTCAAATACACCGAAAATAGAGAAAAGTATCATGAAAATCCTTTATTAAAAGTCAGATTATATTTTATATTCTTTACCCAAAAAAAGAGTAAAATAGTCCCTTTATATTAGATTAAAGAGCAAATTGGTCATTTCTTTTAAAAATTTCATCCATTTATACGATTAAAAAAATAGTGTGACTAATATAATAATCGCACAGTAACACATGACATCCCACATGAACCACGTTAGATTAAAGAACAATAAAGAGCAAATTAGTCATTGTACATTATATTAAAGAGCAAATTAATTCTTTTGTTAAAAATTTCATTCATTTTCTCTATTAAAAACGGGTCTATATACATCAGTATAAAATACACGTGGCATGTCATGTCTTACTTACTATTTAACTACTCTACCAACCACGTCAATTTTTACTATTACAAACGGATAATTTTTTTTAATTAAAAGAACAAATTTACTATTTTATCTTAAAATAATTCGAAGGGACTCAATCATAGTCTTAAATGCTACCTCAGTATGTAACTTTTCACTGCTGTTCCGTGCTGCCTTTCACCACTGGTTGGAAGAGATTTTGCACTTACAGAAGGGTTCTAAAGGAATGGGGTTGTGTTGTTGTTCAAGTGATCCATAATTCTGTGTTGTCAGCATTTCTTCGATAAATGTATCAAAAAACACTTTCTTTTTCATTTCATAAAATATTCAAAGGAAGTACAATGCTATTTTTAATGAATATCCTTCATCAGGTTAATTGATTAGTTCATCAATACCATAATCACTTAGAAGTACGGAAGTAGAAAATTACTTGCAAATTCAAGTGTGAGGTAGACGAGGGACTATAACAGGAACACCCCGAACCTTCTCAAGCGCAAAACTTACCCTTAATGGTCGACCTAACAATGCCTGCAGCGAAACCAGTTCTCAACATAAATATGATCTCCTATGGAAGATGACTTTCAGGTTCAAAAGTACAAGTCTCAATACCTTTCCATCCATAGCATCTTTTGCAGACATGGCTTCATTTTCATTAGAAAAATGGACAAACCCGAAGCCTCTTGACCTACCAGTCTCTTTATCATACATTATCCTCACTAGAAAAAAATTATCAAAGAGCGAAACAGGCCGATTATATGAAGCTTTCTAGTTCAAGTCATTATTTTCCAAAGACTATTTAATGCAGACACTGTGATCACTGAGACAATTTATCGAACATATAGAGGACGAGTCTACTAACCTTCGGAGACATTCCCAAAGGATGAGAAGGCGTCTTTCAAAGATTTCTCGTCAACCGACCATGATAATCCTTCAATACCCAATTTCCCATTATGTTAAAAACAATCGGAAAGACAAAAACCGAAAGAGATGAGAAAGAAAATGAGACCTGCAACAAAGAGTTTGCTGGAAGATGAAGGAGGTGAGTGTGAGCTATAGAATCGCAAGGTTGAAGGTGAAATTGAGTTATCAAGAATAGTTGAAACTCTTCCGGCGATGAACCTACCAACACCTTTCTTCATTTCTTCACCAAAAATAAAAACCATTCCTGTTTGAGATGATAGTTTTGAAAGAACGAAAATATGTTATAGTTATGGATAAAATATGACTATAGTCCCTATACTTTTTGAAAATTAGGAATTTAGTCCCGCTATATTCAAGTTCCAAAATTTAGGTCCAGTTGTGTTAATTTTTTTGTTAAATTTAGGTTAATTACAATATTTTTTTAATTACATGGATACGAAGTGAGTAATTTTATTTATTTCAAAATTTTATAGAAACCAATTTAACAAAAAATTAACAGTGTTAATGATTGAATCTAAATTTTAAAATTTGAAAAATAAAAGACTAAATATCTAAAAATACAAGTACAAGGACTAAATTCCCAATTTTCAAAATTACAAGCTAGACATTGTAACCTATACTTATTTGTATAATTTTTTAATATATAGTAAATAGAATATTTTGAAATTGGGATAATATATTTTTTGGCCCTTGGTTGTTAAGTCTACGGTGCTTGTATTTTTTTAATATATTATAAGTTAAACTATACTAGAGGTCACTTAACTATGATTTTTTTTCTTTTTTAGTCACTCAGTTAGTAGTTATTTTCTTTTTTGGTCACCTGACTATAAAATGTTGTAAAATAGTCACTCAACTATTCAATTTTCTCTGTTTTGGTCACCAGCTAATTAAAGTAAAAATGGAAACACCTGAAAATCTAATATAGTTGGATGACCAAAAAGACA
Organism: Gossypium arboreum; assembly: GCF_025698485.1. Taxonomy (NCBI): domain Eukaryota; kingdom Viridiplantae; phylum Streptophyta; class Magnoliopsida; order Malvales; family Malvaceae; genus Gossypium; species Gossypium arboreum. Next base: position 141,200,010 of record NC_069077.1, on the reverse strand, counting down.
AAATTGAATAGTTGAGTGCTCATTTTGTAACTTTCTATAGTTGTGTGACAAAAAAAGAAATTTATTAATAATTGAGTAACTATTTTGTAACTTTTTATAGTTAGGCGGACACAAAAAAAATTAGATAAACTACTTGAAATTGGGATAATATAATTTTTACCCCTCATAATTTAAGTCTATTTTTTATGTCTGTACCTTTTTAATATATTGTATTACTTTGATAATATAATCTATACCGCTATATATTTTTGGTAGTTAGGCTACCCTTCTTGTATTTTTCAATTTTGGGCCTTATATTATGTTTGAATTTAAAATTTAATCCTTATACTTTATTTTTACACGATTTGGTACCTTAATGTTTATAATTTCATTAGTTATTTATATAAAAAGACATGCCCCTTTTTTTTGCCTTATAAGGTAATGGTAAACGGTATAATTTCATTAGTACATCCCCGATTGTGGCCACCTGTAACGCCCCAATTTTCGGGAATTCTGTGAATGTTGACAAAATTTCATGCTTTGATTTTGTCATTTGTGAGTGAAATTATGAAATAGGACCTATGTGAAAATGTTTGAAAATGCTATAGGCTAAATTGAAGTGGCCAAATAAATAGGAGTGCAAAATAGGAGGATTTGCATGATAAACCTCCCCTTTTACATGAAGTGGCCAACCATCATGTTGTTGTAGACAAAATGTACACTTGATATCCATAATTTATGGTACAAATTGATACAAATTGATAATAGATTAGGTAAATGTTCCATGATAATGGGTTAGGTAAATGTTTCATGATAATAGGTTAGGTAAATGTTCCATGATAATGGATTAGGTAAATGTTTCATGATAATGGGTTAGGTAAATGTTTCATGATAAGAATATCATGTCTTTTGTATTAAAGAATTAAATGGATGAAATATGAAGTTTTATTAAAAGAAAAAGGGGTGAAAAGAACGAAGTTTTGTCCATCTTTGTTCATCATAGCTGAAAGTTAGAGAAGAGAAAGGAGAGGAGAAAGCTCTTGAGTATTCGGTCATAAGGAGGAGGAAAATTGAAGGTAAGTTCTTGGTACCTTGCTTCTATTTTGAGGTTCATGAGTTCTTCTTGATTCTACCTTAACTCTTGAAGTATATTTTGATTTTAGTTGTGTTGTGAGCATTTAGTCATGAATTAAAATGAAGGAAATGGTTGTTGTTTCATGTTCTTTTGATGAAAAATGGAAGATAGGTGAAGTTGAGCCAAACAAATGAACATGCATGTGCCTTAGATGCTAAAGGAAAAATCGGCTAACATGTTGTGCTTTAAAATGATGAAATGGAGATTATACTTAAGTAAAATCATAGATATGTGATGATTGATTGGTGATATACATGTTTAAATAACATGCATGCAAGTTAGGTGTGAAAGAGTGATTTGGTAATAAATTTGCTTGGGACAGCAGCAGTAACGTGACTTTGGAAAATCACCATAAATTGTGGGAGATGAATTAGAAGCTGAATAAATTATGTAATTAAAGCTTATTGAGTCTAGTTTCTAATGAAATAAACAAGAACATATTTTGAATTCTGTACAATGAGAAATTTGATTCGTAATGAAGAGTGGTCAGATTAGTCAAATAGTGAAACATGGGAAACTTTGAGAAAAATCTGGTATTGATTGGATAAACCAAAAATTCTAAAAATTTTATGGATAGAAGATATATGAGTCTATTTTCAGGGAAAATTAATGGAACTTGATTTGGATTTTCGAAGCTCCAGTTATAAATGATTTAGTGACTGTTGCTCAGGAAGATAGCTTGTAGTGAAATTATGATTATGTGGTAAACATTGACAAAAATTTGTTAATGGGTTGCTTATTGATTTCTTATAAGCTTACTATGATCTGTAGGTGTGGTTGGCCGAATATTGTAAGGGATTAATACGTAGTTTGTATTTGAATAGTTAGATTAACGTGTTAGTAATCCAATTGTAGGCGGTTCGTGTGTGGACCTCGTCAACATATCGTCATAAATGTGTGTAACTAACACCTCTTTCTTAGTCTAGATCGGCAAAAGTCGAAAAGTCAAATGCCGAAAACTAGTATTTTGTAGATTTGCGAGTGTCGAATGCTCGTGAGGTAAATCGATTAATGTTTTTGGTAAGCTGCAATGTTTGGACGCAAAGTGCATGATTTCGTGCCTCGATATTTTTGGGCTTAATGGGCCAAAATTGGAATGATGGGCCAACAGCCCAATTCAAGAAAAACCCTCGGTATGTGGTTCGTAGTACGTGAAAGGTAGGAATATGCATGAAAACGCTAAAAGTAGCTAAATTACTATAATACCCTATGTATGGAAAAATTTATAGTTTTACCCTAGGAGATAAATTAAAATACCCCTAGGGTCAAATTGACCTAAATGCATGTTTGATTGTTGTTATTTATCGCATGCCATGTTGTTATTATCTCGATGCATGGGACGGGATATTGACGGAGGAAGTATGAAAGTGGCTTGTCCACGATTGGAGGCTTTGCCTCAATTTATCGTTAATCGAGCAAAAAGGTCAAGAATCTGTGGAGTGTTAATGGGTGGGTTGAGCTATTCCCCACATGGAGTGTATGGCTGGTACGGTGGAGTGTAGTGGTTGGTGGGTTGAGTAGTCTCCCAAATGGGCTTGCATATGTTTCTTGATGTTGCATGTATTTTGAAATGGGGCTATGGGCCATCTCGTTATCTGAATAAGGGCTAAGGCCCGGTTTATTGTAATCAAAAGGGCTTTGGCCCAAGATCACTTATTACCCAAATGGGCTTGCATATGTTATTGATGTTGCATGTATTTTGAAATGGGCCTATGGGCCATACATTATCTGAATAAGGGCTAAGGCCCAGTTTATTATAATCTGAAAAGGGCTCGCCCAAGACCACTTATTACTGAATGGGCTTAGGCCCAATGGGCTTGAGCTAACTTGGGCTTTGAATGGGTTTTCCTTACACACCGAGTTTCCCCAAACTCACCCCTTTTATTTTCATCCACGCAGAAATCCCCAACCATAGTGGGCTTGGAGTCGTGAGGGAATTCGGAGTGGCCACCCGCTCAAAGTTTGATTTTCTTCCGTGAACTGGACATCCTTTTAATTACGTTTGAGGTTTTGGGCTTTTAAATGTAATAAGGCCGCTTATTTATTTTGATGGTTTTAATATGTATTACTAAGATAGGTATTACTTATTTTAACTGTTGAAACTGGATAGCTTTAGGCGCATTTTCAAAAACAACAGTTGATTTCAAAATAACACGACAACAAGCAAAGCTTCCGCAATGAAAGTATTTTCTAAAATTAATCACTTTTCCTAAAATGACTTAATCAAATCGGTTTCTAGAAATATCCATGACGTTAAGGTGTGGCAATGGCGATGCATGTCTAGGATTGGATCCGAAGGAGTTTGGTACTTAGCAATCCGATGGACTCACCACCTCTTTTCGGTTTCCTACCGGTGCATGCTTCCATTCACTTTAACCCTTAATGAATTAATCTTTTGAACATTAAGTACGATTTTCGGACTTAGAATGGATTTTTTTTTAACGCTTTTGATGTGGCATACCGGATCCGCCATAACTTCGGTAGGGTTTGGGGTGCTACACCACCCTAAGTGTAGTTTTTTATCTAATTTGAATATAGTGATCGTTAATGTTGAAAAAAGAAAGTCTTCTTCATAGTTTTTCTCTTAAATTTTTATTTATAATAATATTATTTTAATAAATAAATTTTATGTTAGAAAAATAGGTTTTCATTTATTATTATAAATATTATTATAATTTTGTATATATTTTTATAAAATATTATATACTTTTATCGAAAAATAAACTTTCTAAGAGTATATTAAATTTAATAATTTTAATCATAACTTTTAAACGGAGTTGATAGAAAAGTTAAATTAAAACGGAAATTTTGTCAATCTCTTAATGGACCTACAAAATGCAAAAAAAAAAATTACTGGGCTCATTTCAATAAATACATTGAGAAATTTTAAAAAACCGCACAAAAATTTTGAAAATAATATAGAAACTAAATCAGTATAAATCCACAAGTACAAGAGTTATCCTTAAATTTACCAAAAAAAACAAATACAAATACATATAAGGTTGAAATTATGAAATATGGGTCATTAGTACAATATATTTTTTATTCCACACGTAGCTTTAAAATTTTGTGATATATATATATATATATTTAATATTTTACTATATCGATACTTGTCAATTACTGACCCTATTTATGAAATTTAAAACTCCTCTAATATACTGAAATATTATTCCATGAAATATTTGCAAAATGATTTTGAATGAGAGATAAAAGAAAAACTTACAAGAAGCACAAATACATGATTAATTGTTCTTTTTATTGGTGGGGATGTTTGAAATTATATTTTTCTTATTTTATTTTAATGAGATAAGTTAAATACAAAATCTAAGGCTTAGAATTATTTAATTTTGATCTAATGGTTAAAATCATTTTAATTTTATGGTTTCTACAGTTCGCATTCCTACAATTTTGTAAGTAAAATTGAGAATGAAAACCACGTCAAGTAAATAAAATGGTTATTATAATAAAAGAAAAAGTAATTTGTTCCATTTGATCAACAAATCATAACAATGTGTGTTCTTTCGGTTTTAAACCGAAGCTAAATAGTCTAAGTTTCTTTTCAATATCGAGAAGATTATCTTCCATTTCGATTAAAAATTTCAGTATATTTTAATTTGTTTCGAACAATAGTTAATTTATATCGAACTATTAAGGTTTTGATAAGTAATTATATGATTCGGTAGGCTACTATATTAGTTTAATCAAGGGATGATTGCTTGAACATGCTCGAACATGCTTAAATCTTCTTTCTAACCTTTCTTGTTACTGTCTTGTAAGTAATACGTGCGAATTATTTTATTGATTTTCCAAACTTTGGTGAAGAAAAAAACTAAATTTTGTTAAAATAAACATATTTATATGTATATAATTGAGATATAATTTATAATTTTTCGTATATATAATATTTTTACTAAAAATTATAGATCGATAAATCCAAAATAATATACTATAATCCATTAAACCTCCAAAAAAATCATCATGGTTTCAAAGAAAAATATGGGAAAACCAATCAAATAACATTCACTTGAGCTGAATTTTTTAAAAAAAAAACATACATATACATATAGTAATCATCATATAAAAAACATATCAAACTAGCATATAGTGTTGATCATAGATCCAATAAACTATGCATACACACACACATATTCATATACATATACATATAGTAATCATCATTTCCAAAAACATCAAACTAGCATATAGTATTGATCATAGATTCAATAAACTATACATGCACATACACATACACATACACATATTCATATAGTAATCATCATATAAAAAACATCAAACTAGCATATAGTATTGATCATAGATTGAATAAACTATACATAAACATACATATATATACATATATAGTAGTGATTATATAGAAAAACAACATCAAACTAGTATAGTACTGATCAAAGATTCAATAAACTAAATAGATGTGCATATACATAAAATCATAATCATCTCAGTTGTATTGAACCAGCAAACATACTTAAAATTCAGTTCTAGGGCAACATGAAAAAGACATAAACTATAATGTCAAATGGCAAACACGACAAACTAGTTGACAGCCATTTATATTTTATGCAAAAAACAACAAGGGTTTTCAGGCACAAGTTTAAACCCTAAAAGGATAGATAGAAACTAAGAAACCATACATACATACATACATACATACATATATATATATGTATATGTATAAGCAAATGGTAGCTGAAACCCAGAAATTTGGTAAATTGATAATCAAACCTCACTATCTGAATCATCTGAATCTTCTCCAATATAAGGTTCATTCAAATCAAAATCTAGCTGCTGTGTCTTGTTGTTCTTGGTGTAGTATTGTTTTGCCTCTTCTTTCAATGGAGTTGTTTTAGGGTTTTTAGTGTAGAAGCTTGTCTTCAATGGTGTCTTGTGAATTTTTGTATTATCTAATTCAAATGAATTACCTCTAGATAGCTTCATAAGACAATAAGCAGCTTCAGTTATCTCATCCTCGGTGTCGGTGTCGGTATCGGCATCGGCATTGTTGGCGTGATCGGAACGAGTTGATTTCTCGAACCGTTTAGTGGTGGTGGTCCATTTGGGGAGGGATTTCAACAGATCGGAAGCGGAGCCTTTGATCTGATCAACCACGACGGCTTCGTCGTTCTCCGACACACTCGAACAACAGCTGTTCTTGTCGGAAGGTGGGGGCCTTATCCCTCTCCAGTTTCTCTCAGGGTGATTCCTCATGTGACCGAACAAGGATTTCAATGACTTGAAATCCTTCTTGCAAATACAGCAGCTCACTTTCTCTTCGCTTCCATGGCTTTCATGCGGAGTTTCCGCCGCCGCTACCGCCGCCATGATCGGAATCTTCTTACGGATGTTATTATTATTGTTGTTCCTTGGCTGACGCTTTGATATCTTCTTATAACGGCCACCATTCTTGTTAGCTTTCATATGGATCCTTACATGACCTCCCAACGCCTTACCTGACGTAAACCCTTTGCTGCAAACAGGACAAACATGTTGACCACCACCGTCTCCTCCTCCTCCTCCTCCTCCGCCGCCGGAGCCGCCGTAGCTTTTCTTGGAGATCTTGAGCTTCACCATGAGCTTGTTATTGTTTGGCTTTAATGGCACTGAATCTGATGTTTCAATTGAAACTGATCCTTTTTCCATGGTGTTAGTCACTTGATCATCCATCAAAACACACAAAAAAAAAAAAACAACAACAAAAACCAAAGATTTGGGTGTTTTTTATTTTCTCGGAAAATTAAAAAAGAAAATTGGGAATTTTAGAAGACTGATTGAATTAAAAACGGCATGTAAAGGGACAAAAGAGCAAAGAGTTCAAGATTTTAGGGCAAAGAAAAAGGGATTTGAGCTATATTGATGGAAGAAAAAATACATTTCAAATAATGAAAATTACTAATAAATATCAAGTGAAAAAATACTTACATTTTCTTCTCCTTTTTATTGATTTTCCAATGCATATGAAATATTTCTTAATTTCTTTGATATCCCCACCTTCAATGTTCAATGTGTATTTATTTGATAGGATTTTTTAGTCACTTTTTTCTTCTTAATTTTTCCATATATATAAAGTATTTATAGATTGATTATGTGTTAGAGATGGAAACTTCTAATAAAATCTCGGGTTCGGGTCGTGACATATATAGAAAGTGATATTAACAAGGCGAAAAATTTTTCGTTACGAGCTTATCGTATCATATATATGATTTAGATGATCGGGATCGTTGGTTATTGGTGTCTTGGATCAACATTCGAATAGTGTGTCATCCATTCCCTCACCAAATAGTTTAATGGATTAATTTTTTTAAAAAAAATTACTAAAAGATAAAATAAAAGACACTTATCTTTTAAAAATTTGTTGTAAAATACTGAGAAAATTTTAAATAAAAATAATTATACCCTTATTATTTATATATGTATTTTTAATTTGTTATTTATTTTTCAATTTTATTTACAAAATAATAAAAACTTAATTATATATTAATTAGTTACAATTATTTAGAAAGTTTTAATAAAAAATTGATAATAAATTTTTAAAAATAAAGTTATTAGCCTAACGGTAATCTTAAGATTCGGGAATTTTAAAATCTTATCTCAAGTTATATTTTGTGTAAATCATATGTAACTTCTTAATCCATATTTATTCTAATTTATGTCCCAATACGTGTGAGAGTCTTGTATAGGTTTATTTTGGTATAGGCCTGAATATGTTATTCGTATATCGAGCTCTATAATATATTTGCAATTGCGATTGTACTTGTAATTTTCAAAAAATAATAAAATTACATATATTAATTGAATAATATTATTATATCGAATGTAATAGACCTTATAATTTAATTAGATTTTAAATATTTTTAACTGAATATTATTATTTTTTAAACATTATTCTCGTTATAGGTTATTATCATATATAGTCTTTTTTATACAATGTCTATAACTATACATAGCCCATTCCCAACCCTTAAATAAGAGGATAATGCGCTTCAGCACACAATGCTTATAACAATACATAGCTTCTCCCCAACCCTTAAATAAAAGGATAATGCGCTTCAGCGCACAATGCCTATAACTTTACATAACCCCTCCTTAACCCTTAAATAAGAGGATAATGCGTTTCAGCTCATTCGAACCCACGTCTTTCTGCACTAACAACAATACCGATGCCATTCGAGTTAAATATTATAAATTAAATTAATTACTGGCATGTTTTAACCATGAATGCTGTTTTAAATAAAAATAATTACCCTTAAACTATTTTGTTTATGTGCTAAAATAATTATGAGAATGGAGATGAGACTAAATTTAATATGAAAGGCGTTTAGTCTTTCTAACTTCTATTAATACGTTATATTCAAAGTAATACACACGATAATACTTTATATAACTTCAATTATTGAAATAAAAAATATATTTTAAAATATAATAAAATTAAAATTATATTAAATGTAATAGTTGATAATTACATTTGAATCTTGACATTCTATTGACTAGGTTCATTTTTCTCTAATTTTTTTATATTTTATTAATTTATATATTTTAATTTTAATTATATATATTTTAATTTCATAATAATAATATAACTTGATATTTAATTAAAATAAAAAATATAAACTTTCTGAAAATACATGTAAAATGAAGCCGGACAAATGGTGTCAAAATTTAAATATATTTGGACAACCTTTTGTCCAAATTCATTCTTAGTGTAAAAAAATGCTTTTTTATTAATTTATATATTTTAAAGTTTTAAATTTTTTAATTTATGTCTGCCACATGGCTAGTATACTGAGAAGTTGCCACATGTCACCATCGGATTGGCTATCAATGACACATCAACACAAAACTAATGGTGTTAGCGCGAAAGTACCAACCTAGGTGACAAAAAACAATTTCAAATACCAATTAAGTACAAAAAAAAAGTTTTGGTATCAACTAAGTACTTTTAGAGAAGGGGGCAAACTACGTATTAACCCTTTAATTTAAAGTAAGATATCAAGCCAATTTTATAATTCAAATTCAACACCTAATTTCCATTTCATCACTAACACCTAAGTTAAAATTATATAGACTAGCAACTCAGTTAAAATTATTGTTGTTGCAATATCTTAAAGACTGTTGGGCTACACATTACATCTCTGCTCACAAGGGAGGAAGTTATCTAATAAGGCTCATTTCGAGGGAAGAGATGGTGAAAACAGAAAGGAGGATTCAACTAAGTTCTGATGGAATGGTTAAAATTAACACAAGTTGTGCTACTACAGGAGGAGTTTTGAAAGATCAAAATGGGGAATGGATCCTTGGGTTTAATCGCAGATTGGGAAATGCTCTGTTTTCGAAGCTAAACTATGGGGTATTCTTGATGGTGTGACATTGGTACAAGGAAGACAACACGATAGAGTTTTGGTGCAGGCAGACAACTTAAAAGTTATTGGGGTGATCGAGGAAGCCTTATCGAAAGGATCATATTCAGCAATAATCAAATGTATTATACAACTCTTGCAAAATGAGGGGAACTGATCAATTGAATATGTTCCTAGAGAACATGGAAGCCGATTGTATTACCAAGCTAGCTTTTGATAGAGAGGATGGGTCTACAATTATATGAATCATCTCTTTTTGTTTCTTTTTAGTATTTTGTATAGTTTCTTCTTCTATTCACCAAAAAAAAAATGTAATAATTTTCACTTTAAAGATACATAATATAAATTAGGTAAAAAAAAAACCCTCTAAAGTCCTTCTCAATTTCAAAATTAAGCAAATTGATCCCTCTAAAAAAATTAGAGCAATTTAATCCCTATCATTTTTAAACGTGAGCAAATAAAGATAATTTATCATGACGTTAATGTTTTCCATCAATTATTCATGATTTTCATTGGTATACTAACAAATTTAGCAATTAAAATTTACACATTCTGTCAATTTGGTCCTAATTTAACAAATTTCTCAATTGTACAATTTTTTTTTGCTTTTATTGGTTTTACAATGTATATATTTTCTTGGGATAAATCCCAAAACTATACATGAACTATGGTTTAATGTGTAATTTTATACATGAACTTTGATTTTGTGCAATTTTATACATGAAATTTTGATTTGATCCAATTCTTGTAAATTATTAACACAATTATTGATATAACATCATTCTATATTTATATATTACATACATAAATAATTACATTTATCCAATATAAAAATAAATTGATGTATATATTTCTTTAAATGTGTATGATTAAATCAAATTTAAAGTTTTAAGTATACATTTGAACCACAATTAGAGTTTCACGTGTATAATTGCATCAAATTAAAGTTCATATATACAATTGCACATTAAATTAAAATTCATGTATAATTTTGAATTTATCATTAATTTTTTAATATCTCCAAATTTTCAATATTCAATGCGTATTTAATTGGAAGGATTTTTAGCCATTTTTTCTTGTTAAATTTTTCCATATATATAAAGTATTTCATAATTTACCAAATTAATCAAATAAAAAACACCATGATAACCATACATGTATTATATAAATTATGGTAGCTTAACAAGAATTAGGTGGTAAAATCTCGGGTTTAAGTCGTGAGATATATGGATTGAAATTCACGAGACGATAAATTTTTCGTTTTGAGTTTAATATCATATATATATATATATATATATGATTTAGATGATTAGGGTCGTTGTTTGTTGGTGATTTAGAACATAATTTGAATCGTGTGTTATCCATTCCCGGCCCGAATAATTTAATGGATTTTTTTTTCAAAAAACTTTTTAAATGAGCCACACGACATTTGAAAGACTTTTCTAAAATTTAATTATCATATTTGTTAATAAATATTTTTAAAAATAAAGTTTTTTTAAATACATTTACTTTATATTTTGAAAAAAATTCCTAAATTCACTCTACGTATAGTTACTAAAGGAAATTTTAAATAAAAGATAGGAAAAATTACACTGCAAGTCACTCAATTATTAAATTTTTTAATTTGGTCACCCAATTATTGCTCCTTTACTTTTTTGGTTGTCTAACAATTTTTTTTTTTAATTTGGTCATCCAACTATTGGAGATAGTTTTTTTGTCCTTTTACTGTTAGTTGTCACTAACTCTCTAACCAGAGGATAACGTGGCAATTAAATTTAGCCTTAAAATTTTACATATCATATCGATTTAGTCATAATTTTAAAAAATAATCCTCGAAATTTAATAATAATCTCATTCTGGTCCTAATTGTAAAAATTCAAAAAATATATATAAAAAAATAAAAAATACGTAAATATTTTCAAATATATATATAAAATACCCCACCTCCACTTCCATCAATGGCTATTTGGTCTTCTTCTCCTCCTCTCAACCACCATCCAGGATCCATACTCCTCCATCTTCACGCGATAAGCAACAAACGGTTCCTTGGGCAGCATTTCTCCCATGTTAATACTATCGTCTCTATCATTGCTCGTAGGACAAATTCTTGAACATGGCCATAACACCCACATTTGAAACAAATATTAGGAAGGGACTCATATTCAACTCTTTGAATATATTTTCTTCTATTCTGATTTTTGAGATGAGGGGTTTGCTTAAATCCACACACACTGCCATTCGAGCAAAATGGCCACGGATACCATTGTTAGTATTATAATCACTTTTAATCACATTGCCCTTGAGGATACTCTTCTTGTATAAAGAACCTGATAATTTTGGCAACCTAATCCCTGCAACCACTTGCAATGGATATGGTTGCGACATTGAAAAAGAGGAACACGAAGGCTGAACAGTTAGATAATGCCCAAATATGACCCACGGTACAGTCCTCTTATGGCATTAAATTTGACTAAGGATTTCACAAGGCATTAATCTTATTCCAAAAGCATATTGAAACCAATTCTTCTTCCTAGAAGTTTAATAGTCATTGTTCGCATTCGTTTGGAAAACTTGATGATTGGCAAACCCCCAACATTCTCCTTCACCACATCTTCTTCTAACTTAATGTCATCTTCAAAAAGTGACCCTTTAGCCCCTTTCGACTTTTATCGTTCCATTTAGCAGTTTATCCATAAAGGACATCAGAACTACCTCCAAAGTCTCCATGTCCATACCACCATCGTCAGGAGGATCATCCTTCTATAACCGGACTTTCTTGGTAACCCTACTGCCACCGTTACCTTGGTAATCCGGTGATGGAGACAGGTGAGGAGTGTTAAACTAAGGGTGTTTACGAGGGAATTCTATTTCTTCTTTTTATTTGTCACTGATTCATGATCTTTCTCGTTACTCCTGCAGTCAATGCTTAAAGTTTAAAACATGATTCCCATATGCAGGTCTTCATTGTTGGATCTTTTCTTTGTGATCCATCTGAATGTGCTTAGGCATGTATCTTCGGAGTTTACAAATTTTACAATATTTTAAAAAAATGTAAATGTTGAGGGACTAAATTTATTAATTTTTAAAATTTTAAACTAAAATGACTCATATTGCAAATATTGAGGGTTAAATTTATAGAATTTTCATATTTAGGATCAAACTGATAAAATATATAAACATTAAAAAGCTAAAATTGTTATTAGACCAATAAAAAACCCACATCTACACTTCAAACAAATTGTTAACCTTCAGTGACTAAAATATTTGATTTTATATATAATTCAAATCCAACACTTAATTATCAGTTAATCAAATAACATGCAAGTAAAATTATATAAACTAAGTCTTACCTCGATTAAAATCATCGCTATTACAATATCTCAAATACAGTAAATTCAAATACAGTTAAATATATAATTATTTTCGCTTTAAAGATATATAATATAAAATTTAATACAAAAATATTAATATAATTACAATAATTTAAATTTAAAATTTTTACAATATAATACAAATTTATATAATGCGACATCAATTTTAATTAAATTTAAAGTCGAGACGGATTAATTCGGATTAAACCTCCTTTTCTTTAATCTAACAAGAAAACCACCTCTCATTTTCAAAAGAAGTGATAAAGTGTATGGAGGGTCCATCATTTTCTCTGCAGTCGCACCACCGTCAACGGCTATGATCTCGAATTCATGCATCAAAGCCACTACGATCGTCTTCATCTGTACAAAAGCCATATCTTTACCCAAACACGTCCTGGGCCCACAATGAAACGCCGGAAATTTAAACTGATCGGACGGCTTAAAAACGCCATCACCACCGTGCAACCATCTTTCGGGTTTAAATTCTCTACAATCAGGGCCCCACACTTTCTCCATCCTCCCCATAGCGTAAGCAGAATAATCAGCGAACCAGTCTTTTAACACGTGGGTACCATCAGGCCAAACGTCATCACTCACCGTTAATCTTGAATTGATTGGTACCGGAGGAAACAACCGTAGCGATTCCGATAGAGCCGCATGTAGGTAATTCAAACTCTTTAAATCATCGTACGTGAAAGTAGGATCTAGTGTTGTTACTTCGTTAAGGATCAAACGGTCGCAATGTGGGTGACCGTTGACTAACCAGAAAAACCAAGTCAACGCCGTCGACGTTGAATCTTTACCGGCGAGGATGAAGCTTATGATTACATCTCGTAAGAACTTTCTCTTCTTTGCTTCGTCGTCGAATTCTATCTCCGATGACGTTTTCGCCATGAATCTCGATAACAGATCTTGATTTCTCCAATCGTATTGTTCTTGTTTTGCTTTTGATTTGATGATTTCAAAAGCGAAATCATCGATTATTTTGATTGATTCTTTCAATTTTTTCTCCGATCCGATGTTCAACGATCTCTTGATTCTCCAAACGGCGGGAATCGGAGCAAAGAATCTCGAAGAACAGATATCAACGGCGTCGTTGAAAGCTTTAGCGAAACCTGAATTATCCATAGATTCAATATCTACACCAAACGCGACTTTACAAATGTTAATGAATGAAAATCTTTGTAAAATCTCTTGAAGATCGATGATTCGGTTTTCGTTACAAGCGGTGTAGAGATACGGTACGAGGTTTTGATCGAGCTGGGAAGTTACGACGTCAGAGATGAAATGTTTGAGTGATTTGGTGTTGAATTCGTAACTCGAGAGCTTACGTTGCATAGTCCAGAGATGGCCGTCGACACCGAATATGCCCTCGCCGAGGAGGTCGTGGAGGAAATCGTGGAACCGAGAGCCTTTGATGTAGTTGGGGAAATTGGCGACGAGGAGGTGGTGGAGGTTGGCGGGATTAGCGGTGCAAACGCCGGGAGAGAGGTTGAGGAAGGTGTTGACTTGGAGAGTGGATGTTGGCGTTTGAGAGAGCATGTCGGCGATCCAATCGTGGAAACGGTGGCGGTTGCGGAGGAAACCCGGGAGGTTTCCAATTATAGGGTACGACTGTGGAGTCGGGTTTTTGCGCGGCGGAGCTTGTTTTTGACGGCGGAAAATGGGGAAGAAGATGAAGGGAAGGAGACAAAGGGATAATAAAGCTAGTAACGGAAGCAGGAGACTAATGCTATTTAGAGGATCAAAGTCTGCCATTGTTGATCAGTTACTTTTGCTTCGTGGTCTTTGAATGGGGTAGTGCAGAAAACATACAAAAGCCAGAAGAGTGTGGATAAGGTTGATTTTTTGGTAAAATTTTATATGTGAAGTCCCTCTATTATAAATATTGGATCAAGTTAGTCCCTTTATTATTAAAGGGATCAATTTTATTCATATGCTTTTAAAAATGAATCAAGTAAGGCTAAATTGTAATGGACTAATGAGACACTGGTACTCACAAGCTACTCGAGTTTAACTCGAAAAAAATTCGAACTCGATTCGGTAATTACTGAGCTGAGCTCGAGCTATAGGTCAAGCTGAATTTGAACTTAATAATATTTTACTCGAATAGCTTACAAGCCTTATTCAACTTTTCATATTTTTATATTATCAAATTAAATTATCGTCCTTAATATATTATTAATCTAAGCTTAATTATCAAGCCGAGCTCAAGTTTGAGCTTGAGTACAAAAATTGGTAAACAAGCTTAATTGAGCTCCAACTCGAGTAACTCGATTATATCTCGAGTCGAGCTCAAGCTTAAAAATAGATGTTTGATCAAGCTCAAGCCAATTATTGAACTATGAATTTTGAGTCCAGCTTGAACTTAGCAATATTCGGGCTTTGCTCAACTCGATTACACCCTTAGACATAACTTTTTTAGTTGTACTTCAACTCCAAGTAAAAGATTCTGTTTGTAGAATATAAAAAAAAGCTTTCAAGATATTAGCTTTGTTAAAACTAAATGACATTCTTTAAAGGTTTAGCGACAAATTTAGCCACTAACGTTTACATGTCTTGTCAAAATGGTTCTAATTGTATTTTTTACTTTATTTTACCATCAACTTTTATTCTTTTTAAGATTTGATGAGAGTACCGTTAAAAAAGTTAACGGATGATGTGAAATTTCATACATAGAATACTTTTAATGAAATGTAATTTATTACTTAAATAACATAATAAGATAATTACATGTGAAAATAATAAAATAAATAATTCATGAAGTTAAAAAATTACTCTCAATTTAAAGAAATTAATGTAATTATCTAAAATAATGTTTCAAAATAAATGCAACCATTCAAGATTTTCATTTTGGTTAATTAATTATCTTTTCAAAACCTCTAAGTAAACAAACATATGCATTCATTTTGAAACTTTTTTAGATAATTACATTTATTTTCTTTAAATTAAGAGTTATTTTTTTAAATTTCATGTATGATTTATTTATTTTATTATTTTTACATGTAATTATCTTATAGGGTTACCTAAATAATAAATTAAATCTCATTAAAATATTCCACATTATCCCGTTAATTTTTTAACGATACTTTCATCAAATCAGTTAAAGAAAACAGTTTTTTTTTAATTATAGGAATAATACATTAAAGTATAAACACAAGTCCAAATCTTGCAATAATAGAATCGAACTATTACGGTATTACCGAGTATAAAAATATCTGAACACAAAGAATCAAATTATTACAGCACAAGTCTATACAAATCAAATTTCAAAAGTAATGTTCATATATAAAAATAAAAAAAATAAAAAAAAATAGTGATAATTGTATGTTAATATATCAAAAGCAATTTTCACCATCAACTTCCCATTTACTGTGCAGTTGTTGAAAGGCAAGCAACTTTCTTCTTATTTAAGAGGTCCCTCTACTATGTTTCATAAGAGTCCCTCTACTATGTTGCTTGATTCTTCATTTTCTTGAAGTATTCGTATCTGATACCTGTGTTTAATACATATTAAGATATGACTAGTAGTTTAATTACGAGGGTATAACCCTTCAAAGACCCTTAGAAAAAATATATTCTTATCAGACACATACCCGACTCCGAGTACCATTGAGTCCACTCTATAAAGGAGTAATGTTCACAGCTTTTCTGATCTCTCCTTGCCAGAAGTGCTTGAATTTCAGATGTTTGATTTTCTGTTTTATCAAACAACACCTTAGTCTATGCTCGATTCGAGAGCTTCCATCATGACATCCTTTTCCATGTAACTGTTGAGGCAGGATAGACATTCATACATGATCTTTGATTCCGGGTGTGAATTATCTTCTATGAAGAAAGGATGGATCCTCCGGTTGACCTCAATCCAACTACAACCCGGGTTCTTTTTCAGTCCTAGTTCCTTCATCTTCAATCTCACTTCGCGTACTTTGTTCCATTTCTTAGCAGAAGCATACATATTTGATAAAACGATATACGTAGATGAATCATCAGGATCTTTCTCGATAAGCAATCCTGCAATTTTTTCCCCTAGTTCTAAACACCGGTGCAAACGGCATGCGGACAATAGTGTGCTTAGCAACTCAACATCCTCTCTAGTTTCCTGGGTACTTTGGAGAATCTTGTATGCTTCATGTAATTGACCAGCACGTCCAAGAAGATCGATCAAGCATGAATAATGTTCTCGTTGCGGTTTAATACTATGTTCATTGATCATTTGATGGAAATAAGAACAGCCTTCATCAACCAATCCTCCATGGCTACAAGCAGATAAAACCGCAAGGAAAGTAACTCCATCCGATTTTGTATTGGATTTCTGCATTTTATCAAAAAGATTCAAAGCCTCGGAAGCTCGACCATGAGAACCGTAAGCAGTGATCATAGAAGTCCAAGACACAAGATCCTTCTCTGGTAAATCACGGAATATTCTGTATGCTTCATCTACGGCACCGCATTTTGCATACATGTCTAGTAGTGTTCCCATAACAACTTCATTTCTTTCCAACTTGTTCTCAATTATAGAACTATGTATCTCTTTCCCTTTTTCTAAAGCAGATAACTGAGAACAAGCGGCTAAGACACTACTATACGTTACTGCATCCAGTTTTACACCAGCTTTTACCATACTATCATAAATACCAAGAGCATCAAAGCATTTTCCAACGGAAACATACCCTGAGATCATAACATTCCACGAGACTACATCTGTCTTTGGCATTAACTTAAAGACATTTTCAGCTAAATGAACATTTCCACATTTGAAGTATAAATCAATAAGGGAATTGTTAACAAAGATATCGGTTTCGATCATGTTTCGTATCATGTAACCATGTGTGAATTTCCCGTACCGAAGTTGGGCTGATCTCGAACAAGCCATTATGATGCTGCTTAAAGTAGTTAAAGAAGGTTCAATACCTTCCATATTCATCTTCTTAAAGAGTTCAATACAAGATTGGCTATTACCTATTGAACTATAACCAGCAATCATGGTATTCCAAGTGATCACATTCACATCCTTTTTCGGTATTTGCTCGAAAACCTCTCTAGCTATCTCTATACAACCACATTTTCCATACATATCAACAAGAGCAGAGCCAAGGAAACCATCCAAACCAAGCCCCGTTTCGACCAATTCTCGATGAATCTTCTTCCCTCTTTCCACATCCATTAGTCTCGCACACGATGAGATAACAATCGTAAGCGTTACTAAATTTGGTTCGAATCCATCGTCTCTCATTTTCTCAAACAATTCCAACGCTTTTTCAGCTTTCCCGTCTTGATAATAACAAGAAATAACAGTGTTCCAACAAGCAACATCTCTCTCAGGCATTTCATCGAACACATGGGTAGCTTCCTCAAACATATTGCATTTTGCATACATGGCTACAACAGAGCTTCCAATAACAACATCAGACAAAAACCCAACTTTTATCAAATGGGTATGAATCATTTCACCATACCCAACAGCCCCCAATCCACCACAAGCTTTAAGCAAACTGGGATAAGTAAAACCATTAGGCTTCAACAAAGAGTATTTCCATAACTTATCGAAAAGCTTAACAGTTTCAACGAACATGAAACTCTTAGTGTAAGCAGCCATGAGAGTGTTCCATAAAGAAATGTCTGATGGGTTGTCGATGGTATAGAAAACACGGCCGGCCGAGCGGTGCAAATTGCAAGAGAAGTAAAAGGTGATGAGGGTTTTGCATAACGCAATGTTGTTGTGGAAGCCTGAAGTGATTATTTTCTGGTGAATGAGCTTACCCTTTATTAAGGACTTGCAGGTTTTTAAAAGGGATAATAATTTTACAGTGTCCATTTCAAAAGGGTGATTGAATTTTTATCATTGAAAACGAAGAGGGAGACGACTTAGTTTAAGCACTTAAAAGCTGGTGTTTTCGGCGGTTGAGGTGCAGATGGCTATGTTTTCCGGTGGTAGTTACTAGTTAGGGAATTTTGGGTTATGAGTGATTTTTGGTTCGAGTTTTCAAGTGGAGTCATACATATTTAAATTATTTTAAGTTTGTTAATTGAAGGATTGATTTGGTGGTTGCTTGAATATAAATTTATAATTTTACATTTAATGGGCTTTGAGAATATATTTTTGTCGATTCATCCGTTATTTTGTTGTCCTCTCTGAACATATGTATTAATTATATCGTCTAATCTTATTGAAGTAGGTATTAATGGTGTGGATCACTATTGAGCAATCCTACTTCTATCCAGTTACTTGAATTTCTTGAATAGCCTTTTTACTATTTATCTCAGGGATCGCTTTCTTCATGCCAAGACTCCATGCAATTTGGAGCCCATCCCGAATACCCCACAACTCCGCCATGGTCACTGAACAACACCCAATATTCATAGTAAACCCCGCAATCCAAAAACCAGCAAAATCGCAAACAACTCCACCCGCAATAGCAATCCCAAAATTCTAATACACAACACTATTCATATTCACTTTTATCCAACCATCCCCAAGTAATTTCCATTAAAAATCAACGTTCTTTAAACCGAACTAGTTAAACCATTAGTTCGATTAAAAATTATTAAAAATTAAAAAAAATTATTCAATTAGTTTATATCGATTTTCGATTCAACAGATTCAAAATCATTCTCTAGATAGATATCTCAATTAATTCCCGATCTAAACAATTTAATCAGATTCAAGAATCCTTACTTTAAATACCAATTTGAAACCCCCAAAAAAAAGGGCCAATATGAAAAATATGTAAAAAAAAAATCTCCTTCAAGAACCAAATTATGCTTTAATCCTATAATCAATTATATTATTATTGCTTTGTATTCATTATATTTACAAGGCTAAATGCTCAATTTAGCGTTTAATCTTTTAAGGGCTGCTTGTAGAAAGATCAAACTTTTACAAAAATGTTCAAATGAACTTTTCACACATTTCAACTTAGTTTGTAGTAAAAATTAAGTGAATGTTGTCGTGTTTAGAACAGAAAACATGATAGTTAAAACAAATATTACTTGAAAAGAAAAATAAATAAAAAACATAATTTAAGAACCTGATATATGGTACTTAAAAACCTTTATTTGAGTAGATTTGAAAAAATTGACCCTATTTGATTATTTTAAAATTTTAGTACATTTAAAAATTTTAGTTGTCAATTTTGAAAATTTTGATTGAACAATTCTTAAAAAGTTAGGTCCCAATTTGCGCATTTAACCTATTTATTTATAATATAATTAATATTTATTCTTCATAAAGAATAACAACTATGCTTTATTATTCAAGATTAGTTTTTTATTATTTATAATATCTTCACAAAATATTTGTTTAAATAAACAAATTCATTTAATTTAAACAAACTAGTATACATAATTTTAATTAAATAAATAAATACAAAAATAATTTTAAAATTTTTAATCAACATAACCAAATTCAAATAAACATGAACAAAAACCCGTTATTAGTTCAAGCTCGATTCATTTATGGCTGCTAAATATACCATACATACCATCAGCATAACTAAAATTATATAAACCCCAAAAAAATGAAAAACTTTCATTTTTCCCTGCAGATTTTAACTTGCTTATGAATTTACATGGCAAATTGCTTTCAACAAAAGCCAGAAAACCCTAATAAAAATTTACATTTTTTTTTGTCACCCCTCAAATCCAATCAAGTGGGAAAAAAATGATCCAAAAAAAAAAAATCCCAAACAAACTTTTCTAAGTATCTTCCTTTATACCATTATTGCTTCCCTTCAAACAACTCTTAGATCAACAATGGTGTTGTATGGTTTTTGATCAATCGAAATCCAGATATTGGGATCGGAATCTCAAAAAGACTATTGAATGTACAATCATATAGTTACTACTTTCATTGTGTTAATGAGCTAACTCCTCGCTCCCGACACCGACACTAGACTTGTCGATTGTCCGGACATTGTATTGTTCGTAAACTCTTGCTCTGTTCTCTGCCCACCATTGTTCCGCTTGTTTCTCACTGAACCGCTTACGACTGCATTCAAAGTTTTTACCAAACCGTTTAATTTTTCACCAAATTACAGCCAAACCCTCTAGTAAAAGTACCATGGAGGTCCTTGTACTAAGAGTCATATTGTATTCTGTCTCCTCTACTAAAAAATGAGCAAAATTAGTCCCTATACGTTAGACCAAAAAGCAAACTAGTCCAATTAAAAATTTCATCCATCTCTACTGTTAAAAGTTGATCCATGTATGTTAACATGTCATGTGTTACTGTCTAGTTATTCTATCAGTCATGCCAGTTTTTAACAGTAGATATAAATGAAAAATTTAACTAAAAAACTAGTTTGCTCTTTAATTTAACGTATAGAGACTAATTTATTCATTTTTTTAGTAAATGAGACAAAATGTAATCTGACTCCTAGTACAGGACCATCATGGTACTTTTATTCAAACCCCCATTATTCAGGATTATAGCTTGTCAATGCAATAATGTACCTGAATCGGACTCGTTTGAGATCCTTGGCACCACCTGGCAGTGAGGTAAGTGTTATATACACACCAGGTTCATCTTGCTCAACCCATTCACTCTCATTTCGAGGTTCGCTTTCTTTTGATCGGCCACCACTTTTAGTAGCTGGTTCACTATGGCCTTGCTTGGTATGGCTTGTACTACGATTACCGGTGGTGTTGGACCCATTAGAAAGTAACTGGCCACTTGATACATTTGAATCTGGTTCTTGGTACACTATTTGACCATTCGGTCTTTCAAGAGAAACACTAGAGGCATCATTGGAAGGAGGGCTAGAGCCAAACGAAGTAAACGAAGGCGACTTAATGTTCCGTGTGGCCCCAACAGGCAGTCTTTCAGCCATATCCTTTAACTGTTCGGCAAATCAAATATAATCTACATCAGTATAAAGACATGATGAATGTATTCGAAGTCTAACTAACCGACATGCCCGGTTTGTGACTAAAGGCAAGCAAAGAGCTTCAAACATTAATAAGAAGAACCAAAAGTATAAAAACCCAGAACATGGAAGACGGAAAAATCAAACCATCTTACTTGTGCAGTAAGCGACTTGATGACTTCCTTTGCTGCTTTGCATTTTGCAGTCTCCTCCTCTGCTATTGCAATCGCCTCTTTCAGCTGTTTGGTTGTCCTTTCCAGCTCGACTTCTTGAAGTTGTGCTTTACGTGTAAGATTATCGACCTGAGAGATAAAAGATTGGTGATGCGCAATAAAATAAAATCCTAAATAACCTTGCAAACAAGTAAAGAGCTTTGCTTTCTATGCTAGACAAAGGAAACGAGTTAATCTTCTAAACCATAAAAATATCCGGCTGAAATTAACGCTTAGCATCTAGCATTGTAATAGGAAGCCAAATGTTGACTGTTGTTTTGAAGGAACTTGGAATTTACTCCACCTCATTGCAGAAGCACCATGCACTCACTTTAGACGAAATCCATTGTGAGAACTCATCGGTCAAGCAAAATGAGCATTTGAGAAATCCATGGATTTAAAAAGGAAAATGCAAGGAGCGATCACACGGAGCCTTTGTTAAACAAGCATATAAATAAATCTCCAGAAGTGTATTGAAAGTATGGAAGAGAAAATACCTGTGCTCTTAATCTAGTGACCTCTTGATTAAGGCCATCGTTGGTCCTCTTAGCATCATCCACAACTATTTTAGGGGAGGTGAGACCTCCGAGTGTTGGGGTTGGTGTTGTTGAACGAGGAGGACTAGGCCGTCTTGATATTGGAGATGTCGCACGAGAAACAATTCTTGATCCAGGAACAGAAGCCGAGAAAAATTTCTTGGATGATCCAAATACCGGGTTAAAAGACTTAGAAATATTAAGTGCTCCCCTTTGAGAGCCTCCATTTGGAACTGGTGAGACACGACTACTATTAAATTCTAGCTTCTTGTTTTTCTTTGATCGGCTTTCCCCTTGCTTAAACGACTCCATTGATGAAAATCTAGCAAGTTGAGCACGAGATCTAGAATCCAACTTATCATCTTTATCAACAAATTCATTAGTCCCATGGTTTATGCTTCCTCTTCTACTTACAGAAGATTGTGATGATGCATCAGTTTCAATGGCTTTCCTCAGTCTATTAAAACAATTGTCACAGACACGGTAAGGTTTGTTGGGGTTTGGAGCCATGGAAGCCTTAAGGCACTTCTTACTGCTGCATGCATGACAAAAGACTAGTCCACAATTATAACAATTGTGACGTTTTCTTTTGAAATTAAATGGGAGGCGACACCCAGAACACATTGATTGATCAACGCCTGAAGCCCATTTGTGGAGACAGATTGCTGCAGTGAAGTTCGTGCCACAAGCAATACTTTTGACTTGCTTGTCTTTCAGAGCTTCTACCAATGTTGGGGAGTTCTTATCATCAACATTCCCATGACCTAATCGACCATTTGCTCCCTTTCCCCAAGTATAAACTTCAGTTCTCGAAGTCAAAACTGCAACATGATAAGCACCACAAGAAATTTCCTCAACGAAACTCTTAGCAAGCTTTCCTTCAACATGGATAGGAACTTTTCCATCAGCTTGTGGATTTCCTAGCTGCCCATAAACAGGACTTCCCATGGTGTAGACATGCCCTGATGTTGTAAGGGCAACTGTCAGACTGTGTCCGCAGGCAACTTGACAAAAGTTTGGTTCAACAAGAGCAGCAACACAAGTAGGAACAAGTTTTGCTTCCTTATTGCCATGTCCAAGTCGACCTTTATCCCCATCTCCCCACGTAAATAGCTTCCCCGAGGAACAGTTGCTAGAACTTGAATTCCCAACCATGACTTCAACAACTGCAGCAGTATGCCACACTCCACAAGCTGCTCGGACAGTCCGGAGCCCTTTTAAGGATTCCACTTCCCTTGGTATTGAGACACTATTCCGATCTCCATGACCCAAAACACCAAATGTGCCATCACCAAAGGTAAACAATTGACCTGCAGAGGTTACAACAGCTGTATGCCAAGGGCCACAAGATATTGACGAGACATGTATGCCCTCCAAGGGCCCATTCACTCGTTTTGGCACCCAATGACTTACCTCATTTCCATGACCAAGAAGACCAAAATTATAAGTGCCATCACCCCAAGTGTACAAATCACCAGCAAGTGTTACAGCACAAGTGTGGTACTCACCGCATGCTACAAGCTCAATGTTAGTATTACTTAAGGCATCAATAAGCTTTGGCTGCAAAACATCAGAGTCTACACCATGCCCGAGCCGGCCTCCAGATTCCTCTCCCCAGGAGAAAACCTCCCCCTGCTTGGTTACCAAGGCTGCATGTCGACCACCACAGGCAATATTCTGAACATCAAGTACAACCGCAGATTCTAAAGCCTTAGGCAGTAAAGAATCCGTTTTGATACCGCAACTGCTAACTTTATCAAGTCCGCCACCCAAAACACCATCCCCAGTGCCTTCACCCCAAATGAAAACATCACCCAAGGCATCACCATCATCATGGCCAGATCCTTGGCTTGATGAACTAACTGCACTTGAAAGACTAACCCTAAAAGCATCCATTGCCATTGTCTTCATGTGGCCATGTACACTATCTGATCCTCCTGAAGACAAAGAATGAACTGAACCACTAGCGGACTCTGGAGGAAAGAAACCCTTGGGAGGAACAGCATATAATATTACATCTGAAAACGCCTTACCAAGACCATTCTTTGGAGGACTTTCATATGGACTATGAAGGCGAAGGTGATCTCCACCATCCTGCATTTTAAGTAGAAAAAGGTCTCAAATTCACAATCTTGTAGTGTTGAAAGCAGATTTTGTAGATAAAATAGAACCATACCTTCTGCAAGCTATCATTACTACCAAAAGGAGAATGTAAGGGTGAACTTCTTCGCGTGTATGTTCTAGGACTATTTACTTCAGAAGGAATGCCATCACTTCTTGATTCTGTTCTCCATTTTCTTTGATGACTGCGAGAGATTAATGCTTTTAAACCACTAAACCAGACTTCAGCTTCATCCTTGTCCTTGCAGATCTAGAATAATTTTATTAAGAAAATAAATCAATAAAACTTTGACCTGTCTGTATACGCTACTGGAGAGGAAAAATGCAAACAATAAATAACCAGATAAACGAGAAGTCGTGATTAAAAAAGAAGAAGATTCTTACCAAATCCAGTGATCTGTCATTATATATCAGTGAAAATGACTGGTACTCTTTCTCAGGCCGAGGATACCGCTGAAAGATAGGCTGGAAGAAATATAGACCATATTTATGAGTAATAGCAGAAAATTAAAAAAAAAAATGAATATAGTCATCACAGTGTCACCAAGACAAGAGAATAAACAGAAGCCGCTATGGTCACAAAAATACACGCATAAGACCTAGAAATAAAAAGTACCAAGTATAGCATCACAGTTTCAAGGTTATAATTGTTTAATTCTGCTATCCAAATCCAAGTGCTAAAGTAACATGATCATAGTTTTAAAAACAAAGAACATGCAAATCCACATCATCATAGTTTTAAGTTAAAGATCACTGTGATGCTTTTAAAGTGATTCGAGTGCAGTTGTAATGCAATGAGCAAGCAAAAAATTGGAGTGAAAAGGAAAAACATATATTAATCAACTCAAATTGCAACTTCATCCGAAACTGGTGAACAAGGAAAAAAATATATTAACCACTTACAGTGCGCTGCCCGGATATGATTCTAGATACGTGACTTAGTTTAAGATGTTTCTCCTCTTTCCCTGATAACCATATTAAAACAGACTCATCCTGAAAAAATAACAATCAACAATTTAGGCATTTTTAAGGAAAACATAACTCATATTCAGCAGCACAATGACAAGTACATGATCGATGATGCATATATACAGGCAAGTGATGGCATGCCTAGCTTCACTTTTTATCTTACACAACTCTAATACATAACAAGTCAATAAGAAGTGAAAATGAGTTGTGATGGCAAGTGGACTGTGCTCTCACCATTTGAACGAGAGTGAGGAAGGCAAAGGAACGATAGAACAAAGTTATAGACAAATATAATGTGTTATCATGCAGAATAGTTTAAAGTTCATTCGAGTATAATTAGTTTGTGTTTCCCAAGTTGGCAATAAGAAATACAAATAGTCTTCTTACCGGCAGTTTTGAACCTGATTTCTCTCTATCTAATACAAATATCTCAGTCAGTTTCAACAACAAAGGAATAGCACCAAAGAGTTCTAAACAGTAAACAACATAAAGGGTTTCCATGCAGAATAAATAACTAGTTTGAACTTCTCAGGTCAACACTATGCATAGTCTTATATCAGCAACTTTGAACCTGATTTTCCTCTATATACCAGTCATTCCATAATTCATCACTTACAATGGCTAAAAGTAAAAACTACTTTACAAATATTGTTCTTGGCGTGAATATTGTGTAAATCATTCTCACATTTTCAACACAGGCTAACCGAACATGAAACATATTAAAAGAAAATTTTTTGAGTATGTGACCTGAACATATGAAAAAACTTACATTCGAAAGGCGGAAGGGGCAAAATTTTGGCTTCCCTCTTCTTCCATACTTAAGCAGGCAAGCCCCTTTCTTTAAAGCAGTAATTGCCTGTCACAAAGAGTACCCAATAACCTTAGCAATATTTAGGACATTTGCAGGCAGGAAACATGATCATAGCTTCAAAATCAATTTACAGGTAGCATAATGATAAATTAATGAAAATATCCAAGGGATCATCTAATTGTTCAGAAAAATACTCACTCTAATAGAAGGACAAAAAGAATTACTGGAAAGAAATTTTAGTGATTTCCGAAAAGGAAAATGCTGTGATAATATATTAAAAAGTTATTTCTGGTCCACCAGACACTTTTTCATCTGCAATAGTAGCACAAGCACATAGTGGTACATGGGATTGTAATTATCATGGACTTGTTAAAAACCAGGCCATGTTTAGAAATGCTAGCATATCTGAAATGCAACTGCGTTTAACAATAAATGTCATATATATATAGCATAATTAAAGGGTTAACCATGTATGAAGGGTGAAACAGAAAACACTAATCAACCAAGAAGAAGTATCATTACTCGAGTTGCATAACTATGTTGTGGACTAAAGTGCAGCAGCAAGTTAACATAAAGTAGCAGCATAATAAAATACATACAAATTTTAGCAGTCATGGAGCATATCGATATTTCCATTGATTTGTCGCAAGAGCAGATTTAGCTACATAGTGACCCAACTAGAAACTTATAATATCATGGAATCAACATAATACTAAGATCAGCTGGTTTCCCCTATTTATTTTATTTCAAAGTCCAAAAGTTACAGTTATAAGCTGACTAATATTTTCTTTTTCTTTTTTTTTTTTTTTCTGGTATGATCAAGGTATCATTTATGTTTGTTTTACAGTCCATGAAGACTAATCCTTTCTGGTTTCGTGGATATCCCTCCCAACAATGTTACCTCTAGGGTTTGAACTTAAGATGACTAATATTATTAGCAAGACTTCATCACTCCACTATTATTTCTACTTGCTCCTACAGTTAAGCATAATCTATACAGACACAACAGGAATAGGCAAAAAATGTCAAAATATATGTAAACACAAATTATTAATCAAAATTTATATGAATATATATTATGACACAAGAAACTATAGGAATATTAACAGGTCTAGCATAATCTACTCGTATACATCACTCAACAATCATTAAGCAGCTCAATTACCTCCTAAAAAAAGCCCCAAATGAAAGGCAATTTCAAACAAGAATCACAAGGACAAAAAAATCAACAAATTCGATCCAACAAGTACAAATAAATCAGCAAAAAGAATAAGGAAAAAAGAATACCTGCTCTATGTCTCTTTCAACGGGGCCAGTTCTACTAAGATCGGAAGCCATCCTATCAGTTCTTAACATAAACCAAAACTACACTAAAAAATATTCTCCCCAAAAAAAAATGGGATCCAAAAGAAAATTAAAAATCCAGTTAAGAAATGTTAAGAACAAATTCATCCATTTTCAAAACCAAACCCTTCCATCCAAAAAAACCCTTTACTTTTCCGTCTTCACCATAGCTAAACACTAACTTCAACCTCACAAATCCCATCCAATCTCCAAATAATTTGGATTCCACCATTAAGAGAATTTCACTAGCCCCAAATCGTACTTTCACTTCTTATACCTCTTTTGAAGTTTCAATCATCGTAATCTAAAGTAAAAATGGAGAAAATTTTAGCTTTTCCGTATTGAAAGTAGCTAAAGAATGGGAATGAAGTGAGGGAAGTGAAGCAAAAATGGGTGTTTGGAAAGAGATAAAATCTGGGAAAGCGTTGAGAAAACAAATGTTTTTAAGTAATAATATTTGATCTGATTAAAGAGTTAAGAGACAGAGAGACAGAGAATAAAGAAATGAGAGAAGAAAAAAAGGTGAAAGAAAGAAAAAAAAAAAAAGGATAATGCAAATTGCAAAAAATACCCACAAAAAATTTTAATCTGAATTTCTTTATTTTAAGACTCTTTTTTTTCATTTATTTTCCTTTGCTTAACTTTGCAGTGAATAATTTTTTTAATTTTCTTTTTTCTGTTTGGTGACTCAGAAAGTTGTTAAACAAAAAAAAAGTAGAAAAGACAGTGAAATGTAAATAGTAAAATCCTAGTCAAACTCTTCTTAATAGGAAAAAGTAAAAATATAATTAAAAAGAGTTAATATAACATTATTTTGTGTAAAAAAATTTTAATATAAATAAAGGGTTTTATTTGTAAATTAGCCCCTAAACCATATTTTAATTTTCAATTTGGTCCATAATTTTTTTCAAAAGAAATAGTGGCTAAATTATTCCAATTTAGCTTCTTATCTTTTGTTTTGCCCAACGAATATGCCAGCCTTTGGGCTGGTTATTGCTTGCCTTTTTTTTCCTTCCCACCAAACATATTTTTCTTTGTTCTTCTCATTCACTCTACATGCCTTCTCTCTTTTTAGTTTGCGGATCAATTTTGTGGGTACTTTATTGTTTTCACGAATTGTAATGGACAAATGACGGTGTTTGTTGTTCACTAAAACTTTATCAGCTACTAGTAGTTTTTCTAGAAAAGTGGGTGGTTCTTCGTCAGCTTCTTAATATGTTTCTGTTTTGTATTTCAGAATAATAAATGATTGCACGAGTCTATTTGGACTCGTGTTATCTTAAGTTTTATATTATTTTTGTTTGTTTTTCGATTGTTTAATAATAAATCTTCAATTTTATAAGTTTTTGTCTGCTCTTTTAACACGTTTTTTAGTCTTGCTTTTGCATGTAATATTCCTTTTGCAAGTGATTTTAATGATGATTTTGTTGTCGTCCTCTCTAGTTTGGTGAATATTCGATTCTTTTGTCGATTTTTGTTCGTCACTTTAGACCATCTAAGGCTGATTTTCTTATCGTATTAAATGCTTGCAATCACTCCAAAAATACCGTGCTTGAGTTGTGACAAAGTCAATTGTAACGTGTCATAATGTTCTATTATGCTAAGGCTAAAGCCTTTGTTGTGTTAATGGAGCTTATCCTTCATCATCTATGACAAATGTTGTTATTGATTCTCATGAACTGCATAGTTCCATTCATTGAATGAATTAATGAATTTACCTTTCAAAAAAATTATCTCAATTTATCAAAAAAAAATATAAATCAATAATGATGTGACACATCATTTATTTTTATTCCACGTTGTACTTTTTTTTATAAAATGAAACAAAATTAATAATTTAAATATCACTTCTAAAAAACTTTAGTAATCGATTTGAGACTTAGGATATATAGTTCAAGCTCAATTTATGAATAAAGCCTAAGTTAATTTTAGTTAAAATATGTAATTTTAAAATTTTAATTTTAAAATATCTTTTATTTCAAAATTCCAATCTAACTATCGGTATTGTTAGTCAAATTTTGCTTATTATAAAGTTTGTTTACGAATTTATAATAATTTACTTCAAGTCGGTATGTTTGTGTAAATATTTTTATGATAAATTTTGACAAAAATACTAACATTTACTTAATTTTAAATTACAAATATAAAAATATTCAAATTTTAACTTTTAAATATATGGATCATATCACAAACATCATTCGAGTAAAGGGATTGATTGCAAATTTTAACCATAAAATTTCACATTTTCTTTATTTAATTCTATCAAATCTCTCCTCCAATTGAAGTGTTGTATGATTGAAACCATATTTGAATCTTAAATTATTTAAGTTTGTGTAATTAGATTTAATTAAGTTTATTTATTTAATAAAATTTGATTTATTATTTATATTTATATTTATATTTAAATCGATAATTTGCAATATTAATTAGTAAAATATAAAATTATTCAAATTAGGTATTAGATATTGAAATTCAGTTTACTAAATAATTTTGAATTACTTCATGCTCGAGAATACTAAGAGGAGGTGAATTGGTATTTTAAACTTGTTTGCAAACTTTTTTTAAATAATCACGAAAGGAAAAAAAAAGTTAGGACAATTCAATTTATAATGAATTAGCCATAATTGCCTACCTCTACTACCTTGATATATTTTCGCCAAGAATTTCTCAATTCATTGTACTTGAATTATTACCTTTTAAGAAAAAATTACAACATTTACGATCTTTATTTTTTTCACAAAGCTTAGATAAAACCTTTTCCCCCTAACTTTTTTAGCTAAACTAGAATCGTTCTTAGATTTTATGGTCCACTTTACAATTAGTGATATGAAAGAGAGTAAATGGAGAGACCTCTACAAGCAGTGGCAGAGGTAATAGAGACCCACGGCCCCCTAAAATGGTAAAATTTTAAATTAATAATGGTAAAATTACACTTTGGCCCCCCAAGAATGATAAAAATTTATTTAACCCTTTAAAATTTATAAAAATATGGGCTATTAAAATGATGAAATTGTATTTTTATTAACGTAAAAATATATAATTTAATTCCGACCCCCCAAAAAAAATTTTCTCATTCCACCACTGTCTACAAAGTACATCTTTACAAAAAATAAGCTCTGGAAGAAATGAAATGTGAGTGATAAAAGATCTAACAATAAGCTCCTAAATAAATATTTGAATACGTTTCTCTTAATCTTGATGCTTGGATATATCTCTCTTAAGTCTTGAAGTGTTTTTGTAGTGTATTTATATCAAAGAACAAGTTTGTAGACATTTAGGACTATTGGGGATAAATTCTAGTCATTAGAAGTATCAATTTCCGAGTTAAAAATTGGCTCTGCACGTCATGTATTGAGACCTAGCAAGATGTCTCAAGACAACAGCCCCTGGAGCAGAAATTTGCATGATATTTTCTTCTCTCGAGACATATAATCGTATATCTCAAGACTTGCATATAAAAATCCCTTAAAAAAGATTTTAAACATCTTACAACGCTTTGGTATTAACCCAAAAATACTTTGATAAATTAAAACACATATAAAACATATAAACTTGAGATATCAAACCTAATAACTCAAGTTTGATCTCACACTAATTTTACTTAATTTGAATGTTTTTCACATTAAACATGACTAATTTTCACTTATTTTTATTTTCATGGATAGAATCTTTTAAATATATAAAATTAAAAATATTCTTAAAAATTGGAAGTTTAGTTATATTTTATATTAATATTAAAATCCCTAGTGTGAAAAAAGAAAGTCAAAGTTTAGTTATAACTAATTATTTATATATATATATATATATATATAAAATATGCATGAATAAGATTTTCACCTAATTCTTAAATTCTATTTAAAACTATCAACTAATTTATGAAAATTTATTTAAATGTATAATTTATAAAATATAACACTATTTACTATTTCTTTTGGTATTCTTCATATTCATTCGTTTATGTTCGGGTTTAGTAGTTGTTTCTTGTGTTCAATTTATGATTATATTTTGAATTACAACATATACATATATCTGATAATATCTATTTTTATTTATATATTAACTTTTTAGAAGCTACAATTATAATTATAAATGCAATCATGAATCTAAAAATAATAGCAGTGAAAAAGATCAATTGAAATATTAAAATAAACATACAAGAAATTATACTATATCATAAAATTAAAAAATTCTATGTGTTTAAAAACTTTTTTTTAAATAATCTCATTATAGGTTCTGATCATATCTACTCTTTTTATAGAATGTCTAGAACTACTTATAGTCTCTCCCCGATCCATAAATTGGACGATAATGTGCTTCAGCACACTTGAATCAGCGTCCTCCTATATTAGTAACAATTCCCTTGCCAATCAAATTAAGACTCAATCAATATTGTTTAAAAAGTTAAATCGATGAATATTGAAAAAATTGTTTATGCAAATAACAAATTTGAATTTGATAACTATTTATATGTTTAATTATTGTTTAGTTTTATATTTGTATTTAAAAGTTATATAATAAATTTGAATATTTAGTAGGATAATTATATATATATTTAAAAATATCATAAATAATATTATTTAATTATCATTAAGATAAATATTGTTTATCTTAATATTTAAATTTGTTATCATTAGATTTTTAAAATTATCATTATCATTTAATTTAAATTTAAATTTTGTTTAAAATTTCAGCAACTCACCTTCAAATTTTCTAAATTGCATATTCATAAAATTCAATACTAAATTACAATAAAAATATTTTAAATTGACATGAGAATTTTTTAAAATATTAAAAAATAAAATTTTTAAAAAATTTGGTGAAGAAGCATATGGCAATAAAAGGGTGGGTTGATTGAAGTTTGTCATATTCATCCATAATGGCTCACCACTTTTGTTTTTGCAGCCCCTATTTGATTAAGACCAACACCACCCCCCTTTTTGAATTGGAAAAAGAAAAAAGTGAAAGGATGATAAAAAGAAATAGCCACACAAATTTAAAAAAAAAAAAAAAGTTTTTTTATGAAAAAAATTGAACACAATATAAATACACGTAAAGATGTAGTCACGGATAAATATATAGGTCAATCTTCACCCTAATAGCGAGAATATGATCATATTTTTTTTATACTAATACTTAGAACTATTTATAACCCTTACTTAACTTATAAATAAGAGGATAATAGTCACTAAAATAATGGGAGGACCCTAGCCCGTCATACCTTTTTTCTAATTAGTATTTTCATAATCGAATTGAATCAGTAACCAACCAAGATGCTAATTCAAATAAGGTAATAAATTAATTGAATCAATTTTTATAATTTTTAATAATTTATTCAATTTGAATTGGATGAATCAATCGGACCAAATATCTATAATATAACTGGTTCAACTATCTACTTAATTTTAAAAATTAATTAAGCTGATGATAAAATATTTAAAATTTAAATTGGCCCAACATGATAAGACTACTATTTAATAGATAAAATTAAATTTTATTTAAATTTAATTATATAAACATTAATGTAAAAATCATTCAATAATGTCTTATAAATTTGAAGTAATAAAAGCTAATTTTCGAATTGACAAATAAATAGAAAATTATATCAAATTGAAAAGATTAAAAGCATTCCTCACTTATCAAATCAAAGGTTTGAAGGCTTGATTTCTACATAAGACTCAATTTGGCAACACGATCTGAAATTGTGTTATCTTATTTAGGTATGTGTAATAATCATCATTATCCTTCAACTTTCAAGAGTCGTTGTACCTTTTAAAATAAAAAGACAAATATGAGATAATGTATCGTCCTAAAACCCACAACAACCTTCTAAATTAAAAAACAAAAAAAAAGCCAAATTCCTATCCTTTCTTCGCACATACTCCAATAGAAATACAAACGAAATTCCTCTCTGATCCAAGCCATGAACAGATCCTTACTATCGAAAAGAGAGAAATACGCTTTGGAGACCATTTGGGCAATAAAATGTTTAGAGGGTATTGATAAATGTTTTCTTTTTTATCTTCAAAAAAAAGTTTATATATTTTGAATTTATTTATGTTTGGTCCATTTCATAGCTTGATTTAGGGTTACTTTTTAATAAAAATATCATATGTCAATGCAAAATATATATATATATATATATATATATATATATATATATATATATATATATGTGTGTGTGTGGTTATGAGATAAGGATTGGTACTTTGAAAAGGGGAAAATTATGTTTCTTTTTAATTTTGTTATATAAGAAAAATGATGAAACCCTTCTTTTATAAAGGAACCAAAATTATTGAGTTGGTAAAACATCAATTTTATTATAATTTCCTTTTCTTAAAGAGTAAATTTTTTGATAAATTTTATTTTATTTTTTAATTTTTAATAAATTTTAGTTATTAATATATTCGTATTTTATAATGATTAATTCTGATTATAAATATTTAGGTATATATTATTTGTACTTAAAATTATACATTTAACTTTTTTTAAATACTAATCCATTTTCAATTTTGTCCAATAATATGAACAAATTTAAATTTAAAATTGATGAGTTGAAATTGAATTATAAATTTTAGAGAGGTGAATATATAAATTTATCATATATTAATTTATGTTTTTATCATTTATAAAATGATTAAATAGAATTTTTTTCTATTTTAGAGGAGTTAAAGTGTAATTCTACCTTATATTAACTTATAATTTTATCATTTATGAAAGGATTGAATTGTGTTTTTTTTTTTTCATTTAAGGGTTGGATTCATCTCTGAATATATATTCATTTTTGAGCTTATGGTATCCGAAAGCTACAAAAGTCTCGGCTCAATCTAGAGTCCAATCATGCCAAACTCCATTTTTAGAGACAAACTCTCTCAATGGTTTTTTTTTTTTTCATTTACGATACTTAAACTCAAGACCTTGATTAAAAGGTATTAAACTCTTTACCACTCAATCTAATTGATAATGGTACGTTATATATTATTATAATATAAAAAAAGAGTAAAATGTACTCAAAATTGCTAAACTATTAGTAAGTTTACATTTTGGTTACTTAATTTAAAAAAGTTACAAATTGATCACTAAATTATTCAGAAATTTTTATTTAATTCACCAAGTTATTAAGTATCAAATAGTTCAATGACGTAATGTCTAGAACTACTTATAACCCCTTTCAACTCATAAATCAAAGGATAATAGACTTTAGCGCACTCAAACTCATGCATTCCTGCATTGATAATAATACCCTCGAGTTAAGACTCAATTGGCAAAATTTCAACATTTTATTTATATAATATATATATATATATATCAATTCTTAAAAAAAAAAGGCAAAAGGCAAAAGATATAGGAAAAAAAATCTAAATTATATTGTCCAACAATTAAGTTGGATGGTGTTGAATGAAGGGTTGAGCAGTTAAATTTTGTCCTTTTGAGGACAACCCCACGTTCTAAGCATGTTTTTTCTATGGACCACCCATGCAACTCAGTTTTAAAAGCGATTTGTCCTACAAATATTGATAATTTTATTTACTTCGATTTAATTCAATTTGATAATAAAAATTCAATTTTGAAGATAGGGTGTAAAGATCGAATTGGAATGGTGAATTGCACCGATTGAATTGAAAATTGATAGATTATTTGATTCCATGCAATATATAAGCTCGAAAAGATGTTAAGGCGGATTTGGTAGAAACAAAGGCAATTTTAGTAATACTATGCCTTTGCTCGTCTCGAGGGTTTTTAATAAATACAATTTTTATTTCTACTTATAATTTCTCCCAACTCATAAATCAGAATAAAAATATACTTAATCACGCTTGAACTCATTTCATTCTAATTGTTGCTAGAACAGCGATGCCAACTGCGTTAAGACTTAATATAGAGTATTTGGATGAGGAAATTGAGGGCACTGCTTTATGTAATGATTTCCGAATTGCAACATTGTAAAATGGATCTTTCCATGACGAGGGCAGCACTTAGGGGAGAGCAAATTTCGGTTAAAATCGAGAAAATCAACTCAATTGGTTTAGTTGGTTTTGGTTTGGCAGTTTATGCGGTTTTTTAGTTATGGATTTGATTTTGTTGATTATTTCGATTAGTTATTGATGTTTAAAATTTCTAATTAACTCGACTGAAAAAATTGACTTAATTTAATATATATTTTATTATTTAAAATATATTTATAATTTATAATGCATAAAATAAATACAATTTATTTAAGCCCAATAATTAAAGTCAATTAAATCGACTAACCTAAAGTCAGTTCAATTCTTGAACTTTAAGTTGATCAGGTCAAATTTTGTAAATTATGATCAATCAAGTCGATTTAATAAAAATTTAACCAAACCAATATAAAAAATCGAATGCTCACCCTTAGTGACACTTAGAGGCAACCACCTCCATGTAATCGGACTTCTCATATTAAAAAAATGAAATTTTGATCAACTCGATCGATTTGATAAATTAAATCAATTGATCTAAAAATCAGACTTCCGTTTTAATTTTTTAAGATTAATATAAGTAATTACAATATATACCTAATTTGTTTTAATATTTAAAAAACAATTAAATAATTATTTTTTAGTAATGGGTTAGGTTGAAGAAAATTGAGATTGCAAAAATTTGCAGCATCATTGGTCATATGGTAAAGTGTATTTAAAGGTTTTCCCTATTTTTGTGGTTAAAGCTTGTTATTTTGGACAAAAAAAATTAGGATAGTCGGTACCGTTTCGATATTGGTTGTTCTGGTCGTTTCGGTTCGTATGTATGGTTTCATTTTTAATTTATATTAAGTAGTTTATGTTTTGTTTCGTTAAAATTTTAAAATATTTTAATTGTTTCAATTAATATTAATTTGTGTCGTTTTGTACTGGCCCGTGTTGATAGATATAATATTTTAATATTTTAAACTAAATTTTATTTTTTTTAAATTTTCACAATTTTAAAATTGAGGTATATTTTGCATGTATATATCATATATGAAAAATATTTTTATAAATAACGATAAATATGGAATTGTACGCTAATATTAAATACGTAACGTTACAATACTAACTGGGGTAAACTATACCCAAGGTTATCAAACTATTAGTAAGTTTACGTTATGGTCGCTCAACTTCAAAAAATGATAAAATGGTCATTAAACTATTCGAAAGTTCTCATTTAAGTCATTGGATTATTAAAATCGTTGTTATATAACCTTCTTTGTTCGTACCACTTGCACCAATTGAAAGCTCTCATTCCCTTTTCTTCTACAGTTCAAATTTTTTTTCATAAAATAACTTTGAATGTCACAAATTTGCAAACCAAAATTCAAAAAACTTTCTTCTTTGATCACCGTTACTAACCGTCAAATCAACTTGGATCTAAGGTATGTTATTTTATTCATCAATAAGTACTAATCTACCGCACTGATCGTCGAATCATAGCTTGGACTAGTCGAACTTCTTTTAAAAAAGAAAAACTTAACAGCCTAGTGAGTTAAATAAAAGCTTTTGAATAGTTAGTGACTTAATTCGAATAATTCAATGATCATTTTATAATTTTTTGAAGTCCAGTAACCAAAATATAAATTTACTAATAATTTAGTAACCTTAGTCCTATTAAATACCTCAAAAAAAAATTCATAAAGAAATTATTTTAGGTAATTTATGTATACAATTTCTCTTTTGACAAAAGAATTCAAAGAAAATAATTAAATTACCTTAATAAGTAGGTGAACATTGATTCTTAATTATGCCCAATTGGACAATTGGGTTTATTTGGACAAACAAAGAAACAGACGGTAGGATTTTCAATTGGGTATGTTTGGGGAAAACCCAAAAAGTTTTTTTTTCTTAAGTCATTTTCGATAAATCGAAAATAGAAAACACGGGTTACTATATCATTTGGTACTTAAATTTAGTTTTAATGTTCAATTTGGTACTTGATTTTTTTTGTTTCAATTTGATACTTGAGTTTGGCTTTAATATTCAATTTGGTATCCAAACCAAATGGTATCATATGGACCAATGATGTTTGACACGCTTGCTCTAGTAAAAACAAATTAGGTATTTAATTGGGACAAAAAAAGTCAAGTATCAATTAAAAAAAATAAAGTACCAAAATGAACATTAAAATCAAACTTAAGTACCAAATTGGGACAAAAAAAACTTAGGTACTAAATTGAACATTGAGCCAAACTTGTGTATCCCTAAAAAAATATTATAAAGCTTCAAAATATAAACTAATTGAATATTGAAAAATTAAGGGTTTAAAAAAATTAAATATAAAATATAATTGAATTGTTTAATAAATGTAAATTTTAAATTATGAAAAATAGTTAATTTAGATTTTTTTTCTTTATTGAAAAGGGATAATGTAACTTTTGCCCCTGAACTTGGCAAGTAAGTTCACATTGGCCCCTGATTTTTTTTTTCTGATCCACTTTGACATGTAACTTTTGGCCATTGAACTTAGCAAGTAGGTCCACATTGGCCCTTGAATTTGACAATTAGATTCATTTTGGTACTTGTACTTTTTTTTAGTTTATTTAACTCTTAAACTTGACAATTAGATCCATTTTGATCCCTGAATTTAAAAGATCTAAAAGCTTGATGATGTGCCACTCTGAGTTTGGAAAATAAAAAGTTTTTAGATGATGATGCAGTCCAATATCAGAATGTCATATTCAATTTTCTAATAGCCGAATTGATGGTTAAACAGGTTAGACTACCAGTTCTTAATTCAACCACTTTAATCAATTCGACCATTGGACCAACAATAATTAAATAATTAATTAAGAATTCATATAACCCCAATTTTACTTGGCTTTTAAGATTTTTATGATTTTTTGGCTTTTAAGATTTTTATGATTTTTTAATTATTTATTTAATTATTGTTGGTCCGACAGTCGAACTAGTTAAATCAAGAACTAGCAGTCTAATTTGTTCAACCATCGGTTCGGTTATTAAAATATTGAATATAACACTCTGAAATTGTACCACGTCATTATTTTAATTTTATTTTTATTTTTCAGGTAATGATGCGATACTCTTAGAGTTTTTAAATTCAAGAATCAAAATGCCAAGTTCAAGTGCCAATATTTACATTATTTTAAAGTAAAATCTTGGTAATAGGATGTTAAAAAAATAAAATAAATTGAAAATATTAAAAATCTCATATCTTGCAATGTGAAGATGGGGATTTGTACATATATTAACAGCCGAGCAAATATACAAAATACAACCAACAAAATTGCTCTCTCAGCCTAATGTACAAAAACTCCATATGGCGATTTTTACAGGCCTCCAAGGGGTCGATATAATCCCTACCCTTTTCTCTATGAACCAGTCGGCCATACACGTTGTGTCAACCCGAGGATGAACTAGTGTCTGCGGTTTCGTCTTCACTGAAGCTTGATGGTACATCCATGGAAGGTCTATAGCTGAAACATGTAAACACAGTCCAAAAATGTGGATGATGAATACAAGGTAATAAAAATTGATCGACTGGGGCAAGGTAAAAATGTATAACACACTGACCTTTTAGTCGGATTCATTGACAGAGGCGATCTCGGTCGCGGGAAATCAACATTGACTTGCTTGGCAACCTTTGAGATACAAAAATATCAGTGCATGATACGCGTATTTGACCCAAAGCAAGGGCGAAGCCAAAAAGTTTTAAGGGAGTTAAAATGTAATTTCACAATTTTACTAGCTCTTTATAATTTTTAAAGGACTAAATCAAAATTTTATTATTTTGGGAGGCCAAAGTGTAATTTTACCTTTTACTAAATTAAAATCTTATAAAACTTAAAGGGTCGAAAGTGAAATTTTACATTTTAGGGGACCGGGGACCCTGCCAGCCCCTGGCGCTGCCCCTGACCCAAAGTCGACTAAAAGCTTGAACTTACTCTCGATTCGTTTGTTGGATCGGTTTTTACTCCTACAGGATGCTCCTTTTTTGGCTTCCGTTGTCCACCAAGTTTCTCCACCTGAGTAAAGAAAATGAATTTTCAAGCCAAAACATTCACGGCACGAAACTGTTGAAAGACGAAGCATATGTGAGGAGAAATACCTTTGCCATCCTTGCACCCGGGGACTCAATGCACCCACGTTTAGAATTTGAAGTTTTAGATGGGATTTTGTTCTTCGGGGCCTTATACGTACGATTATCGTCGTCATGCAAACAAGTCTTTTCTTGTTCATTAACAAGTTTCCCAACATTGGGGCCAGGATGGTTAGTGAAAGAATCTGGTCTCATCCTTTCAACAGCAAGCTTAGAGCTCACCTTACTTCGTTTGCAATCAATGGTACCGGCATTTTCGGCCAAACTTCTGTGGATATCCGATGAAGAGTTCTGGCCCGGGAATGAGTTATAATGGGACTTGTATAATTGATGACGAGATTTCTTGTTCTGTCTTTCGAGCCCGTACACGGTTTTGAAGGTTGCATTCTCCATATAAGGATCCTGAGAACTTGTCTTTGAATTATGTACTTCATTTACCTACAAGGGCATTAGATGAACAAAACGCCGTATCATAAGACTCTTGACAGGATTTGAATATGACACATTAACATCATAGTTATTTCAAATACCGATTGAACCGGTAAAAATGAACTCTTCCTAGTTGTCAACACCGTTTAGCATGGCCATATTGTTACAGAATATAATGTAAATATAGTTTGCATATCCACTACATACATCAAAACATGAAAAAAATGCATCCAAGAGTCAACTTACAACATTAGGATTTGGCTGCTTCATAGCTCCAGAGATACGAGGAGAACGGGGCTGTTGGGGATGATCTCCAACATCTACTGGCTCTGATGACGCAAACACGAGATTCAAATATTCATAATTCTATAAAAATTGTGAATATAGCAAACAGATTTCGGTATTGGACTAACCACTGACCACCTTGCTACTTGGGAATTCAAATGCAGCATTAGGAAGTGAATCGAAATCAGTAGCAAGTAACGGACCATCTTCTATATAATACCTCCCGAGCTGCCTCTTGACAGCAAGAATAGCAGGATTTTCACTCTCACCCTTAAGCTTCAAATATCCCGATGGCTTAAAAACCGTGTTTTTAGTCGTCCTTGGGTTTATCTGTGTAATGGTTCCGTTTTGTCCAAGTTTAGTTTCATAAGGACCCCGATTTTCGGAAAAACGCATATCTTGTAAAGACGAACTACTTTCAGAAGATGTATCTTCCATACAAGCATCGTATGGATTTTGATGATTCCTACGGTCATATACGTGATCAGTAGCTAGAAACTCTTGGCTAGAAATCCCTCCACTTTCAACCTCCCTCAGATCGATATTCCTATAATCCCGTTCCTTGATACTACCAGAAGAATCTTGCCAGAGTCCACTACCACGATCCTGAATAATGCCACTAGAATGATCCAATCGCCCAACATATTCATCTCTCTTTTTGTCTTTTAACCTTCTGTGACAAAACCAACTAGATATTTGCTTTTCAGTCAACCCTACTTGAAGTGCGATTTGTGCTTTCATTTCATCAGAAGGAAACCGAAGCTCTGAAAAAACACCCGAAACTCTATTTTAAACATAATGGATGAATACATTTAAATAAGATGAGAAATGAAGAACTACATAATACCTTTGTAGAATTTCTCCAGAGCCATAACCTGAGCCGGTGTCTTTACGGTTCGTTTCTTATTCACATCTAGAGAAACTTTATTCTCTTCGGTCTGCACTTCACCTGAATTGAAAACGAGTGCATAGAAATAGAAAAAAAAAAGTAATAGATTCAATAACATTAAGCATAAAATGAGAAGAAGTACAATGTATACTAGCCAACTACATAAAATAGCATAAAAGCGAGAACAAGGGCAATTCAGATTAACGAAAAGTAAAACAAAAACCTCATGTAAACTACTCCGAATCAGACGAACAATTTAACAATATTCCTTCTGCCATTTTAAACACCCATACTAAAACAGAACGAAAAATTGATATCTTCATTCTTAGATTCTTTCATATCATTATTATAGCTCCCTGAATGTAACATACAGAAAATAATACAACTAAACCTACGACCAAATACATGATCTTATGACCTTTCACGAAATTGCTGTTAGCTAGCATCTTCCCCATTAGAGAACTCTTGCAGTTCTCGTCCTGAATTCCAGAAAATGAACCAAATGAACAAATTCATGGATCAGTTGTCGGATTAGTGAGGTATACAGAACATCTCAAAATCCATCAACCGAACATATTCGTGTAAATTTTCAGACTTTTGCATAAAACCCTTAATCTGGATTACGCTCGAAACCTAAAACATGATTCAAAGACGATGTCATTCTTGATACAATCACCTATCCATACAAAAACAATCTAAGGTAACATGCAACAATTCAAAACGAATAGGCGGGTCATAGCACAAATAACTCTAGAAGGCCGCACTTTATCTTTCTCTCGAACTAATCTCTCACGTTTGAGAGAAATAACCAATGGAAACACGTAGCATTTTAAGCACAAGCATCGATAGTCCAAGCCTCTTGGATCCGGCTGTCCTTCAACCTCGAATATCAAAAAGAAAGAAAGATCGACATCTTCATTCTTAGATTCTTTCATATCATTATTATAGCTCCCTGCAATCTAACATACAGAAAATAATACGACTTAACTTCCAACTAATACAAGATCTTATACACAATCTTCCCCATTAGATAACTTCTGCATTACCAAGAAACCACATGCATTGGTCCCATCTTCCAGTGAACCAAATGAAAAAATTCATGGATTGGTTGTCGGATTAGTGAAGTATTCGAAATATCTCTAATCCATCAACCGAACGTATTAGCGTAAATTTTCAGACGTTCACATAAAAACCCTTTATCCGGATTACCCTTGAAACCTAGAACACGATTCAAAGACGATGCCATTCATTGATACAATCACCTATCAATACAACAAACAATCTAAGGTTCATGATCTAATGGCACTTCCAATTTACAACATGCAACAATTAGAACAGAATACCGCGTATTTTCCTCGAATAACTTAATAAAAACAAGAGCTGCCATGTAGAACAAAATCTAATCATAAGAAATTAAGATTATAAACAACATTTCTAAAGGAAATATTCAACCATGATAATAATATTTGAAGAACAAATGAATTATTACAAGAATAAATCTCACCTCCAAAACAAAATTAAATAATTGATAAAATAAAATCCAAGCAAATAAAGACAAAAATAACTAAAAATATATAAAAAATCATAGTTTCTTTTTTAAATGCTGGAAAAAAAAATAGATCATCGCTAGAATTTTTATACTCCATTTTCTATTGAACCAACCAATATCAAAATTTCTCAGTGCATGCAACTTTTAAACACCAAAAAACTTAAAATTAAAAAACCCAAATCTCAAAAAAAAAAAAACTTTGATCTAAGCTTTGAGGAACTAAAGCATTTACCTTCCATGGGTTCTGAATTTTTCCCCTATTTTTTTTCTGGGTACCCCTTTGTTTTTTGTTTTTCCTTCAATATTTGGTCCTTTGATTCGATTTCAAAAAGGTAACCACCATTTCAGCGAATTCAAAATCTGGGTTTTCAATTTTGCAATTCTATCTTAGTTTTAAACATCATTTCAAGAGATGGAAAGAGAGAGGTGAATAGAAAGATTCTGATTGGAAAAATGAAAAGAACGAAGAAGAAGAAGAAGAAGAAGAAGAAGAAGAAGAAAAAGAAGGGAAGTGTTTGTTTGTTTTTGGGGTGTTTTTTTTA
The DNA here is from genome assembly GCF_025698485.1 of Gossypium arboreum. Classification (NCBI taxonomy): domain Eukaryota; kingdom Viridiplantae; phylum Streptophyta; class Magnoliopsida; order Malvales; family Malvaceae; genus Gossypium; species Gossypium arboreum. The sequence goes on along the minus strand of NC_069077.1, from coordinate 141,156,551 downwards.
TATTTATTTTCTTGTTCATTTCCATTTTGTTTTCGATTATTTGAAGAATTTAACGGTTGTAGTTTTGTTTTGGTTTTGGATTTAATTAAAAACCCAGATTTGGCTTTTGGCTTTACTTTTTTCCTTTTTCAATGATTTGTCCATTCTTTTTTTAGTCACCATTTTCTTCCCCAGAAAAATCAAATTTTGTTTACCAGTAGGGGTCAAAAGATTAGAAGTCTAATTTTGCTACTATTCCCTTTACTTTTCAAATATTTAAAATTTAGTATCTCCTTCAATTATGTAATTGATAACACTGTTTAATTGGAAACCCTTGCACGAGAGGTCAGCTTGCATTTTAACTTCTCCACTAAAAAATAAATAAATTAACACGTTAAATAAATAAAAATTTTAATAAAATGACCAATTTACTCTTTGATCTAATATATAGAGACTAATTTATTCATTTTTTTAGAAGACAATATGAAATCCGACTGTAATTTATCGATTATATGATATTTCTTTTTAAAATTTTGTTCATGGGACCAACATAAAGCCTTGGGAAAATATAAATAAATTGGATAAAAGTACTATAAAGGCTATTATATTAAGAGTTGAATTGCATTTTGACTAATCTACTTAAAAAAAGGGCAAATTAATCATTATATGTTAGATCAAAGAGTAAATCAGTCATTCTGTTAAAAATTTTACCCATTTCTACTATTAAAAACTAGTCTTTATATGTCAACACGAGGAGTATGCACGTGCCATTGGTTATTCTATCAAGCATGCCAGTTTTTAACAGTAGAAATGAATGAAAATTTTAATAGAAATGATCAATTTACTCTTTAATCCAATGTTCAAGAACTAATTTACTTATCTTTTTTAGTAGAAGAAGCAAAATGCATTGTAACACCTAATATAAGGACCTCCAGGATATTTTGACTCATCAATCGATTTTCATTCTACATCTCTAAAATAATATTAAACGATCTTATAATCCCGTATTAAAAAAAAAAAGGAAGTCATTTTTTATGCATTATTTGTGTTTTTCTTTTTGTCTAATGTCATATCTAAATTTGCTAAAAGTTATACATTTTTGTATCAAGAAGTAATTGTGTTAACATTTTAGTGTTTTGTTTGAAATGTTGATATGATGAAAGTTAATTGCTAGTATTATAGGTTCGAATTTTTCATGATTTTATTAATAGAATAAATTTAGTGTTAATTGTGGATTTATTTATTTATTTGTGTTTAATTTGTTAAATATAATCCAATGGTTATGTGTGTTTTAGTTTTATGGTTAATTTTAGGGAAAAGTACATCAACAGTCACTGAACACTGATTAAAATAACATTTCAGCCACTAAACTTTTAAAAGTGACAAATCAGTCACAAACGTTTACGAAAAGTGATAAACAAGTCACTCGAGCCCGTTTTTCATTACAAATGTAATCAAAAGTTGACGTGACCTGTTAAGGTGCCACGTTGGACATGACCTAATGTCCGTATCAAATGCTTTTATCAGTTTATAAGGATTACCAACTAAATAGAGGAACCCTAGCTGGAAAAAGGAGAAGAAAAAAAAAATGGAGATACCTACCGTAATTTTGATGTGCTACCATGGAAACTCAGCCAATTTAAGGACTTCTTCGTCCAATGACAACCCAAGTAAGAAGTTTTTTGGGTACAAGAAGTATGGGAGTGAGTTTCAAAATGCATGTCATTTTTTTGCCTAGGTTGATCCACCATTAATGCTCCGCTCACGATTCATGTTGTTGGGTCTTTTGAAAAAAGTCAGAACAATGGAAGATGCAAGGAGGGAGAGAAAAATATGGTTGATGATGTTGTTTTCTGTAATTTTGTTGTGCTACTCGTTACAATTGATAGAACACCTTCGGTTGGTTCTCTTCTATTAACCATTCCGACAATGTTGAAAATTTGCATAATGATTTCCCAATTTCGAATAATTTCAATCCCTTCTCCAATGATTCCCTTAAAATTTCAATCGTTTTTCTTTTTCTCCTAAACGATTTTTTTTATTTAACCAAATTGTTTTTGTCTTGTCAGTTTCTTCTCATGTTTTAATTGTTTTTTTTTTTTACACATTAAGTTAATTTTTTTCGAATCACACGTTGAAAATTAATTACCCATTAAATGAACTTTTAGCCATGTCCAACATGGCACTCTAACAGGCTACATCAATTGTCCCATTAAGCTTGTAATAGAAAATGGGTTTGGGTGACTGATTTGTTATTTTTTAAAAAAATTAATAATTGATTTGTCATTTTTCATAAACATTAATGATTGATTTATCATTTTAAAAGTTTAATGACTAAAATATTATTTTAATTAAAGTTTAGTGACTAATGATTTACTTTTTCCTTAATTTCATGAAAATTAATTGCATGGTAGACAAGAATTTCAAATCATTCTTCATATATCGAAATCTATAAAATTCCAAATTCAAATTCATTCAAATTCTCTTTATTTATATATAAAATCAGAATTGATTGGTGGATTCAGATATTCGAATCCATATCCACATTCGTTATTTGGATAATCAATGCAGATTTAAATAATAGATATCTGAAACAATTATTTTCATCTGTCTGAATATGCAATAAACAATATTTTTTTTTTGAATATAACTCGCTGGTATTATTATTGCACGGCTCAAGGCAACAGAAACATCTGAAAAGATAGGCAACAGAAGAAATAGGAAACAGCTGTCTAAGCAGGTAATCAATGAACTCCTAGAAACTACCAATAAAAGAAAGCAGAAAGATAACATCTTGAGCCAAACCTCTTCATCTTCAAAATATCAGCCAACCCTCTCTCCAAAAATTGAAAATCGGAGCCGAGTAAAGGAGAGAGCAAAAGCTTTGAACACCACGTTGGGGATTCATCGAACCTTCTCCAATTTCAAAGCCACCAAGGGGAACCATGCCAATCTGTCTGCCGTCACAATCTTTTTCACCGATTCAGGAACGCCATTACCCCATCCACCACAAATCTGTCTTCTCCGGCCTTCCAATGCAAGAGTATAGGCTGCTCCGTTAACCATTCGGGGCACAAACAAGTAAGATACCTCATCAAAACTCAACCCCATTTTGCAAATATGTTGAGTAATAGGCCTAAGAACTGATTTGTCTTCCCCTCCCTTCTTAATGCTCTTGATAACTGACAATGAGTCACCTTCTACTAGCAGACGCCGAATGCCCATCTCAGCCGCGTAGACAATATTTTTAAAATTCAAGTTCAAATATATATTCTTAATCTAAATTGTGACCCCACATGGGTAGACAGTAGAGTTGTTCATAGTTCGAACAAAGCTCGGTTTCAAAAAAAAATTTATGCCCAAACTTATTTTTAGGTCTACTCAACTTGTCTAAAAAGTTCATTTTAATATTCAAAAAAATATATTTTTAATTGATATTTTATATATTTATAACTAATTTTAATTTTTAAAAATATTTTTATTATTTAAATTGAAATCAAACCAAGTTGAACTTGAGGTTCAAAACCCTTATCCAATCCAAGCTCAAGTTGAGTCGGGCCTATCGAGTTTGATGGACTACTCTACCCTTAAATAAGTTTGGTAGGCAACTATATAAGGCCAACCCTACCCATTGGGCCTCACTATACATTTTTTTTATTTGGATTTAAAATAAAATAAAATTTAAATATTCATTTGTCATTAAAAATTAATAATTCAAATGGGAATCCAAACGGAATGGATTTTCAGTTTTCTTGATTTAGAGATAAGATTGTGGTTCTTATATGGGCCCATAATCCATACTCACGGCCCATTTAAACACAATATATATATTCATGTAATCGTATGTGTACCAAACTCTCGATTTTATATAAGTAGCTAACAATGATTAGTCTTAAATTGATTAGTGTCGACTCTATTAAAATAATTTCCACGTCTAGCTTGCTAGAAATTTTCTAGCACGTTTTAGACATGGTGGACCTTAATGAATTTAAAAACAAAGTTGTTGTAATCATCGCCAACACCATCCACCCTACCTTGCCTATTAAGGGTGTGATACATGCTTCTTCTCTTTAGGCAGAGTCTAAACACCTATCATGGCATAACACAACAACATCAACCAAGGTAAGATTTGGTACATAATCACATTTATAATTTCCAAATGGTGATATACCAAATTCTAGTCAAGATATTCTACGAACGAATTTCTATTCATTACTTGTCAATATCGATATTATATTTTCCACATGTTTATTGTACTTAATTTTGATAAATTATTTGATTTTTGATCCAGTGTAAAAGTAAGATCGGATAGTCAAAAAGAGACAGAATCCGAACTGTCGTAAAAATTTTGAGCTACCGTGACATAATTTTGACAACTTTATTTTGGGAATTTATTTATAAAAATAATATTTATACTTTTTATTAAGATAATATTTTAATTTTCTAGTATTTTATCTTTTACTTTTTATTGATAACTTTTTAATATTTTTTCTACATAAACCCTATACGTTCGTTTTGGAGAATTGCTTTCAATTCATCTCCTTTCCCTGATTTATTGATAGATGTACAGTTAGAAGTATTGAATAGATTGTGTGTAGTATTTGATTTACTGAAAAATATATTGGCGTGTCTAATAGCAATCAAATCTAAATGATCTATGCTGTTGAGGTTGCTGATTCGAGCTGGGATCATGAGTATAATTTATCTTAAATTTATCTTGTATTTTATATCTTATTTAATATTTATTATAATTCATATCTACGTAGCCAATCCCAAACAAAGCGTCACTATTGTCCTTATATTGGGCCCAAACGCTAAACCTAAGGCCCAAATTTGTGTTATCTGTACACCAAGTGGAGTGAAAAATAATTTTACCCATACCTAATTATAGTGAAGTTTTTTTTTATTAATATTTTTACTTTTAAATAGTAATAAATTCGATCACGTTTAAATAAATCTCGAGTTTAAGTTTAGTGGATTGAAAAAATAATATTGCGAGAGGTTTGTCGAAACGAATTGAATTTAGATTCAAAATGCGACTACTAAATATTTTCCTGTAATTCTTTAATTTTTATATAAAATAAATTAATAAAACTCTTAATAAAATCTCTCACATTTTCTTTTGAATACAAAAAGTACACTTTATGTCTGATCAAATTAAAAATTAAATATAAAATATTATAAATTTTAAAAATAACAAAGTAAAGTCTTAAGTGTTTAAAGTCGAGCTTGACTCATGTTTTAAATAAATTTATTTTTTTCCTCAAATTTATTTTTCAAATTTAATATTTTTCAACAAAACTTTCCAATAAGACATTTTATTTCTATTTTGTAATTCTTCCATTTTGTTCGGAATTGGACATTTTTTACATATTGTATAAAATACAAAATTCCCAGATCTGGCATGACAGTCCGTGACTGACCACTGCTCTACAGACCAATCAAACACTGACACGTTTTGTTCTATCAAACATACTTTCACTGACTATTTTCGTAGGCTACCCTTTTTGCAGTAAATCCAATGCTACTTCTTACATCTTACTGTCCTCAAACTCGCCCACTTGCACGCGCCAAACCTTTTCCTTGGTAAATACTCTTTTGCGCCGAAGTTTGGCATTAATAATGTTCAATTTGGTACATTTATTTTTCAAATTAATTAAGAATTTAACTTTGGTCACACGTATAATCACAACATTAATATTTCCCGTAAATTGTAATTGGTGCGATAATAAATTTAGCCATTGATGTTTTATATATTTCATGTAGATATTGATAGAATTTGTAAACGTTACGGGATAGATTTGTTAAATCAATACTAAATGTTGATCGCTATAATTAAAAATTTAAACATTGTTTTTTTTATATTATGTGTAAATGTTGTGAGCTAAATCTGTTAAATGAGATTAAATTGACAAAATGTGTAAACTTCGAGAATTAAATTTATTATCATACCAATAAAAAAATGGATAATTGACAAAAAAATCGTTAAACATTGTGACTAATTACCCTTAATCGTTCTCTTTTAAAAATCGATAGAAATTAAATTGCACTCATTATCATACTCAGGGCCGTAGTTGTGAGGCTGGTCAGGGCCTTGGTCCCTACTAAAATGAAAAAAAAAATTAGTCTATTAAAAAGGTGAAATTATATTTTTATTATCATAAAAATTGAAATTTAATTTCGGCCACTTTAAAAAAAATTCTAGCTTTGTCCCCTAATCATAACCACAACAAAAAATGTACAATTGACAAAAAAATTTAAAGATTGTGGTTAATTACCTTTAGTTACTCACTTTAAAAAATCGAAAGAACTTAAAATGCAATCTTTTTTTATTTAAAAGGATCAAATATTTCAAAATTAAAATTACGAAGCACAGAAGAGGAAATTTTACCTAATTAAAAATTAAGAAGATGACAAAGCAGGAGCACGTGTAAAAAGTGGGATCAAATAGCGAGTGAGATTGAAAGTAAAAGAGAAAAAAAGAAGGTTAGTACGGTAAAGAAAGACAAAGACAGTGAGAAGAAGAAAGATCTCGCGGGTTTTATGAACCGGTGTGTCATCTTCGTTGGGCTCGAGGTAATAAACCCAACCAATCTCTCTGTAGGGACAAAAAAAAACCGAACCATATTAACCTCGACATGTGAACCCTAGAAAAACCTATTATTTCCCTATAAACCCCCTATTCTACATTTTTTTTTCCAACTTAGATCTGTGCTGTAATACAATATCACCACGGCTCTTCTACTTTTCTTCCCCCACTTTCTCTTCTAAACGCGTGTCTTACCACACTCTCACTATCAGATACAACTGGGTCGAGTCGAATTTGAATTTTCACGTGTTCTTATTAATAATATTGTCTTCAAAAGTCAAAGATTGAGTTTAAATAACGATCAAATCCTCTATTCTCAGTTTAATTTGTTCAAGCATCAATTTTTTGTGGTTCACTTAAGGGTTAGTTCAATATTTTGTTCGAATAACTAATTCGATTCGATCTGGTTTCAACAACACTAATTTTTATTAAGGTCACTGAATTATTTGAATTAAATATTCCAATGTTGGAATTTGGGTCAATTAATAATTATTGAATCAAATTCGATTTTTTTTAAAATTAATAAAAATAAATCTTTTATATGATAGGGGAGTTGTCTCTTTTGTGGAAGAAAGAGGGTGGTTGGGGTGTTGTTTGTTGTAGGGAAACTATGCCCATGACTATAGAAATTTATATATGTATATATAATAAATATGAAGAAATGAAGAAGAATGGGTTTTTACATTAATGATACAGAAAATAATAATAATTATGAAAATGGAATAGATTACAAATTATTTATGAGAATAAAACATTTTAAATTGTAAAGGTCGATGTCCCTATTATGTTAAGCGACATCACTTATAAAAATAATATTTTAATAAATATAAATAAATAAAATAATATTTTGATTATAAAAGGTGTTGTAAACAAATAGTAACACCCTTTTTAAATGTCACCTTTAATTTTTTAAAGGTATAATAAGATATTTGGTCTTCAAATTTTACAAAAAGAATCAATTTAGTTTTTATTTAATTTTTGTGTTTTTTATCAAATTATTCCAAAATTGATGGAAAAATCAATGTTTTTTAACTTTGAAGACATGACATACATATAAATTACAACTTGGATGAAATGTCAACGTTTAATTAATTTTTAAAATTTTATAAATAAATAAAAAACTAAATTATGCATGTTAACCACGTGGCAATCTATGTGTATGTCACATCACTTAAGTTAACAAATGTTAATTTTTCTATTTATTTGGGGTGATTTGACAAAATATAAGTTCAATGGTTAAAAAAATGAAAAATTAAATAAATGACTAAAATAATTTTTTAAGTTGAAGGATCAAATATGTTATTATGTATTTAAAAATAAAAATTACAAGTAACAATATCCTTTTATAATTAAAATATTATTTATTTATTTTTATTAAAATATTTTTCTATAAGTGACGCCACTTAATACGATATCAATTTTACCTTTCAAAATAACTTATTCTCGTAAATAATTTAATTTCTAGTGTAAATAATTTTTAGAAGAAACAAGAAGAATGTAGTAAATCCCTAGAAAATGAAAATGGATGGACATAAACAAAATATTCTTTTATATCTGGATTCTGCAATATTTCTTACACATTAAAGAATATTTAAATACAAATATATGATATAAAAATATGTGTTTTCTTTTTTCAAAATTTTATATATTTGAAATGAAATCCTCGAAATAACATAGTCGTAAAATTATTTGTTGAAAATAATGGTCACAATCGATGAAATGATTTGATTAATATAATATCGATATTTTAATAATTTAGTTTAGAATTATTAGAGTCTGTATAACTCAAATTTATGTTAAATAAATAATATAGTGATAAAATTAAGGGGTTAAGGCTGAACAGGTAAAATCTATATAAAATATATTTCTTCCATTTGATATTGATTAGAATAAGGTATTCCAACCGTACTATACTGCTTTTATTTGACATTGATTAGAATAAAGTTTTAATTTTTAAATAGATGTAGTCGAAACTTATCTTATATTATTTGAATTCAACATTTGTAAATTTTCTTCTCCTCTACCAACGTAAAAATGTGTGTGTGTGTTTTTTTACTTTATTTTTTTGCGATCATTCTATTGCCATTAATGACTTTAGTTTTAACAATAATCTTTTTAAATTCGGATATAGTAAAAGTACAATGGAAGCTTTTGTATTAAGAGTTAAATTGCATTTTGTCCCCTCTACTAAAAAAATAAGCAAATTAGCTTTTATACATTAAATCAGAAAGTAAACTAGGCATTATGTTAAAATTTACGTCTATTTTTAATATTAAAAACTAATCTTTATACGACAACATAAGGTACATATGATATGTTACGTGGAATTGTCTAGTTATTTCGTCAACCACACTAAATTTTAATAGTAAAATGATGAATTTTTAAAAAAAGGTTGATGCACATAAATTAATATGTTCATATTTTAAGTAAAATAGTCAAACAGCAATCTAACTCTTAAAATGTGATAAAATACTATGTTATAACATTTATTTAACTCTTAAATAGAATAATAAACTAGCTTCAATGTATTTAAATTTATATCATGGATACTAATAATAATACCGATATCAATAAATTATAAGCAAAATGGATGAAAGATGGGGGATAAAGGGATTGGATTAAAATTTTAAATTTTATTTCAATGGATTTGATTTATTGGAAACTGTTTAATGGTCAACGGTGGAAAGAAGATGGAACGTTTGATGAGATATTTTGTTTGACATTTTGGAATTAATGTGTGATGTGATTGCCCCAATCAAACCATACCAGCTGGACTCCATCCATCTTTTGAAATATCTTCTTTCTTTCATGAAATCACAATGTTTAACACCTTGGCATTTGAAGGATTATTTATAAACATCAAAGATACCCTATCAGGGGTATGTTTGAATTTTTCTTTATAAGGACTTATATTAAATTTTATATATTTATAAGAGTTGAAATGTAATTTTATTGTTACGATATTTTTATAGTTTTTAAAAAATTTAATTAAAATTTTATTATATTTAGAGAAGCTAAATTGTAATTATATGATATATTAATTTATAATTTTACCGGTTTAGTAGAATTTAAAGAACCATTTTTATTTTAAGGAAGTTTTGTCTCTTCATTAGAGATTTTCATGAGTTGAATAACCTGCTTAACCTACTTTGAGCTAAATTTGAATTTATATTTTTTTTATCTCATGTCGACTCAATTTAATTTGTTTTGTTATTTAGAAATATAATTTTTAACAGTCCCATTATCTATTCTAATAATATTTGACTCTTTTTAACACAATACTTAAAGCTACTCAAAATCTCTCTTTAACTCATAAAAAGAAATATAAAGCGTTTCAGTACACTCGAACCCCCAGTTATTTGCACGAATTTGAATGAATCTAAGTTAAAAAAAATTAAAATCGAATCTAACTCGGTTAAAGAATCCTCTCGATTTCAGATAGGGTTTTGATCATATCTGTTATTTAATCTCTCTCCAGTCTGTAAATATCTGTAAATAGGAGGATAATGCGTTACATTATACTCAAACCCACATCTTTTTACATTGATAACAATAACCATACTAATTTAACTAAGACTCAACCAGCAACTTAATTATTAATTTAAATATTAATTATACAATTATATCAACCTCATCAATTTAATTTAATTTGGAATCACTCATCTATGTTCAGAAATGGGTTTCCATGTTTAAATGTTTTGGTATTAATAAAGATGTGGGTTGATAATGTCATCATCAAATATTTTTGGAATTTCATTCTATTTATGTGTAGTCTAATTGAAGATGTGACATTCTTTGATGAAGATTAAATGATAAATTAGGGTGCTTTTGTTTAATTAATATAATAATCATGTGATAATTGGACATATGTTTTGAATTAACTTAATTAAAACATGACACAATGGGTTTGTATTAAGTTAATTAAGACATGATTTGACATGTTTAAACTTTAGTGTGGAAAAAATGATTTCCTTAGGTTTTATTATGTGACCCACGTGCTCTTAAAGTTGATGAAATAAATAGATGGTGTTGATTAATTAAATAGCAATAATCTAATTTAAATCATAAGCTCACCTAATCTTAAGAATATATTGAAATTACCAATCATTAGGATAGTAATTACACCTCATCATAATTACCACGTGTTTAATTAATAAAGTTTATCGTGATGAATTATAAATATGTAATTTTCTCGATCATTAAACCCTCGTGAGAATTGGATTAAATAATTGGGATATTACAATTACAATTAATTCAATGAGATTTACTAATTGTAATAGATACACAAACATCGTCGATTGATGGTGGATTTGGATAGGATGAATTTACTTGCAGATAGTATAAAAACAATAGTGGTAGTTATATTAGACATTGTAGGAATACTGTAGCGTGAGAAAAAAATTAAATTAAACGCGCTGCATCCTACTGCCCATCCAAACTCACCCTAAGTCTTAGTTTGATTGGTATGAGCATTGTTGTCAGTACAAGAGGGCGTGAATTTGAGTGTGCTGAAACGTATTATCTTCTTATTTATAAGTTGAAAAGGATTATAAATAATTTTAAGTACTGTATTAAAAATATTAAACCAATATAATTTTAATTATTTGTTTGAAAAGGATGGGTCCCCAACAATATTTTAGGGAGCAACATAAAAGCTTATCATTTGATTAAGCAATTTCCAAGTCTTTCTTAATTATAAGCACACCCTCTCTCACCTATAATTTAATTCTCACCTGTAACTCAAATCAATGGCATTCTTTTAGCATGAGATTTGCAATCTCTTTGCATCATTACACAAATGTTATCCTAATCTTAAGCAAGAATTAATACAATCATGTCAACTTTTTAACAATCTTTTGCCATTTTTTTTTCTTTTATTTTTTATATCTTCAAATTAAAGATACAAGCATTCATTTTTCCATTTAAGCGTTTTCATGTAACAAATAATTATATTTTGGGTGGGTTTAGATAAGCGATAGAGTATGATGCGGTGCGCTTAGTTTATTTTTATCTCACGCTACAGTATCGTTACAATATTTAATCTCATCACTACAACTGTTTTTACACTAACCACAGCTAAACGCACCGTCCATCCAAACCTACCTTTAATGTTTTAATCACAAAGTAAAATATCAACATTGTATCGATTAAGTTATTTTACTTGGAATAATAAAATCTGAGCCACTCGATAAATTTTAAGTCGATATACCTTGAATAGACTCGATTTAAAAATAAAAACACATAAAGATGGTGAGGTGAGTAGATTCCTTTTATTATTATCATCGTGGATATGGAACGATGAGTGTACTTAATTGCCCTGCCTTACCCCACTTAATAAAAATACTACTTTACCCTTGTATATAAAGATATTCTATAGAAACAACTTTAATTTTTTTCGTAAAAAATAATAATGATTTTCAAGATTTCACATCCACAATGAACAAGAAAAGTGACGAGGCAAAGCATATTTAATAATATAGCGATGATAGATTTTGCAACATCTGCCTCCACTTCATCTCCATTAGCATCTTCACTTTCATCAACTTAGCTGTATGCTTAGATATTGAATATAAAATCAAACACGATATTAAACATATTCAAAACACGTGAATTAAAGTTTAACCATTATAGTTAAATAGTTAATCAGATCTTAATTCAAATGATATTGTTGGCAATAACACGTGTATTTTTTTTATCTAAAAATAGGATTGTGGGTAATTTTTTTAATTAAAGTTATGGGTAGTTGTATATTTTATATAGAAATATATATTGTTGAGTAATATAAAATAATAGATAGGAAAAAATGATTCCTTGTGGGTTGAATGATAAGACATGAGCAAATAATAAAATAAGTAGCATTGGTGTAATGCTTTTTCAAATGGCTTAGAAAAGGAAAACACACTTAAATGTGGAAGAGGCTTTAAAAATAAGTGCTTTCACACAGAGAGAGAGAGAGAGAGAGAGAGAGAGAGGGGGGGCGTGCTTTCAAAAAGATAGACTTCGGCACACGGTGTGCCTACGTAGTGCGTAAATTGGACGGTGTAAAACGCATAAATATTTTAAATTTTATGTAACAACTTATTTTTTATTTTCGTATTCGTTTTATGGTTTACGTTCTACTTTTAATAATATTGTATTTAAGTTCTGAATTTATGTTTTTTTATCTATTGTGAGTAGAATGTGCTTTACTATTATGAATGATAAAAAAACCTAAATTTGATGAATTTAGACTCAATTCGATATTTTAGAATCATATTTTTTTGTTAAATTTTAGATTTGGGGAGTCGGGTCAGGTGAAATTAAAAAAAAAGTCGGGATGGATCGAGACAAGATTTAGGTAAATCTGTCTTGTCTTGAAATACTTACAAAAACACTCTTGATATATACATATAATTAAGTTTTAAGTCTAAACTAAAAATAATAATATTATTTGCTTCAAAATAATAAAAAAAACTAAATAATTAAACTAAATTCGGGTTAGTTTGAAGTTGAGTTAGATTGATCAAGCTTCAGGTCGGGATTGAGGTTGGGTCGGCAAAAATCTACCCCACCCCATTGTCATTCCTATTTACCAGTAGAAGTTTGCATGGGTCGGGCCGGGCCAAGTTCAATTAAAAATTTAGGCTCGTTGCCTAGGCCTAGGCTTGACCCAGTCCGACCATATTAATTTTTATATTATTTTTTATATAGTTTAAAAATATATATAATACATCAAAAATACTAAAAATATCAAAATAAATATTTCCCAACAAATTGAAAATAAATTTTAAAAATATGTATACTTAAATAACATTATAGATGCAATTTAACAAGTAAATGCCTCTAAAATAATAACAAAATTAACAATAATATAAGTTTTATACAATATCCAAACAATAACAACAAAATAGTAGCAACATAATAGTAAAATTGTAGCAAAATAGGGATAAAACAATAAGAAAATAATATTAAAAAATAAAAAAGAGTTTTTTTTGTCATTTAGTGAATTCGGGTTGGGCTAAAAATGCCTTACCCAAGGCCGGACCAATTTTTTAAACGGGCCTTATTTTTTTGTCCAAGCCCATTTTTCGGGCATATATTTTTGCCTAATCCTCCCACATTTCAGACGGGCCTTCGAGCCAGGCCAAATGGTCCAGCCTATGAATAAGTCTATTTACCACTGCACTCAATACTTGTATCGAAAATAAAACATTTTAATTTTGCAAATATTGTCATATTCTATATTTCACTAGAGGTATGTTTCACTCTTTTGCTTGTAATTCGATTTGGGTGTAATTGCTTGCAATTATATTACGGTAGCATGTTTGGGTAATCATTATAATTGATAAGTCCTATCAAAATCTAATTCTTAGGGAGAGGGTGAAAATTGAAGTAATTACGTAGATAATTACTCTAAAATTTAATTTAAAAAAATTATTCTTATAAAAGTTAAAAAATAGATCATAAGCACGAGCACGTATAAGTGTTTGGGATGATTGTGGTCAAATATAAATTTTAAAAATTATATTATAAAATAAATTGTGTATTTTATAAAGATAAAAAAATTCTAAAGTTAGGGCTAGAAAGTTTAGTATAAAAATAAACATTCTAAAGTTATGACAAAATATTATACTATTTATAAGTAATGTTACGAAAGTTTTGGACAATTTATAATTTGATTATAAATTTTATATTATTTTACATATTATAAAAATGGATATAAACCGACATAAGTCTTTCTCTAAATTAAGTTTATATAAGTTTTTATAATTAAAACTATACTTTATTTGAATCGTGAACTCAAATATTATAAATCTAATGCTAATTATGTAAATAAAAAATGTTTTATTGCACCATATCGTGGAGTATGGTATCATTTGAGAGAATGGTGCGAGACACAACCACCATAGACAACTCACACTCTTTAATTCGAGACATTTGTTGTTCTAAAAAAAATCTCTCATATTAATATCACTTTTATATAGCATGAAAAATAAAGTTGGATCGTACTTGTATTGTGTATGTTTCATAACTTCAATCATAGGTGGAATTAAAATGATTTATATTTCGAATAGCATAGAAAATCTTATACCACACACATATTATCATATTTGTACTGTTATGTTCACTCACTATTTTCACATAATATTAGAAAAAATCACGTTATTTTAGTTAACTAATTTAATAATTTTAAGTTAAAATTAAAATTTAAAAAGTCGAAAAGTATAAAAACTTTGAAAAAATAAATTCAAGAATAAAGACTAAATTCAACATTTATGTACAAATATTTTTGCATCAAACCGAACTAATTAAACTAATAATTTATCATTGGATCGAAACCCAATTTTTAGTGTTTTAAAAATAATTTATGATAATTTTTTTGTGTGGGTAAAATAATTTGTTGTTACTAGCAAAATAGTTTTGGGTAGTTAATGAGCGTGGAATACACGCTCCAGTAGGTGAGAAGCAAAAGGCCACGGTCCCAAGCTCTATGTTTTTTTTTTTTTTAGTTGAAAGAGGAGTCTAACGCGCGACGGAAAGGACTGTGTGAGAATAACGCATGTAAAGGTTGTATCCAATCAAATCAGTTGATTAGAAATTGATTAAAATATCGAATAAAAAATTTAAATTGATTAGATTACAAATTGATATAGTTTGGATAAAAATGCGTTGAATTAATGGTTGAGCCGTTTTTAATATTTTTATAAAATTTTTAATTATTTATTTAATTGAACCATTCACATATTAGTGACCTAATTGGTTTAACCATTAATTTAATTTTGAAAACCTTATTTGAATCAAATTTTGATTTCAGAATTGTCATTATTAGGAGAATTTTACTTGAATATCACTTTCGACCCAAAGAAGACTAACCTTAATATACAAAAGGTGTGAGGATAGCAATTAATTTGGTATACATTATCAATTAATCGAATAATGATAAATAGTAAAATAAATTAAATCTTTTACTTCTAATTAGATCAAATTATTTGATTTATTGACGATGCATAAAATTATATACTTAATATAATAAATATCGACTCATTTGATATATTGATAATAAGAAATTTGTTTTAATACCATTACTTTTTTTGTCACTTAACTATAAAAATTATAAAATAATTAATTAATTATTTAATTTTATCTTTTTATCATTTAATTATATTAAATTTTGAATATTTTCAATTTTACGTGACCAAAAAAAATAATTGAATGATTATTTTATAATTTTTATAATTATGTAAAATAAATATAATTAGGTGATCTCTACTTCAAATTATTCAGGTACGATATGTTTAACTTATTTTTTATTTTATGCTAAAATATTTAATCTTATCACTATTATTATTTTATATTAATTACAGATAAACTTACCTGTATTATAATCTAAAAAATCAACTTAAAATACAAAAATGATTGTTACTTGTAGAAAAACCCAAAGGAAGAAGAAAAGAATTGAGAAGTGCAGAGTTGAAAAGATGGCATAAAATGACAAAAACTAGAGAACAAAAACTCCTTCCTACTTTATTTATTTTTTCTCCTTCTTCTATAGTAAATAGTAGTGATTATTGGAGAGAGAGTCAGAGAATCAAAAAAAAAAAAAAAGAAAAGAAAAAAGAAAGCAAGAAATAATGAAAGATAGTGAGAGTGAGTGAGAGAAAGAGAAAGAAATAAGATTGAAAAGAAACCCAAATTCATTTTCACTTTCTATCAAAGGAAAAAAAGAAGAAGAAGAGAAGAAGAAGACGATGATGGAGAAGAAGAGAGATAACAGAAAAAGAATAATAGAGATAAAGAACATTAGAAAACAGGAAAAGGGTTGTTTATAATTGGCTTTATATATATGGTGTTTATATATACATACATACACTGAGCTTTTTTAGGTTTTTGTTTTGTTTTGTTTTGCTTTGCTTTGTTATATATTGTAAGATTGCAGCAGTTGCAGAAGAAGTATCTGCAAATTTGTTTTTCATTCTCAAAAATCTAATCTTTGTGACAGTATCTCTCATCAAAACACACTCTTTCAGTACCAAGTTGATTTGCTTGCAGAAGCTAAAGATATAAATATATACATATATGTATGTGTGTATGTGTGTGTGTATATAAACACTGCTTGCTGCACTAATTGGAAAGGCACCCAACAAACAAGATCTCTCTTTCTTTTCTCTCTTTCCAAAAACCCTTTCTTTTATATCTTCTGCTACAAATTCAGAGATTTTTTTGACCCCACTTTTCCTCTTCTTCTACCTTATATAACACCCACATAGATATCTATGTATGTTTTATGGTAAGAATTTTTTTTTCTTTTATTACAAAGGAAGGAATATATATTTTTGTTATTTTTTTGTTGTTGCCATTGTGGCTACCACAAGAGGGCAGCTACCGTCAGATACAGGAGGAGCCTTTGCAGATTGGGCGACATCATCGTCCACAGCAATTCGAGCTGGCCCCGATGATTTATTATCACTCGGTTTCAATCCCAACGCCGCTTCTACGGCGGCGACTGCGGCGGCTCCGGCTCAATGGCCTCCTTCTGCTCGTCCGATCAACTATGGACTTGCTGGTCCTGAGATGGGGATGGTTGGTCTGCGGGACTTTGTCGTCGTTGCTCCTGCTGCTTCTTTTAACCATCATCATCATCACCATCATCATCATACTCAAGATCCCATCATGGTGAATGAACAAATCAACGGTCCGAGTTCCGCCGCCGCCGCTGCCACCGCACTAGGTGTCGGTGTTATCCCACTCCTAACAGCGTCTCCTTGTTTACCTCCACAAAATGTGGAAGACACTGGTAAGTTCAGTGGGATGCAACTATGGCAGAACCAAAGTTCTTCACATTATCTTAAAAAACCAGCTTCCCTCCTTGATAATAATCCCTCCATGATGGCTGGTGACGGCGGTGGAATGGGTGGAGGTAGCGGTGGTTCTGGTTCTAGTTCAGGGGCAACATGTCAAGATTGTGGGAATCAAGCTAAAAAAGATTGCACCCATAGAAGGTGTAGAACATGTTGTAAAAGTCGAGGCTTAGATTGCCCTACTCACGTTAAAAGTACATGGGTACCCGCTGCTCGGAGAAGAGAACGTCAGCTCATGTCGGCCGCCGCTACAACCGCTGGAGCTGGCTCATCGGGGTCTACTTCCGGTGCTAAAAAACCAAGGCTTGTAACCTCACAAACCACCACCACTTCACATACATCAACTTCAAATACTACCCCTCCTCGAAGCTTTGATACAAGCTCGAGCCACCAAGGTTTTGTTTAGTTCTTTAGTATTATTTTCGATATAAATTTTTGATATAAATCAACAAAATTATTCTTTTGTAGGGTTTCTAAATACTTATGTGGATGCATTGTGCAGATGTTGGTTTTAAAGAGACATTGCCAGGGCAAGTCCGTGCGCCTGCGGTTTTCAAATGCGTACGAGTAACGGCAGTGGAGGGCGGTGAAGACGAGTACGCATATCAAGCCGTCGTTAAGATCGGTGGACATGTGTTCAAAGGGTTTCTTTATGATCAAGGAGTTGAAGGAAGAGATGGATTTCCAAATATATCTGAATTGCATTTAGGTGGTGGTGGGAGAAATGCTGGGTCGTCTTCATCACCTGTTCTCGATCCTTCAGACGTTTATGCCGCTACTGGTGGTGGATTTCTCGGTGGTGGTTTGGGTTATGGTAATCCAATAAACTGAGTTTTGAAAAAAAAAAAACTCGTGAAGATGATGCATTGTAGTCTATTCCTCGTAAGATTTTTGGTACATTCTTGCTTTTGTAGAACTCTTGAATCTCATATATATATATATATATATAGTGGTCTCAAAAAGGGTTAATTTATGTTCTTTTTATCAAATTCCGAATTTCGAATCGAAGATAACATAGGAAAGAAGAAGAAATTAATGTTTGTTCATTGTAATGTGCTTTTTTTATCATCAAATTATGACATTGTGTTAAGTGTATTTATGTAACTATTTATGCTGGTTTTTTTTTTTCACTTGATTCCGATTGATTCTGCCGGTATAGTTTTGTTGTTCCGGTTTGTAATGAAGCATGAAGTAAATGTGGAATTTGTGATTGTTGTCGTCGTCGTCTCAATGCTGCTGTTTTTTTGGACTTTTTAGTTTGAGTAGTTGTTTTTTGTCCCCATCATTCATTGCTATAGATCGATGTCGCTATCAGAAATCTGTGGACAAATCTGCAATTTTGCATGCATTCATGAATTCTTCCTAGTATGACAAAATCATCCCTACCAATGTTTACACCCTCAGCCCGATTCTTGTATGTTATGTTCTATAGATGCTGAATCCCAAACCCATTGCTCTACCAGTGTCCCGTGTGACATTGATTCATGAACACATCGGGTCTTTGCATTTCTTTTGTATGAGAAAAGTGTGCAATAATTTACTTGTTTGCAGGTTTTCTTCAAGATGTTTTGCAGGTCACTTGTGAAAATCGGGACTGTCGATGTGGGAATCGCGTTTGGCTTCTAACGATAAGGTATTCTGTAAGATGCTGCAAATTTATCCGTATTCTATCATCTTATGCATCGTTGTTGACTAATGCGGATCAAAATAAAGCTGCAGGCATGCTTCTAAGGGTACTTAAATCATCATGTGAATTGCTTTGTCATTCTATCTTTATATATTTACTCGTATTTATGTATCGTATCTGTATCAGGAAACTGATTAATGGCATGTTTGATCCGTTCTTACCGCTCAAAGTTGCATTGCATTGTCGATTTTCCGGCTTTGTCTTGTAGATGATGAAGTTTTGATGTTTGATGATCAATAAGTTGTAATCATGCTTTAATATTCTTTGGAGTCTATTCCGGTTAGTATATTCGATCGTCCCATGCCGAAAGCAGCTAGAAATGCTCGTTCGTTTGTTGTTTGTTTTCGTTTTCGTGCAGTGATAATATCCGTATCCGACATTATCGTGATCCTGGCTGCGAATTTTCTCGAGCTTCGATATAATTTCAAACAAAATCTCTGTATGAACACTTCATACATGATCAAATGGTGTTTGGAATTTTTTACTTCAACTATGGAAAAAATAAACATGGTTGATGTTTGTTTAGGGGTTAATTTTGGAGAATTTGAATTTTATTTTATTTTAATCTTTTGGTATTCACTAGTTAGATCGTGGATCGGGTCTTAATTAAATTTAGAGTGGATCTAGTAGTTTGGGTCACCGATTAATACCTTTATATTTCTATTTTGCAAAGCCATGCACAAAATTGTTTTGATTTCAATTAAAGAAAAATAAATATAAAATATTGGGAAGTTGGATAAAAATTAGAATGCGTAGAAAATTATAATTTTTTTATGTAAAAATAGAACGTTGGTAACGACAACATAAAAGAAAAAATAGAATATATAGATGTTACGTGAAAGTTTTCACGAGAGAAAAAATTATGGGTAGAAGAGAAAAAATTTTATATAATTAAATTAATACAATGAGTATAAGATTGTGTATTATAAATTTAGAAAATTTTATTCTAATTAATATATTTAATAGAAGTAGTAAGTGTGAAACATTTTATTTAAATTAATATTAAACAGAGGAAATAAATATCTGTACAGTTTTTTTTGTATCCTATATGTACTGTGGGGGTCTCGGCCCTTGCACCTCCGGTTGCGACTTGTATTTTATTTTAATAAAAATTTGAGTCATAATTTTAAACATTTAATGTGGTTGTAATTTTGTCCTTTCATGATAATTTCATTCTCGCTTAGAGTTAGATATAATTTTTCACTTTATAAATAGAAAGATAAAGTGTTTTATCTCATAAATAGAAAGATAATGCGTTTTAGCGCATTCGAATTCATATTTTTTTAAATTAACAATAATATTTATGTCAATCGAATTAAGAGTTAAATATTTTTTAAAAAAATTATAATTTAATTCCCCTCCTTACCCAATAATAAAAAAAATCATAGTGAAACTTTTGACATATAGGTCCAAAACTCTATCGATTGTAACCACATAGGTCTAAAGCTACTATAACACAATCAATCATTTTCATACTTCAAACATAATTAAAAAATGCATTAACTGAGGTAGGTTCTATATAATTGAACACCACACATTTTCTAGCTACTACTATATCTATACCTATATCTATCTATCTATCTATATATATATTCTACATCTATGATAATGATCAATTTTCATGGCTATTTCTCAAATAATTTCTCTTTTTTTACTTCATCTTCTTCTTCCCTTAGCCTCCATTTCCCTATCACAATCAAGCCACCAGCTGGTAATAAACACAATTTCAATTTTCTCGTATATATATATATATACTATATTATGAATTTGTCACCTTTGAGTTGTTTGAAAATTGGTTGAGAATAATGATCATAGCCATTGTTGTTGCAGATATGTGAAGTTGGAACCGGGAATGGCGGTTCGATCGGTGGAACTTCACCGTTACCGGCGTCGTTATCAAAGCTATTGATTAAGGGAGGAACTGTGGTGAATGCTCATCGGCAGGAGAGAGCTGATGTTTATGTAGAGGATGGTATTATTGTTGCTGTTAAGCCTAATATCAAGGTTAGTCCATGTTTCATTTCTTACAATTTAGTCCTTTTATTATGCTAAAAATTTGAGATTTAATCCTTATGCTTTAATTTGGCTTAATTTGATTTTTGTATTTTTATAATGATAGTAAATCAAAATTAATAACACTATTAATTGTTACACTGTTTTTTGTTTTACATGTTAACCGAATGCTCAAGGTTATTTTTAAAAATATTCCACGTTACTTTAACAATAGCAATTACAATTAACAATGTTATCAAATCAGACGTATTAATAACACTACAAAAGTAGATGAATTAAATTATGACAAATTAAAGTAGGAGATTAAGTTCCAAAATTCAGCATTATAGAGAGACTAAAACTATAATTTGTATTATTTGACTACTAACACTAAATTAAGGAGTCCGAACTATTGAAATTGAACGATAGTTGAAAAATAATTTTTATGACATTTTTGATATAGCAAGTGATACAGTTTGAACTTATTTAATTTTTTTAATAGTATATGGATTAAATTGATCCGTTTAATAATAGAAGGACGACTAGAGACCTCCCAAGTACTTTAACCAAATTTAAATTTAAATTTTTTTTTTATACATAATATACATTTTAAACATGTTTTGGTAGGTTGGTGATGAGGTTACGGTACTTGATGCCACAGGAAGATATGTAATGCCAGGTTATAATTTATAATTATGATTTATACGATTATTTAAGTGTGTTCTATAGTTTCATAAATGTACCGTGACATCGATAGGAGGTATTGATCCTCATACGCACCTAGATGCGGAGTTTATGGGGACAGTGGCAGTCGATGACTTCTTTAGTGGTCAGGCCGCTGCGCTAGCCGGTGGAAGAACGATGCATATCGACTTTGTCCACCCTGTTAATGGTAGTTTAATGTCCGGGTTCGAAGCTTATGAAAAGAAAGCAAGCAAATCTTGTATGGATTACGGTTTTCATATGGTGATTCGACATTGGGATGAATCTGTTTCGAAAGAAATGGAAATAATGGTTAAGGAAAAGGGTAAGCTTTTCAATTAATGATTGAAATTTGTGTCATTTGATTTTCAACATTAATGAATTCCACGTAAAATCTGTGTTTTAATTTTTCTTTTTTAATTGTTTTCACGATTGTTATTAACAATTTCGTAGGCATAAACTCTTTCAAGTTTTTCATGGCGTACAAGGGAACATTCATGGTCGACGACGCGGTTCTATTACGAGGGATGAAGAGGTGTAAGTCTTTAGGTGCATTGGCTATGGTTCATGCCGAAAACGGCGATGCTGTGTTCGAAGGGCAAAAAAGAATGATCGAGCGCGGTATTACCGGTCCAGAAGGTCATGCCCTTTCTAGACCTCCGATGGTAGTGACTTAAAACGCAACCACAACTGCAATTTAAACATCCTTACACATGCTTTCTTTTGGTTGATATATTGTAATTTCGAGGTAGCTAGAAGCCGAGGCAACCGGGAGGGCGATTCGTTTGGCGAGTTTCGTGAACACGCCGCTATATGTTGTTCATGTGATGAGCATTGATGCTATGGAAGAAATAGCTAAAGCTCGAAAAACAGGTTTTTATTTCACTTTTAATATTTTATCGAACGAGTCTCGGATACAAATATGTATCTGAAACGAGCCCCATTTTTTTTTTCTTTTTCGTTTTTACAGGGCAAAAGGTTATAGGAGAGCCTGTGGTTTCTGGATTGGTCCTTGATGATTCTAAGCTCTAGGACCCTGATTTCATAACTGCAGCAAAGCAAGTCCTTTCCCTAATTATTTTAGTATTTCGAGTTGTTACATTAGAATGGTGATTACAATCAAGTGAAATTTTATCATGTACTAATTTATTCCAGGATTTCAGGTATGTTATGAGTCCACCTATCAGAGAATCCGGACATAACAAGGCTTTACAGGCTGCCCTTTCAACTGGAGTTTTGCAGGTATGTTAATTTTTTTCAACTATTTATTTTTCTTTTTCCTACACATATTTATACTTGAAATATACTCGTATTAAACACATATCGGTGTTTGCACTACTGGAAGCTTGTAGGAACTGATCATTGTACCTTTAATTCTTCACAAAAAGCTTTCGGCATCGACGATTTTCGAAAAATTCCGAATGGTGTCAATGGTAAAATGCAAAAAAGGTTTTTGTATTTTAATTTCCTTCGTATTTCGGAATGGTTGTTATTGTGCTCTTTTCGTGATTGTTTGTTGTGGTATAACTCTATATCAATGGGGGCGAATTTAAGGGTATGAGCCGTGCACAACAGCTTTTTAGTTTCAGTGTCTTAGAGAATTATATATGAGATTCTTCGTTTTTAAGGATTTAGATTGATTGAAACAAATTTAAAGTGAATTCAATGCCTAAAGCCACACTGTTTGCGAGGCTAAAGTCTAGTTTAGTGACAATTTCTCCACCCAACAAATGTAAAATTGAAATTCTTTTACTGTATCAAAAATGATAAACTTATAAATTAATAAATGATAAAATTATATTTGACTTATAAAAAATCTATAATTCAATTATGATCCCGTAAAAGAATTTTTATATTCGCCCTTGCTTATAAACACCTCTATTCTTCATTCAGAATTATGATTGATTCACTCTGTACTTACCAAACTTTTACTCTTCTTATTGGAATTAGGGATTGAGGAGAGGATGCACCTTGTTTGGGATACAATGGTGGTGAGCTATAATCCAAACTTTAAGTTATTATACGTACATACATACAAATATTAAGGGGAGTCGACTCATTTTGAAGAAATCTTCAAAGTGTCGTTCGCTAGTTAGTTGATCAGTCCTCTAACAGTATAAGGTATTGTCTCTTAGGAAATTGTCTCCCGTGCTCTATACCACTTGGGTTACGTGTAGTCAAGGCACTCCGAGCTTTGTGAAGCAGACCCTTAGGGGAGTTGCTCACGATATGCTAGCTCTTAGCAAAGCACGGGAGACAACCCTCGTCGACAATACCTTCGATTGTTGAGGACTGGTCAACTGCCTAATAAACGACATTTCGAGCACTCCTCCAGAAAGATCCACCCCCCTCAACACACACACTCTCGGCCTATGTACGGTGAGGAGCTCTCGGCTTTGTAAACCAGGCCATCATGACAATTGCTCACAGTATGTTAGCTCTCAACAGAGCACGGGAGACAATACCTTAAACTGTTGGGAGACCAGTTGATTGCCTAATGGACGACACTTTGAAGATTTTTCTGGAAAGAGTTGAACCCCCAACATACATACACACATGCAAGCAAGCGTGTGCACACATCGAACTCAAACAGCTCATGAGCTCTCAAGTGTAACAGTTACCTCTTATTCGTTACAAGATTTGTAGTCTGTTCTCACCTCGAGCATTTTTACAGGAATCAGGCCAAATTTCTGTCACTGATTTTGTCCGGATAACAAGTACTGAATGGTAATGATTTTTCATCTTCGAACAATTTCCCTTCATAGACAACCTTTGTGTCTATTTGTTGTCATGTTTCAATAACTTGCAGTGCTAGGATCTTCAACATCTATCCAAGAAAAGGAGCAATTCTTGTTGGATCCGATGCAGATATCATTATATTTAACCCTAATTCGAGCTTCGAAATAAATCCAAGATCTCATCATTCGAGAACCAATACGAAT
Source organism: Gossypium arboreum (assembly GCF_025698485.1). Taxonomy (NCBI): domain Eukaryota; kingdom Viridiplantae; phylum Streptophyta; class Magnoliopsida; order Malvales; family Malvaceae; genus Gossypium; species Gossypium arboreum. The sequence goes on along the minus strand of NC_069077.1, from coordinate 141,131,822 downwards.
GTATACGAAGGTAGAAAAGGAAAGGTATAATTTTCATTTTTATACCCTTATTAGCCAGATTACAAGCGTTTTAAACACTAATATTTCGAGATAATTATAAGGGATAATATAAATATTGGCCCCTAACTTGACAACTAGGTTTATTTTGGTACTTGTACAATTTTTTTTATCCACTTTGGTATTTTAACTTGAAGATATTAAAGTTTAATGATATGACATTCTGAGATTATGTCACATAATTACTTAAAAATTAAAAAAATTATATATATTTTAAGTGTTGATGTAGTACAATCTTAAAATGTCACATACAATATTCTAAAAATTAAATTAGTGATTGAACTAGTTTGATCAATGGTTTTCAATTTAATTGATTTGATCGGTTCAATTAGTAAACCAACAATAAATAATTAAATAATTAAAATTTTATAAAAAATAAAAAATGAAACCGGTTTAACCTGTTCAACTATTAGTTTTTGTCTCAATTTTTTTATTAGTTTCGAGCATTTTTTAATTCAATCAGTTCAACCTCTTTGTTTGGACCAATATATCGGTTGGTTCTCGAACGATCTAATCAATCTGACTGACCAATTCAATCATGTTTCAAGAACATTGGTCATATCATTAAATCTTGATGGAATCTAAATTCAAGGATCAAAATATAGATCTAGCTACTAAGTTTATGTACCAAAATAAACCAAAAAAATAGTATATGTACCAAAGTGGACTTGTTTGTCAAGTTCAAAGGTCAAAAATTATATTATTACTAAATATAAATTTGGGTTCGGAATTTTTCAGGGAAAAGTTGAGGTAACAATTTCTAGAGGAAGAATTGTTTGGAAAGATGATGAATTGAAAGTTGCACCTGGTTCCGGGAAGTATATACCAATGCCTCCTTTCGGTTTTCTTTTCGACGGAATCGAAAAAATCGATGCTAAGCTTGTTTCTTCCTTCAAAGCTCCGGTACATAGGTTTAAATCCGATGTTTAAACTCGATTAGGCTCTCAATTTTTCATATTTGACTTCGAACTCGAGTATATATGTGTATTGAAATTATAAAAAAAAATTCGATTACATTCGCGAGCTACTCGAGATATTTGCTCCCTACAATCCAATTGCACATGCAAATAATGATATTTACATGGCAATTCAATAAAAAAAAAAAACAAACCCCTTTTGATTTGTTTGTTCCCCAACAGATGAAGGCCAATTAATTTAGCAATCCCAGAAATTTAGTTGTCTTGTCGTGCCAAATCAATGTCTGAAATTTGGAGAATTTCATTGCCAAAAGCAGCAAAGAAGGAAAGCAAATATCTTCTTTCTCTTCTGCATTGTAATAGATATCAATTTAGATATTCGAATTCGGCTCGAAAAAAAAAATTATATGCAGTTGAATTTGAGTAGTTTGAGTTTCGAATTTACGGAGACAAACAACCTTATGTTTTTTTTGGTAAGGTTGTTGTTGATGTGGTAATGAAACAGTGATGAAATCGTCGTCGTTTCCTAAGCTACGCCAATCACCACTCATTTGTCGTTTCTGGTTGGCTCGAGCTTTCAAGAACACCGTTGAGTAGTCCATCGATCCGGTAGGTTTCCGATCACACCCTCTGAATTCGGGGGCGGGCATCCACGCATAGTTCTGTTGGTTTCGAAAATAATCAAATGTCATTAGATTTTTGAGCTCATTTTTTACTAGATAAACGGGTAGTAACCAAATGACTTAAATAGCGATAATCGAGATCTTACGGTAACTGCAGAATCTTGGTCGTTATTGTCGGCTTGTTGGTGAGGCTGCGGCGGTTGAGGTGATGAATCGGCTGTAAAATCGCGGTGGTTTCCGAGACTACGCAAAACATCAGATTTTTGTTGCTTCCTGTTGGCTCGAGCTTGTGAGAAAACCATGGAGTAGTTTGTAGCACCAGGAGGTTGTTTGTCCCAGCCACCAAATTCGGGAACCGACATCCACTTCTTGTTCTGTCCATTTTAGAATAACTTACAAACATTATTAAGGGTTTAAGTAATTTTGGATTTTGTTCATTTCGAGTTTTAGGTCGATTTGGGTTTGCATTTCATCCACTAAAAAAAATATTAAATTTGTTTTTATATATTAAATTAAAAAGTAAATTAATTATTTCTGTTAAAAATTTTATTCATTTGTACTATTACAATCTAACGAGATTGATAAAAAAATCAGACTGTGACATGTGGTATGCCACATGTACCTCATTATGATGTACATAAACTAGTTTTTAACGTAAAAGCGGATAAAAGGACCAATTTGCTCTTTGATTTAACGAACATTGACTAATTTGCTCATTTTATGAGTAGAGAGTGTAAAATATAATCCGACTCTTAGGACAAGGGCTTCCATCGTACTTTTACCGGCGAATCAATTTGGTTTTTATAATTTTGGGGTTAATTTTAAGTTTACCTCATTTTTATTAGTTGTCATTTTGGATTTGGGTTTTTAGGTTTAAGGTCCAAGTTTTTCTAGTCATATTATTACGAGTTCAAGAAATTTTGGATTTTGTTTATTTTAGGTTCGGGTCATTTTGAGTTTGAATTGTTTTAGGTTTAGGTCACTTTGGATTTGGATTAGTTCAAATTTGGGTTGTGCCAATTTTGGTTGTTGACTGTTTATAATCAAAATGGGTTGAGTTGGATTTGAGTTAGGACTAACCAAATTGAGTTTTTGAATTTGGGTAAAATTTGACATATTTATGTTAATTCATTCATATATACATGTAAATATAATTTTGTTGCTATACCAAATCGAACTTAAGTTGGGCTTCGAGAAGCGGTTTTTTATTAGGGGTGGAGATAAAATTATAAAATCTAGAGCTGAAGGTTAAAAATATTGTATTAAATGACTGTTGTAGCTATATAAATGGACCATGGATGATTTAGGATGAAAATTGAAACCTTACCATCCCGGGATCATCGTTGTCTTGCCAACGGGGTGACGACGCAGCGATGAAATCCTTCTCGTTTCCTAGGCTACGACTAACATCTTTCTTCTGTTGCTTCTTGTTGGCCCGAGCTTGCAATTCCGAATTAAACTATACAAATGAACATTCTCACACACGTGAATACATGTATATATGTAAATTAATTGAGTTTTTTTTATTAGGTAAACGAGTTTAGTTGAGCATAATCAAATGACTGAATAATTTCGCTTTTATCTCAAATCGAGCTTAATATTAAATTTTAAGACGATTATTTGATTAGATCCCTAAGAAAATAACATGATAAATTAGTGGATGATTTAGGATGGAAAATGAAAATCTTACCGCGACAAAATCTTCATGGTCTCGTCGTCGAGGATGACGAGGAGGTAATGAAGCAGCGACGAAATCTTGCTCATTTCCAAGGCTTTTCGTCTTTTGTTGCTTCCCCTTGGCCTAATATTGAGTCGAATTTAATTATCTTAATGTTAGTCTCAAATGATTATTAAGCATAATCGAGTTTTTAAATATATTTAAATATTTTAAATTAATATTGAAAAAAATAATCTGAACTTGAAAACAAATAATCAACTAGTATTAAATTAATTGATGATTTAGGATGGAAAATGAAAATCTTACGGTGACAAAATCTTCATGGTCTCGTCGTCGAGGATGACGAGGAGGTAATGAAGCAGCGACGAAATCTTGCTCATTTCCAAGGCTTTTCGTCTTTTGTTGCTTCCCCTTGGCCTAATATTGAGTCGAATTTAATTATCTTAATGTCTAACTCAAATAATTATTAAGCTTAATCGAGTTTTTTAATATATTTTATTTTTAATTAATACTGAAAAAATAATTCATACTTGAGTACAAATAATTTAACTTGAAGTTAATCATAAAATTAGGTTAAAATTTATAATTAGTCCCAATATGTTACTCATCAATTTGTGAATTTAGTCCTTGTACTTCGCTAGTTTATAAATTGAAAGACCCTAACCTAAATTTTTCTCTCCCCTTTTCACAAGGACTAAATGTGTAATTTGAACAAAATATGGGGATTAATTATACAAAATTGACCTAAAAATTAAAATTGTATTTGACCCTGATTAAATAAGCTAAAATCAATTGAATTCATACCAACTTTTGAGCAAAGAACATATCATCAAAGCATGAACTAGAAGTGTTGATATGTAGGTGAACTGATAGATGAGAATGCAAAGAAAAAAATCTTACAAAGACAGAATCTTGGGTGTCTTGTTGTAATGAATCCGCAGTTAAATTGAGTTCGTTTTCGAGACTACGCCAAACATCAGCCTTTCGTTTCTTTCTGTTGAGTCGAGCTTGTGAAAACTCCATGGAATAGTTGGTAGATCCTGGAGGGTTACGTTCCCACCCTCCGAACTCCGGAATTGTTATCCATTCATTCTTCTGCCGGTTTCGAAACGAACTCGGAAATTAGGGATCAAAATTAAAATTTAAAATTTTGGAAGGATCTAAATGCAATTTGGCCAACCTTTTTAGCTAACAGTAACTATAGTTAAGAAGAGCAAGAGGGGATTTCGTCCCCTCAAAATTTTTGGAAATGGTTATTAAACCTTTCAAAATTTTACTTAAGCTAACAAAAATATTGGGAAATTCCAATTAAACCTTATAAAGGTTTTGAAAATTTTAATCAAATCCTTTAATTTTTAAAAATTCTCATTAAAATTTTCAGAAAATTTTTAAAAATTAGTTAAACCCCTTTTTTTTTAAAAAAAATTCTCATTAAACTCTAAATATTTTTAAAAAAATTAATTAGACCCCAAAACTTAATGTCATGTTCTGCCATCGGAAACACCCTTAAAATTCGATTAATGAATAGGTTAAAATTCTTAAAAACTAGAGCTGTGTTATCAAATTGTCAATTAAAAACACCATTTTTTAGAAAAATTAAACAATTATTGATTAATTATAAAATTGCAGAAAAAATAAATTAAAACGAAAAAAAAAAAGAAAGATATAAAGGTTTATTACCTCTATTAGGTTGGACATGGATTGTAGGAGCAAGGATTAAAATTACCAAAGATGATAATTAATTAACCAAGGAATTGAAGGTTTGAAACCCAGTTAAATTAAAATAAATTAGAACAATTTTCAGTTATAAATTGATGGTAATTAAACAATATAATTATCTGTGGAGGGATGCCTAAATTAAATTTTCTGTTTTTACTAACAAAACCAATAAAAAATTAATTTATTAACTCTTAATACCATTAAGAATATAAATCTATTGTTGTATTTTTGGCTATTGTTTGAAAAAAAAATGAAAATTGTGGGTATTTTTAGATTTGTTCAAAAATTAGTTTATGTTAGAGTTGTGTGACCTAAATTCATGTTAAAGAACTAATACAATGGTAAAATTAGGGGATGTATGGAGGGTTTAAGGCTAATGGCCAAAACTCTTCTATTTTTTACTTTGATTAGAATAAGGTTTTTCAACCTTTAAACTTTAAAGAGATGTAGTCGAAATTTCTCTTGTATTATTCGATTCCCAACATTAGTGAATTTCTTCTTATTTGCCCATGACTTTTTTCCCCCCAAAGGGCTTCTACATAAAATTTGTGTGTTTTATTTTTTTTGACAGGAAAAACAAGAATTTCATTGACTGAAACACTATAAATAAGAGGAGAAAACAACCGAGATGTAACACCCTAAAATTTTTTATTTTGAAAGTGTAAAATTATGTTAAGTAATTTGTATTAGTTTAGTGACTAAGTGTTAGTTATGTGTGTTTGAGGTCCTGTGATTAAATATCTTCCGTTGATTTTTTATTAATTTTGTTCCAACATTTGATTTTGAATATCTAGCTTATCTATTATTTTTTAATCTCTCTCCCTATACCTTGCTTCTCTTTCTTTTCATGTTAGTTTCCTTGTTACTGCCAAAATTCTTCCTATTGTTCTTTTTCAAATTTTCCATTCAATTACTACAAAAATTTCCTCCCTCTTCTGCAGTGATTTTCTATTTTGGTTTAATCCCTCTTCCTTGCTCATCTTTGTTGCCGCCATTTTGACTTGGAGTTGTCCTTTGTCGTCGAGCCATTCCGTTTTTGCTTCAACCCATTGTAAGTTTCCTCTATTTATTTTCCTTAAGTGTTATTATGCGAAGTATGTGGGTTGATTGTGGGATTTCGGTTTAACTAATTTTGGATCTGTTTAGGTGAAAATCTTGAGACGAACTTTCCTCCGACGTTTAGTGAGCCTTAAGAGCTGTTGTTCTATTGGGTAAGTAATTGAATGCCTCAAAGAGGCTAGTTCTTGGTGTTAAGGTCGAATGTTTAATGCTTGTGGCCAAATTATGATTGGATTTTGGGGTATTGATGCTAATTATTTCTGTCGAAACCATTTTATTTCGATTTAAAAAAAGGTGAATCGACTTTTTGGAAAGCGAAAAAAAATGGAGTCGCCACCGACCTTTTTTTGAGGTGTAATCGGATCACCTTAAAGTTGATCATTTTAATAAAACATTTGATTTATTAAAATAATAAATTTTAGGTCTACAAAAATTGAGAGAAAGGGTTCGGGAGTCGGTTAGCACGAGGAAGGGTTAGCACCCCCGTAACGCCCAAAATTGGTACCAAACCGATTAAATAACTGTCCTTGTGTCTAAGATTTAAAATGTTTTTGAAATGAGGTTCCTTTTTTATTACATTTGAATAAAATCTTCTTGTTTCAGAGGAATACAGCACCACATCCAGCACAGTAGGATGCAATCCTTCATACCCTCGAAACGCGATAGATTTCGACTTCCAAAAATTCATAATTTGGAAATTACAAAAGGATGCTCAACTATTTAGTCCAACGAAAAATCGAAACCCAGCACAATAGGGCATGATTCCTTGAATTTCCAAACGTTGAACATTGCCTCGCTTTAGAAAACACGAATGAAATTCCAAAGGGATATTCGATTATTTTGCGCAAACGAGAAGTTGCAACCCAGCACGATAGGGCACGATTCCCCGAATTGCCAAACATCGAACATTTCCTTTGTTTTAAAAAGTTTTTAGAAAACATGAACGAAATTCTAAAGAGACATTCGATTATTTTGGGCAAACGAGAAATTGCAACCTAGCACGATAGGGCACGATTCCCCGAATTGCTAAATATCGAACATCATCTCCGTTTTAAAGAATTTTTAAACAAATAATTATAAAACCGGCTTGAAATACACTAATTTAGCTTGAAATAAAAGGGAATAATTAGTTTTAAAGAATTAGAAGTTATAAAGTGACATTTGTAAATCGGTAATAAAAACGGGATAATATACATGAACATAATAGATGCATTAATATAAAATAAAATAAAAGTCAAGAATAACAAAATTAGCAAACACGCGAAATAATCACAGATCAAAAATAACAAAAGTAAAGTAAAAACTTAAGTAAATGATATATACGTAAATAAATAAATAACACAAACAATGATAAAAATAATAATAATACTAATAATAATGCAATGATAGTAAGAAAGAAAAAAAGGTGATAACAATAATATGTCAAATAATAAAATTAATAATAATAATAAATATAGTGATGATAATAGTAGAATATACAATATATAGTATTAGAGGTAAAATACATAATACATACATATTAAAAGTAATCATAATAAAAACTATTAATAACTATATAAATATGGTATTGTTTTAAAAAAAACATAAACATAAGATAGTATGAGAAATAAAATGTATAAATGATATAGTATTAAGGTATATGCATAACAATAAAAATACAATATTAATGAGATATATACACGTAACATAAAAATGTATCCGTATTAAAAAATATATACATAATAAGAATGCAATTTTGAAATATTTACATAGTATAAACGTGCTAAAAAATAATAAAAAGGATATTAATGATTTTACATAGATATATACATATATATTAAAATGAACAAATGATAATACTCAAAGCATGTACACAATATATATAATATATAAAATATATATATATATATATATATATATATATATAATATTTATAAAAATATATATGGTATAATATTAATATGTATTCATAATATGGGGTATGATGTAATATTTAAATGTGTATACATAAAATATATATTCGAATAATAATAATAATAAAGACAACTATATGAATATATATAAAATATATAAGTATTAATTAAAACTAAAATGTCTAAATAATAATAAAATATGTTAACAACAATAATACGAAAGTAGTAAATAGAATAATAAAAAAATAAAATGGTAAAAAATAAAGGCGAAACCATATTAAATCTAAAAGGACTAAATTGAAACAAATAGGAAATTTTGGGGACAATTAAAAGAGATATGACAAAAGGGACCCGGATGAATGCGAGTGACCAAGGAGGACTGAAATGGAAATAAACCCACTCGTCCAAAACGCATCATTTGATTAGGGACCCAGATGAAACGACAACGAAATTCGGGGTGAAATTAAAAACAAATCAAAAGGAATTGGACCACATCGAAACCGGCTTCAAAAGCGGAGGGACTGAGGGCGCAAATAGACCCTCAGTCCAAAAACACGCAGATCCTAGGCGGTTTTCGGGTCGGAGTCCGGGTCAGGTGTTAAACGGCGTCGTTTTGGTCATTAAGTGTTTGCCCCAAAACGACGCCGTACGGAGAATCTATAAAAGCAAAAAAAATTTGAAAAAAATTCATTTCCTCCGAGTTCAGAAAAAAATGAGAGAGAGATTGTTTTTCTCTCTGGGAAAATCCCAGAACCGACCAAAAGGGGCCAGCCACTCCCGCCGTTGCTCCGCCGTGCCTCCACCGTGCACGGTGGCCGAAAATCGCCAAAGGTAAAATTTTTTACTCTTTTTTTTTATTTTTTAGATCTAATATATATATGTGTTTATTGTTTTAGCAGATTAAGATTGGAATATGTATAAACAGATGCAGAAGAGAAAAATGAAAAGAAAGATGAAAAAGAAAAAAAAGAAACCTTTGCTTCTGTCCTTTTTCTTATTTGCAATTTGAGTGACTAGTTTTGAAGTTTCTTGATGATATTTCTCTTTGTGTTTTAATGAAAAACTACCAAAAAAAAAAAAACCTCTTCACAATCTCCTTCCTTCGGCTTTTATAAAGCCATTACATACATTTTTCTATCATTTTTATTATTGTTTGCGTGTCTATCTTGCAGGAGTAGTTGGAGCAGTGCTGAGTAGGTGGTGGCAGACGTCGGTGGTGGATGGGACAAGGGCAGACCTAGGTGCGGCGCACCTAAGGTTTCTTTGACTGATTTTTTAAAGAAAAATGTGGGCTTGGTGGGCTAGGGTTTGAGTTTATTGGGTCTGTTTTTGGGTGTTGGGTAAATGGGTTTTTTGGGTTTAGTGGGCTTTGGGGATATATTGGGCCCGGGCAAGGATTGGGTTGTACAGCTGCCCCTCTTTGCTCGTTTTCGTGTAACGAGAACAGAGCAAAGACTTTCAAAAGACCAATCTTTGTCCGGTCTCGAGTCTTCACTTTTTTGGTGCTCCTCTTCTTCTTGTACCTTTAATGTGCTCCACCGCAACTTCAGAGGAAATAAGACGTGTAACTTCAACCTGCTCCCTTGCAACTTCAGGGAGATAAGGTTTGTTTTGATCTACTATACTGCAACTTCAGAGAGATAAGATCCGTAATTTAGTTCCAATCTGTTCTACTGCAACTTCATGGAAATAAGATTTATTTTCAGTCTGCTCCACTGCAACTTCAGGGAGATAAGACTTGTAACTTCGACTTGTTTTACTGCAACTTCAGAGAGATAATATCCGTAATTTAGTTTCAATCTGTTCCACTGCAACTTCAGGGAAATAAGATTTATTTTGATCTGCTCTACTGCAACTTCAGAGAGATGAGATCTACTGAAACTTCAATGAGATCTCTATGGTTTTTAGCCTCTCCAACTCCATTTCAGGGAATCGTGATTTGTAATTCAGCCTATTACCCTACTGCTTAAGAGACAAGATCTGTAATTTTCAGACGTTGCTACACCATCCTCTAGGGGTATGATCTGTAGAATCTGTTTCAAATACTTATGCTTATGCAAAATGATTAGGAAGCTATGATCGAAATGAATCAGAATTCCCTTAACTAGGTATGTCATAAATGATCTATAAATGTATGAGTGCTGTATGTTATGAGAATGATCCATTTTTTAATATTTAGGTTGTCATTGCTCTTTGTTCATCAAGGTTCTTTCACTGAATCGGTACCCTATCTTCTTATTCAACTTAGATTCTTTGAACAGAAAACCCGAAGGGGTAGTCCTAATTTAAACTCTTTCATCTTGAGTGTTTCCAATCTTTAAGTTTGGTTAGTTCTAAATAATAGTCCTGTTTCAGGTTCCTGTACTATTTAGAAACTTTCAGAGTAATATACAGAACTCTTTTTGCAAAAGTGTCATTAGTCCATTAGTCGTTATTTCGGTGCAAAAATGCTTGAGAAAGATCGTAACAACGGATAGAACCGAAATTTATTAGAAACAAAATTTGGAAAGGAATAGATTAATCACAAAACATGACATTACTGGAAGACAAGATAAACAAAAGGAAAATAGATGCCCCAAATATCGCAGCATGAACTCCCCTGTATGAACTTCTTGAAGACCTCTTTTTTTTTCCCCTAATATGTGTTTAGGGGATCTAGAGTACTCTTGTCGATGCCCCAAGATGTAACATCTCTCCTTTTTGCTAATTTAGATATTACAAGAGTACTACAGGCTCAACCTCTGATCCCAGTTTGAATCGCCCTTTACGGGTTTTCAATTCAAAATCCCTTTGGTCTCAAGGTGCTCTTTGTGTGTTTTCACCTTGGCCTCTCCTTTTTTTTTTATTTTTTATTTTTAGGCAAAGTATTTCTTGACCGAATCTGAATTCACAGGATTGGGCAAAGTCTTGCCATCCATTTCAGTCAATATCAATGCTTCTCTAGAAAAAGCTTTCTTCACCACATAAGGTCCTTCCCAATTTGGCATCCATTTTCCTCTGAAGTCCTTTTGTATAGGCAAGATCTTTTCTAATACTAGGTCTCCTTCGTGGAATTCTCTGGGATGAACCTTCTTGTTTAGGCTCGCATCATCCGTTTCTGGTACATTTGACCATGACGAAATGCCTTTAGCCTCTTTTCTTCGATCAAATTCAACTGATTGTATCGATACTGGATCCACTCTGCCTCATCTAGCTTTACTTCTGCCAAAACTCTGAGAGAAGGAATCTCAACCTCGATGGGTAAAACCGCTTCCATTCTATAAACTAATGAGAAAGAAGTTGCCCCAGTAGAGGTTCTGATGGATGTTCGATAAGTATAGAGGGCGAACGGTAATTTCTCATGCCAATCTTTGTAAGTTTCAGTCATCTTTCCCACAATTTTCTTGATATTCTTATTGACTACTTAGACTGCACCATTCATTTTCGGGCGATACGACGACGAGTTGTGGTGTCTGATTTTGAACTGACTGCAGACCTCTGCTATTGTACTGTTGTTCAAATTCAATGCATTGTCAGATATGATCTTTTCTGGCATTCCATATCGACAGATAATCTCTCTCTTTAGGAACTTGCTAAGTGCTGATTTTGTAGCATTAACATACGAAGCGGCCTCCACCCACTTGGTGAAATAATCGATAACCACAAAGATGAATCGATGTCCATTTAAAGCTTTTGGTGAAATTAACCCAATCACATCCATGCCGCACATCGAAAAAGGCTATGGAGAAGTCATAACATGCAGAGGTGAGGGAGGCACATTAGTCTTGTCCCCATAGATTTGACACTTATGACATCTTTTGGCATAGTTAATACAGTCTCCTTCCATGGTGGACCAATAATAACCAAATCTCATAATTTGCCTAGCCATTGTAAAGCCGTTAGCGTGTGTCCCACAGACGCCCTTATGAACTTCTTCTAAGATTTTCCTGGCCTTAGTAGTGTCTACACATCTTAACAGTACTTGATCCTTCCTTCTTTTGTATAGGATCTCCCCGTCCAAGACATAGTTGCTGGGCAGTCTTCTCAACGTTCTTTTGTCGTTTTCAGTAGCTTGGTCGGGGTACTCACGATTCTTCACATACCACAGGATATCGTGGCACCAAGGATGATCATCATTTTCTACTTCTTCTTTGAGGTTGTAACAATGAGCTGGAGCCTCGTAAATACTCATTTGGATCGGTTTCACATCTTCTTGTTTGTTCACCTTGATCATAGAGGCTAGAGTTGCTAGGGCGTCGACCATCTGATTTTCTTCTCGGGGGAGATAGCAAAAGACGATATCATCAAATTCTTGAATCAATTTAAGGACTAGATTTCTGTAATTGATCAACTTGGGATCTCTCGTCTCCCATTCACCTTTGAGTTGATAAATCACTAGCGCGGAATCTCCATATACTTCTAGTGCTTTAATCTTGCATTCTATGGCTATATGGATGCCCATGATGCATGCTTCGTATTCTGCCATATTGTTCGTGCAGTCAAAATCTAATTTACTAGTGAAGTGATAATGATCTCCGTCTGGGGACACCAAAACTGCCCCAATTCCGTTACCCACAGCATTTGATGCTCCATCAAAGTTTAGTTTCCAAGGATGACCTTCTTGATGGTCTTCTTCAGTTGTTGCTATGTACATCAGATCTTCTTTTGGGAAATCAAAGTTCAGAGGCTCGTAGTCTTCTAGAGCTCTACTAGCTAGAAAATCTGCTATTGCGCTCCCTTTTACAGCTTTTTGATTTACACAGACGATGTCAAATTCGGAAAGCAGAATTTGCTATCGGGCCATTCTTCCGTTTAAAGTAGTTGATTCCATCAAGTACTTCAGAGGATCGAATTTAGAAATCAGCCAAGTTGTGTGATACAACATGTATTGTCTTAGTCGTCGGGTTGTCCAAATTAAGGCATAACACAACTTTTCAATTGGCGAGTACCTCGTCTCACATTCAGTGAACTTCTTACTGAGGTAATATATCACTCTTTCTTTCCTTCCTAACCCATCGTGTTGGCCGAGCACACATCCCATAGAATTTTCAAATACTGTCAAATACAATATCAGTGGTTTATCTGGACTAGGTGGTGTCAGCACTGGAGCATTAGACAAATATTGTTTAACCTTGTCAAAAGTCTTCTGGTACTCTGTATCCCAAACACCAGGGTTATATTTCTTAAGGAGACGGAATATGGGGTCACATTTCTCGGTTAGTTGTGAAATAAACCGAGCGATGTAATTTAGTCTCCCTAAGAATCCCCGAACTTCTTTTTGAGTGCGCGGCGGAGGTAACTCTTGTATGGCTTTGACTTTATCTGGATTGATCTCGATTCCTCTTTCACTGACTACGAATACTAACAGTTTCCTTGACCTGGCCCCAAAGGTACATTTTGCTGGATTGAGTTTCAGCTGGAACTTCCTCAACCTAAAAAATAATTTCCTCAAGACTTGCACATGCTCTTCTTCTGTACGGGATTTAGTGATCATGTGGTCAACATAGACTTCAATTTCTTTGTGCATCATATCATGGAACAGGGTTACCATGGCTCTCTGATATGTTGCTCTCGCATTTTTTAATTCGAAAGGCATCACCTTATAACAAAAAGTTCCCCACATAGTCACAAATGTAGTTTTACTCATGTCTTCGGGATGCATCTTGATCTGATTGTACCCTGAGAAACCATCCATAAAAAAGAACAATAAGTAACCTGCCGCTAAGGTGTCAATATGAGGCAACGGGAAATTATTCTTTGGGCTGGCTCTATTCAGATCCCTGTAGTCTACACACATCCGTACCTTTCCATATTTTTTAGGGACAGGGACGATATTGGCTACCCATTCTGAGTACTTAACCACCTGTAAGAAACCAGCATCGAATTGTTTCTTGACCTCCTCTTTTATTTTCAACAAAACATCTGGCCTCATCCTTCGGAGTTTCTGTTGAACTGGCTTGCATTCTTCTTTAATGGAAAGCTTGTGTACCACAATATCAGTACTTAGCCCAGGCATATCTTGATATGACCATGCAAAGACATCCTTGAACTCTTTGAGTAACTTAATAAGCTCTCGCTTTGTCTCTGTGGTAATGCCAACTTCGATCTTTACTTCTTTCTTTTCCAGTTCATCTCCCAAATTCACGACTTCTACTGACTCTCTGTGAGGTAGAATTTGTTTCTCTTCTTGTTCTACCCTTCTTAACAAATTAGGGGATAGGTTATAGTCTCTGTCATCTTCAAAGTCCTGAGATCCCTCTAAACACATAACCCGCTCCAAAGGAGACTCTGAATTAGTAGCAGCTTCGTTCATATCGTTGATATCTGGAGACCTATTGTAGGTGTGAAGGAAGATACAAAGAACAAAAGAATCTAAGAGCAATGACGTGTATAGTATGATCATGAATGAAAGAATAAAAGAATATTTGCACGAGATAAGACAAAATGATGCATTTTATTGAAATAACGATTTTGGACACAAGCCTATTTCACAAAAGGACACTTATTACTCCTAGGCCTGAAGTAATAGGCGTATTTTGGGCATTACTCTGTATTGGTTCTAAAGACTATGGGAATCTCTTCCGCAGTCCAATTATTTAGAACACTTTCTGGCTCATAAGGGCGGATGCCCGACAAATTCTCTACTCTAGCTCATTTCTCATATGTGGCGTTAATGCTTAAGTCTTCCAACACCTCTTCAGAAAATCCTTTCCTTGTCGCTCTTCCTTCAACGTGAATAATTCCTCCTGACACGAATGTTCTAGATATGTGAGGAAAGGTCATCGGCTCCCACTTAACATCTTCTCCGCTCAAACGCGTTCTTCTCCTTTCTTGTTTCTTCTCTTGCTCTTTTTTCTTCTGTCTCGCATCTGGCTTGATTCCTAAGCCAAAGCGGTCTCGTTTGTCCATGAGCATAGGTGCTTCAACCCTCCATTGTAGGCTTCTTCCAAGCCCTTTCCCTAGCAAAGCTCCTTTCCCAACCGTCAGTTGTAGGCCCATTCTTGTAGTTTTAGAGATTTGGGGTGTCTGGATCTTATTTCCTTCGACAACAAAGGTCGCATTTACAAATTCTAACGACCGAAAAGAACACTCTATGGCTTCATCATCTGTCCCCACATACGGTGCATTGCTGGTAACGGATGCAATGATATCTTCTTCCGCATTTACGGTCACCAATCGACCTTCAGTTATAAATTTGAGCTTTTGATGTAACGATGACATCACTGCCCCCGCTGAGTGAATCCAGGGCCTTTCCAACAAGCAATTGTAAGGGGGCCTGATGTCCATTACCAAGAAGTCTATCTCGTACGTGCTGGGGCCAATTAAAAGGGGTATTTCGATCCTCCCCATTACTTTCCTTTCGGTACCATCGAACGCCCTCACCACATTTTGACATGCTTTCATATGGGAACTATCCACGGGCAACCTATTTAATGTGGACAGAGGTAGGACGTTTAGTGCCGATCCATTATCAATCAATACCCTCGGCAATGTGAATCCCTTGCAACGTGTGGTAATGTGCAGGGCCTTTGTAGACCCCATACCTCCCGGTGGTATTTCGTCGTCGTTAAAGAAAATAAAATTATCAGCACTGATGTTGTTAACCAGACGATCCAATTTGTTAACTGAGATGTCATTTGCGACATAAGTCTCATTCAACATTTTCATTAACGCGTTCTGATGCGTTTCTGAGCTCTGCAGTAAGGCTAACACTGAGATGCGAGCCGGTTGCTTGCGTAGCTATTCAACGACATTGTACTCACTATGCTTTAAAAATTTTAAGAATTCCCTCGCTTCATTCTCGGTTACCGACTCATTGACTGGCGATTCGAACCTGGCCTTCTTCTCCTTCCGTTGCTCAATCATGGGGGCCTTTTCTTTAACGATTTCATTTTTTGTACTCGCAGGATTATAACGTCTCCCAGTACGTGTATAGAAACCTATATCTTGGTTCTCCTGTGAAGCACTTACCGGGCTTTCCCCCCCGGGGATTGTCACATTGCAGTTGTAATTCCAAGGAACCTTTTTGCTATCCTTATATGGAAAAGATATCGGTTTTTGGATTATGACTCTCGGCACCAGTTGTACTCCTGCTTCATTGGTCCTGGGTCGCGAAATGATCACTACAGGATGATTAACTCGTTGGACCCCTTCTGTTGTTCCCTCATCTGTAGCGTACACCTTTTCTTCTTCTGATCCTATGGTTTCTTCATAAAATTCCATCTCCTTATTGTCCATCAAATTTTGCACTATGGACCTGAACTTGTTACACTCTTGGATGTCATGGCCTTCATCAGCATAAAACTCGTAATATATTCTCGCTTCTCTGGGCCTTTCCTTTGGATGCCGTGTGACTAAACCTCCTTCCACCATCTTCTCCCAAACCTGTTTAAGAGGGGTTTTTACCTCTGATACATCTATCTTGATTCTTTTGCTCCCACTCTCGACTATCGCATTTACCTCTTTATTAGTATGGTCGGGTAATAGATTTCCTGCCACATTGGGACCTAGTGAGTCATCAAACTTTATGACACCCATTTCGATGAGTTTTTCCACTAACTTTTTGAACGCGGTACAATTCTCAATCGAGTGCCCAGTTATCCCTTCATGGTACTCACATTGGGCGTTTGTGTCGTACCATTTTGGGAACGGGGGTTGTAAAGGCTTCAAGTAGAAAGGTGACACCACATGGGCATCAAATAAGCTCTGATACAATTCCTTGTAGGACATCGGGATAGGCCTAAACTGGACTATTTCCGTGTTAGGCCTTGAGTTGGAATCTTGTCTTGCAGAGCCCTGATGGTTGGTAGTCTCCGTCCTCGGTTGGCTCACGGTGATAGGCTTATTATAATTCTTATTGTATACACTCGTGTTGTTCACCTCGTTTTCTTTCCTCCTCGGAATTGATTTCTTGGTATTTTCTCCTGCTTTAATCTTCCCACATCTTATCGCGTTCTCTATTATCTCTCCTGACATTACTATGTTCGAGAAGCTCTTAGTAGCACTTCCCAGCATGTGGTTGATAAATGGAGCTTTCAGAGTGTTGATAAAGAGCATAGTAGTTTCTTTCTCCAGAAGATGTGGTTGGACTTGCGTCGTCACCTCTCTCCATCTTTGGGCGTACTGCCTGAAACTTTCATTCTGTTTCTTTTCCATATTTTGTAACGTGATTTGGTCGGGTGCTATGTCTGTCACATGGCCGTATTACTTCATGAAAGCTTGTGCCAAGTCTTTCCACGAATGGATTTGAGCACGGCTTAGTTGGTTGTACCATTTGGCCGCAGACCCGACCAAACTGTCTTGAAAACAGTAGATCAACAGTTGATCATTGTGAACGTACCCTGCCATTATTCGACAAAACATAGTGATGTGAGCCTTTGGACATCTAGTTCCATTGTATTTTTCAAATTCTGGCATTTTGAACTTGGGGGGAAGCACCAAGTCCAGAACTAAACTTAATTCCTTAGCATCAATTCCACCACGATAGTCAGCGTTTTCTATTTCTTTAAATTTTTCTTCCAACCATCTACACCGTTCTTCGAGTTCTTTTGAAGCTCTACCTTTGTCTTTTTCGCTTCTACTATATCATTAAGATTGGGGACACCAGGGTTAATCGGGTTATCCCCCGGATTAGAACCTGAACCAGCCTGATAGTTCATCGGCATCGAGGTATCAGCCTGTAGTTGTTGGGGCCTGATTGTCACAGACGGCCTTCGCATGTGTGGTTCGGGTGGCATTTGAGTATTCATCAAAGTGAAACTAGGGGGGTAGAGAGGATCCTCAGTAACGACTAGCCTCTCATGTTGCACTTGAGCATTTGCCGGATTAAAACCAAGGGGGTAAAGGGAGTCTTTATTATTATTTCCAACATTGGTCATACTTTCCTTTATCCGTTTTACTAGTCAGTAGTCGGGTTAGCTCTTCCATCATACTTCTTTGCGATTCCAGCATTTGATCCCTCATTTCCTGCTGGATTTTAGCTAACTGTTCTTGTACTTGTGCTTGTATCTGCTCCTGCATCTCTTTCTGCATTTGTTCCAGTCTTTCTAATTTTTTATCCATTGCTTGAGTTTTTCTTCTTGTACTGTAGGGATGTGCACTTGAGAGATTTTCGTTGGTTTCCAGATTACTGAAATATTTTTAATTAATTAGAATCTTTTTATGGCCTTTAATGCATACGAAGTAATGTAATGCAAATGCATGAATGCAAAGGAGGCATCAATTTTCATTCAATTCCCTTTAGAAAGCTTGACTAGAAAATAAAAGTCTTTACATAAAATTGAGTTACAAATAAGACTTCGCCCTAATGTTCAGAGCTTTAGGCTAGCTCTCGTCCCCGATCTGACTCCAACTCGTATTTTACTCCCAGTATGTCCGCTTGTACGGCCAAAGCTTGCAAGTAAACAGCTACCTCCCGAATCTGCGTTATGGCTTCTCCCATAATGTAATCTCTATTTTTGACTTGATCCTGCACATGGTGAAGCTGCTCTTTCCAACGGTCCTCATTTGCCTCAAAAAACTGAATCCGCATCTCACAGTTCTACAGTGACGCTTCTAATTATTCTATTTTTCTTCCCATTTCTTCTATCTTGTTCAAGCTCACCCTCAATTCCATTGCAGTGTTGCGGTTTCGATATTGATGAAGAGACTTCTCGAGTTTTGTCATCCTAGCCTTTAATTCACCTCGCTCATTTCTGCTTTCTGACAGACTCTTTTCTAGGTCTTCATTTCGTGCCTGAGCTTCTCGAAATTTCCTTTCCTATCGGTCGGCCTTTGTCTTTTCTTCTCGAATTTCATGGAGCCATTGTTCAGAAGTCTTACCTAACCCCGCAGTCCTCATAGACAGGCGTAACTTCTTGTAATCAGTCTTCAAACTGTCTAGATCCTCTTCGGCCTTAGCTTTCCCCTTTCTCTACTTTTCAGCCTCTGACCTCTGGACATCAGTGTCTAATCTTAGGTGCATCTTCTCTTCTTCCAATTGTTCGATCTTTTTTCCAAGCTCTGAACTCTTCTTCTCGAAGTTTTGTTTTATAATTTCCAACTTTGACGGGGCGACTCGTAATTGTTCCACCATAGGTCAAGTATTCTCTAAACTTGGCCTAGGAACATTATCATTAATCCTCTTCTTAAACCATCCATCATACTCGGGCGTCACCATGGAACCGACAGCTAACCTCTTCATCCAACAAATTTGCTTCCAAGCATTGGATAGCTCCCGAACCTTCTTCTTATAGTGGGCACCTTTAAAAGAGAATTCACACTGAGCAAGTCCATAGGTCGCGGGTACAAACTGCCTCGATTTATATTGTCTTAATGCAAGTAATGGGGTATATCCGGTGGCTCCCAAAATTCCTAACAATGGCACCCAATCAAAGTTACCACATCGATACATGATCTCATCAGGAACCATCCAATATGCTCTCCACTCAATATCCCCTTCCTTAAGGTTTTGAAGAATTTCCATCCACTTCTGCTTCGAGATATCCTCTCTCCTTTGTATGGCTGCTTCCTCTTTCAATGGGGAATAACCTTCGGCAAAGACCCGATAAGAAACCTTGTCTACTTTCCAAAAGTGCCCATGAAACCATACCATCAACAGTTGTGCGCATCCAATAAACTGTCCTCCGCCCGTCTGCCGACATGTGCTCAAGGATCTGAACGTCTCTACCAATATTGCCGGCACTAGTGTGATTCCCTTCTCAAGACGATCGAATAAGTCAGTGACTGCCTCATCCATGTGCCATAAAGCCTTAGAAAAAATTACCAATCCATAGATGCTTAAGGCGAAGATATCGACCCTCTTTCTCTCATCCGAATGTGTTAGAACCAAATCTCTCAAATTCTCCCAATGAATACATTTACTATCTCCCTTTTGTTGAATCTGAGCAGTGACCCAAGGCTCGCTCATCCTTGAAATATTTATTAATTTCTTCGTGAAGGTTTGACCATTAAAAACCTTGGCATAAGCTTTTCTAACTTGCACTTTTAGACACCTGAGTAAGGTAGTATATTCCTCCACGGTAGGCACTAAATCCACTTCCCCAATAGTGAAACACTTGTAAGCAAAATTCCAAAATTGAACCATGACTCGGAACAGGTGCTTGTTCACCTTAATATCTAACAAGTAAGATATATCACCATAGCTTTGATAGAATAACTGTTTGGTTTCTTCATCCCAACGAGCCCAGATGTCTCTCAACTCTTGCAACTCATTCTGTGCTACATTGACGCGAGTGAATTCTTGCAACTCTGATGTATATCCTTCTGTCAAGCTATCTCCTTTTTCTGATTGTAACTTCTCTGACCATGCGTGGACGACCGCATTATCCTCAACTTTACTAAGAAATTCATTCTCCATGTTAAACTTTCTAACTTAGTAATCGAATACGAATCAACACCTCATTTAGTATGCAATGTCATACAAAATACAACCAAAATAAGACAAGTCAGTATCAAGTGTTAATAATAAAATGCAAGCAAAATAAAGATAATCGAAGCATATTTATGGGCGACCACTATAGTTTAACCTAGCTCCACCTAAAGAAGGCTCTTAGGGTTCCCTATATGTGGTTTGGTTCTAGAGTAAGGGTACACGAACCAACAGATTCCTCGATCCTCACCCATTATAGGCTCATATGGATCGAGTTTGGTTCAGGGGAATACATTTCCCTATGACCATGCGGAGATGAAAATCTCACAAAATCATAGGTACGGATGTATCCCGGAAGTAATCCATTATCCCATGCGGAGGTGAAAACCTTACGAAAGCGTAGTTTCTTACTCCCACTTAGAAGGTGTGACCACAGCGGTCATGCATTGTAATGCAATGTTATTTTACAAGACCCGAGCCACAACAATCATACAATCAAATGCAATTGAAGAAATCATGATTTTTCAAAACAAATTTTCAATCAACTGACAAAAGGATAGCGATAATCAATTTTATGGCCTGGCTCTCTTATTGACGTCCCCAGAGGAGTCGCCAAGCTGTCGAAACCATTTTATTTCGATTTATAAAAAGGTGAATCGACTTTTTGAAAAGAAAAAAAAATGAAGTCGCCACCGACCTTTTTTTGAGGTGTAATCGGATCACCTTGAAGTTGATCATTTTAATAAAACATTTGATTTATTAAAATAATAAATTTTAGGTCTACAAAAATTGAGAGAAAGGGTTCGGGAGTCGGTTACGCACGAGGAAGGGTTAGCACCCCCGTAACGCCCAAAATTGGTACCAAACCATTAAATAACTGCCCTTGTGTCTAAGATTTAAAATGTTTTTGAAATGAGGTTCCTTTTTGATTACATTTGAATAAAATCTTCTTGTTTTAGAGGAATACAGCACCACATCCAGCACAGTAGGATGCAATCTTTCATACCCTCGAAACGCGATAGATTTCGACTTCCAAAAATTCATAATTTGGAAATTACAAAAGGATGCTCAACTATTTAGTCCAACGAAAAATCGAAACCAAAGACATGAGGGCATGATTCCTCGAATTTCAGACGTTGAACATTGCCTCGCTTTAGAAAACACGAATGAAATTCCAAAGGGATATTCGATTATTTTGCGCAAACGAGAAGTTGCAACCCAACACGATAGGACACGATTCCCCGAATTGCCAAACATCGAACATTTCCTTCGTTTTAAAAATTTTTTAGAAAACATGAACGAAATTCTAAAGAGACATTCGATTATTTTGGGCAAACGAGAAATTGCAACCCAGCACGATAGGGCACGATTCCCCGAATTGCTAAATATCGAACATCGTCTCCGTTTTAAAGAATTTTTAAACAAATAATTATAGAACCGGCTTGAAATACACTAATTTAGCTTGAAATAAAAGGGAATAATTAGTTTTAAAGAACTAGAAGTTATAAAGTGACATTTGTAAATCGGTAATAAAAACGGGATAATATACATGAACATCATAGATGCATTAATATAAAATAAAATAAAAGTCGAGAATAACAAAATTAGCAAATACGCGAAATAATCACAGATCAAAAATAACAAAAAGTAAAGTAAAAACTTAAGTAAATGATATATACGTAAATAAATAAATAACACAAACAATGATAAAAATAATAATAATACTAATAATAATGCAATGATAGTAAGAAAGAAAAAAAAGGTGATAACAATAATATGTCAAATAATAAAAATTAATAATAATAATAAATATAGTGATGATAATAGTAGAATATACAATATATAGTATTAGAGGTAAAATACATAATACATACATATTAAAAGTAATCATAATAAAAACTATTAATAACTATATAAATAGATATATAGTAGTTGCATATACATGGTATTGTTTTAAAAAAACATAAACATAAGATAGTATGAGAAATAAAATGTATAAATGATATAGTATTAAGGTATATGCATAAAAATAAAAATACAATATTAACAGATTTATACACGTAACATAAAAAATGTATCCGTATTAAAAATATATACATAATAAGAATGCAATTTTGAAATATTTACATAGTATAAACGTGCTAAAAAATAATAAAAAGGATATTAATGATTTTACATAGCTATATACATATATATTAAAATGAACAAATGATAATACTCAAAGCATGTACACAATATATATAATATATATAAAATATATATATATAATATTTATAAAATATATATATGGTATAATATTAATATGTATTCATAATATGGGGTATGATGTAATATTTAAATGTGTATACATAAAATATATATTAGGAATAATAATAATAATAAAGACAACTATATGAATATATATAAAATATATAAGTATTAATTAAAACTAAAATGTCTAAATAATAATAAAATATGTTAACAACAATAATACGAAAGTAGTAAATAGAATAAAAAAAATAAAATGGTAAAAAAATAATGCAGAAACCATATTAAATCTAAAAGGGACTAAATTCGAAACAAATAGGAAGTTTTGGGGCCAATTAAAAAGAGATATGACAAAAGGGACCCAGATGAATGCGCGAGTGACCAAGGAGGACTGAAATGGAAATAAACCCACTCGTCCAAAACGCATCATTTGATTAGGGACCCAGATGAAACGACAACGAAATTCCAGGGGTGAAATTAAAAACAAATCAAAAGGAATGGGACCACATCGTAACCGACTTCAAAAGCGGAGGGACTGAGGGCGCAAATAGACCTTCAGTCCAAAAACACGCAGATCCTAGGCGGTTTTCGGGTCGGAGTCCGGGTCAGGTGTTAAACGGCGTCGTTTTGGTCATTAAGTGTTTGCCCCAAAACGACGCCGTACGGAGAAGCTATAAAAGAAAAAAAATTTTGAAAAAAATTCATTTCCTCCGAGTTCAGAAAAAAATAAGAGAGAGAGATTGTTTTTCTCTCTGGGCAAATCGAGAACCGCCAAAGGGCAGCCACTCCCACCTGTTGCTCATGCTTTCTTACTCTTTTTTTTTATTTTTTAGATCTAATATATATATGTGTTTATTGTTTTAGCAGATTAAGCTTGGAATATGTATAAACAGATGTAGAAGAGAAAAATGAAAAGAAAGATGAAAAAGAAAAAAAAGAAACCTTTGCTTCTGTCCTTTTTCTTATTTGCAATTTAAGTGACTATTTTTGAAGTCTCTTGATGATATTTCTCTTTGTGTTTTAATGAAAAACTACCAAAAAAAAAAACTTCCTCACAATCTCCTTCCTTCGGCTTTTATAAAGCCATTACATACATTTTTCTATCATTTTTATTATTGTTTGCATGTCTATCTTGCAGGAGTAGTTGGAGCGGTGCTGAGTAGGTGGTGGCAGACGTCGGTGGTGGATGGGACAAGGGCAGACCTAGGTGCGGTGCACCTAGGGTTTCTTTGACTGATTTTTTAAAGAAAAATGTGGGCTTGGTGGGAAAAGGTTTGAGTTTATTGGGTCTGTTTTTGGGTGTTGGGTAAATGGGTTTTTTAGGTTTAGTGGGCTTTGGGGATATATTGGGCCCGGGAAAGGATTGGATTGTACAGCTACCCCTTTTTGCTCATTGTCTGTAACGAGAACAGAGCAAAGACTTTCAAAAGACCAATCTTTGTCCGGTCTCGAGTCTTCACTTCTTTGGTGTTCCTCTTCTTCTTGTACCTTTGATGTGGTCCACCGCAACTTCAGAGGAAATAAGACTTGTAACTTCAACCTGCTCCCTTGCAACTTCAGGGAGATAAAGTTTGTTTTGATCTGTTGTACTGCAACTTCAGACAGATAAGATCCGTAATTTAGTTCCAATCTGTTCCACTGCAACTTTAGGGAAATAAGATTTATTTTCAGTCTGCTCCACTGCAACTTCAGGGAGATAAGACTTGTAACTTCGACCTACTTTACTGCAACTTCAGAGAGATAAGATCCGTAATTTAGTTTCAATCTGTTCCACTACAACTTCAGGGAAATAAGATTTATTTTGATCTGCTCTACGACAACTTTAGAGAGATGAGATCTACTGAAACTTTAAGGAGATCTGCTATGGTTTTTAGCCGCTCCAACGCCATTTCAGGGAATCGTGATTTGTAATTCAGCCTATTACCCTACTGCTTAGGAGACAATATCTGTAATTTTTAGACGTTACTACACCATCCTTTAGGGGTATGATCTGTAGAATCTGTTTCAAATACTTATGCTTATGCAAAATGATTAGGAAGCTATGATCGAAATGAATCAGAATTCCCTTAACTAGGTATGTCATGAATGATCTATAAATGTATGAGTGCGGTATGTTATGAGAATGATCCATTTTTTTAATATTTAGGCTGTCATTGCTCTTTGTTCATCAAGGTTCTTTCACTGAATAGGTACCCCGTCTTCTTATTCAACTTAGATTCTTTGAATAGAAAACTCGAAGGGGTAGTCCTAATTTAAACTCTTTCTTCTCGAGTGTTTCCAATCTTTAAGTTTGGTTAGTTCTAAATAATAGTCCTGTTTCAGGTTCCTGTACTATTTAGAAACTTTCAGAGTAATATACAGAACTCCTTTTGCAAAAGTGTCATTAGTCCATTAGTCGTTATTTCGGTGCAAAAATGCTTGAGAAAGATCGTAACAATGGATAGAACTGAAATTTATTAGAAACAAAATTTGGAAAGGAATAGATTAATCACAAAACATGACATTACTGGAAGACAAGATAAACAAAAGGAAAATAGATGCCCCAAATATCGCAGCATGAACTCCCCTGTATGAACTTCTTGAAGACCTCTTTTTTTTTCCCCTAATATGTGTTTAGGGGATCTAGAGTACTCTTGTCGATGCCCCAAGATGTAACATCTCTCCTTTTTGCTAATTTAGATATTACAAGAGTACTACAGGCTCAACCTCTGATCCCAGTTTGAATCGCCCTTTACGGGTTTTCAATTCAAAATCCCTTTGGTCTCAAAGTGCTCTTTGTGAGTTTTCACATTGGCCTCTCATTTTTTTTATTTTTTTTATTTTTAGGCAAAGTATTTCTTGACCGAATCTAAATTCAAAAGATTGGGAAAAGTCTTGCCATCCATTTCAGTCAATATCAATGCTCCTCTAGAAAAAGCTTTCTTCACCACATAAGGTCCTTCCCAATTTGGCATCCATTTTCCTCTGAAGTCATTTTGTATAGGCAAGATCTTTTTTAATACCAGGTCTCCTTCGTGGAATTCTCTGGGATGAACCTTCTTGTTGTAGGCTCGCATTATCCATTTCTAGTACATTTGACCATGACAAATTGCCTTTAGCCTCTTTTCTTCGATCAAATTTAACTGATCGTATCGAGACTGGACCCACTCTGCCTCATCTAGCTTTACTTCTGCCAAAACTCTGAGAGAAGGAATCTCAACCTCGATGGGTAAAACAGCTTCCATTCTATAAACTAATGAGAAAGGAGTTGCCCCAGTAGAGGTTCTGATGGATGTTCGATAAGCATAGAGGGCGAACGGTAATTTCTCATGCCAATCTTTGTAAGTTTCAGTCATCTTTCTCACAATTTTCTTGATATTCTTATTGACTGCTTCGACTGCACCATTCATTTTCGGGCGATACGGCGACGAGTTGTGGTGTCTGATCTTGAACTGACTGCAGACCTCTGCTATTGTACTGTTGTTCAAATTCAATGCATTGTCAGATATGATCTTTTCTGGCATTCCATATCGACAGATAATCTCTCTCTTTAGGAACTTGCTAACTGCTGATTTTGTAACATTAACATACGAAGTGGCCTCCACCCACTTGGTGAAATAATCGATAACCACAAAGATGAATCGATGTCCATTTAAAGCTTTTGGTGAAATTGGCCCAATCACATCCATGCCCCACATCGAAAAAGGCTATGGAGAAGTCATAACATGCAGAGGTGAGGGAGGCACATTAATCTTGTCCCCATAGATTTGGCACTTATGACATCTTTTGGCATAGTTAATACAGTCTCCTTCCATGGTGGACCAATAACCAAATCTCATAATTTGCCTAGCCATTGTAAAGCCATTAGAATGTGTCCCACAGACGCCCTCATGAATTTCTTCCAAGATTTTCCTGGCCTCAGTAGTGTCTACACATCTTAACAGTACTTGATCCTTCCTTCTTTTGTATTGGATCTCCCCGTCCAAGACATAGTCGCTGGCTAGTCTTCTCAAAGTTCTTTTGTCGTTTTTAGTAGCTTGGTCGGGATACTCACGATTCTTCACATACCGCAGGATATCGTGGCACCAAGGATGATCATCATTTTCTACTTCTTCTTCGAGGTTGTAACAATGAGCTGGAGCCTCGTAAATACTCATTTGGATCGGTTTCACATCTTCTTGTTTGTTCACCTTGATCATAGAGGCTAGAGTTGCTAGGGCGTCGGCCATCTGATTTTCTTCTCGGGGGAGATAGCAAAAGACGATATCATCAAATTCTTGAATCAATTCAAGGACTAGATTTCTATAATTGATCAACTTGGGATCTCTCGTCTCCCATTCACCTTTGAGTTGATAAATCACTAGCGCAGAATCTCCATATACTTCTAGTGCTTTAATCTTGCATTCTATGGCTACACGGATGCCCATGATGCATGCTTCGTATTCTGCCATATTGTTCGTGCAGTCAAAATCTAATTTACTAGTGAAGGGATAATGATCTCCGTCTGGGGATACCAAAACTGCCCCAATTCCGTTACCCGAAGCATTTGATGCTCCATCAAAGTTTAGTTTCCAAGGATGACCTTCTTGATGGTCTTCTTCAGTGGTTGCTACGTACATCAGCAATAAAATAAAAGTCGAGAATAACAAAATTAGCAAACACGCGAAATAATCACAGATCAAAAATAACAAAAAGTAAAGTAAAAACTTAAGTAAATGATATATACGTAAATAAATAAATAACACAAACAATGATAAAAATAATAATAATACTAATAATAATGCAATGATAGTAAGAAAGAAAAAAAAAGGTGATAACAATAATATGTCAAATAATAAAATTAATAATAATAATAAATATAGTGATGATAATAGTAGAATATACAATATATAGTATTAGAGGTAAAATACATAATACATACATATTAAAAGTAATCATAATAAAAACTATTAATAACTATATAAATAGATATATAGTAGTTGCATATACATGGTATTGTTTTAAAAAAAACATAAACATAAGATAGTATGAGAAATAAAATGTATAAATGATATAGTATTAAGGTATATGCATAACAATAAAAATACAATATTAATGATATATACACGTAACATAAAAAATGTATCCGTATTAAAAAATATATACATAATAAGAATGCAATTTTTGAAATATTTACATAGTATAAACGTGCTAAAAAATAATAAAAAGGATATTAATGATTTTACATAGCTATATACATATATATTAAAATGAACAAATGATAATACTCAAAGCATGTACACAATATATATAATATAATATATATATATATATAATATTTATAAAATATATATATGGTATAATATTAATATGTATTCATAATATGGGGTATGATGTAATATTTAAATGTGTATACATAAAATATATATTAGGAATAATAATAATAATAATAAAGACAACTATATGAATATATATAAAATATATAAGTATTAATTAAAACTAAAATGTCTAAATAATAATAAAATATGTTAACAACAATAATACGAAAGTAGTAAATAGAATAATAAAAAAATAAAATGGTAAAAAATAATGCGAAACTATATTAAATCTAAAAGGGACTAAATTCGAAACTAATAGGAAGTTTTGGGGCCAATTAAAAAGAGATATGACAAAAGGGACCCAAATGAATGCGCGAGTGACCAAGGAGGACTGAAATGGAAATAAACCCACTCGTCCAAAATGCATCATTTGATTAGGGACCTAGATGAAACGACAACGAAATTCTAGGGGTGAAATTAAAAACAAATCAAAAGGAATGGGACCACATCGAAACCGGCTTCAAAAGCGGAGGGACTGAGGGCGCAAATAGACCCTCAGTTCAAAAACACGCAGATCCTCGGCGGTTTTCGGGTCGGAGTCCGGGTCAGGTGTTAAACGGCGCCATTTTGGTCATTAAGTGTTTGCCCCAAAACGACGCCGTACGGAGAAGCTATAAAAGCAAAAAAATTTTGAAAAAAATTCATTTCCTCCGAGTTCAGAAAAAAATGAGAGAGAAAGATTGTTTTTCTCTCTGGGCAAATCCCAGAACCGGCCAAAAGGGGCCGGTAACTCTCGCCGTTGCTCCGCCGTGCTGGCCACCGTGCACGGTGGCCGGAAATCGCCAAAGGTAAAATTTTTTACTCTTTTTATTTTTATTTTTTAGATCTAATATATATATATGTGTTTATTGTTTTAGCAGATTAAGATTGGAATATGTATAAACAGATGCGGAAGAGACAAATGAAAAGAAAGATGAAAAAGAAAAAAAAAGAAACCTTTGCTTCTGTCCTTTTTCTTATTTGCAATTTGAGTGACTATTTTTGAAGTCCCTTGATGATATTTCTCTTTGTGTTTTAATGAAAAACTACCCCCCAAAAAAAAACCTCCTCACAATCTCCTTCCTTCGGCTTTTATAAAGCCATTATATACATTTTTCTATCATTTTTATTATTGTTTGCGTGTCTATCTTGCAGGAGTAGTTGGAGCGGTGCTGAGTAGGTGGTGACAGACGTCGGTGGTGGATGGGACAATGGCAGACCTAGGTGCGGCGCACCTAGGGTTTCTTTGACTGATTTTTTGAAGAAAAATGTTTGCTTGGTGGGCTAGGGTTTGAGTTTATTGGGTCTGTTTTTGGGTGTTGGGTAAATGGGTTTTTTGGGTTTAGTGGGCTTTGGGGTTATATTGGGCCCGGGCAAGGATTGGGTTGTATAATTTCATTTTGAATGCTGGTTTTAGGGTTTGGAAGTATGCCGTATCATTGTTTTCCAGAAATGTTAGGTGTGTGACAATATTCTTGAAAAATCAATGGATGACGCGAAGCAAAAAAACTCACTGTCGACGCCACATGGTCGTGTGCCAGACCGTGTGAGCCACACAACAGTGTTCTTAACCATGTGCCAAGCCATGTGGACTCATTTTCAGTAAAATTTAGTTAGGGTCGTATTTGAATGCGTTTCGAGGTTAGCTACTTCGCAGGGTCTGTAGTGTGATATGTATGACTGGTATATGAAATCTACTGTACTGACATTTTATGTGTAACATCTGAAAGCATGTCAGTAATTAATTCAACATTTGATCTGTAAATTTGGGAAATCTAAATAAGCATGATTCATTTGTGTGTATCTGAGTATGTATTATGTTTCAGCATGTGCATTGGGGTTGGATAATTATGTGACGAAGGAAGTGTTGGCAGTTTAATGATTTGTCTTATTTGGTGGTTTAACAACATATCTATTCTAGCAGCTTGATTGCAATTCTGGTAGCTTGACCACACTTATTTGATTTTGGCGAATTACTGCATTATTTCTGGTAGTCTTGACTGCACATTTCTGTATAGTGACAAATGATCACTTATTTAGTGTGTGGGGTTGGATGGGTATTTATTACCCTAATTAGTGTGTAGAGATGGACGGAGATGGTGTGTAGCAAATAAGGGTAGGATTTGTATTTGATATGTGAAATATGTTGCATCGCATGTTATGCCATGCCATTTGTATCTGATATGTGAAATATGTTGCGTTGCATAAAATTGTCATGCAATTTGTATCTGTTCAGTTATGGAATTCTGTTTCACTACCTAATATCTATTATATGCTTGAGAGCTGAATTGCACATCAAACTTTGTTAGGTCACCCTATATATATATAAATATATATATATATATATATATATATATATATATTATCTTCTCAAGTAATCAACAAACTTAGGACTGAGCGGTGTGCGGAAGCTCGGATTGGATTCTCAATTAATAAAATGAGACGATTATGTTTTTAAATTTAACTCTAGACTTGTTGGACTGTTTAAATATTTTGGACGTTATTTTTATGTTTCTTTTTTGGGTTTTCTACCGGATTATGCTTTTAATAAATTGCAAAAGTATTCATTTTCACATTTTGAAATCATGCTTTACAAATTAATGACTTTGAAACTTCCATTGTGAAACTAAGTAACAAATTAACCGTCTTTTGTTAAGTAAATAAGACCTACATGTATTTTTCTGAAAAATTGCTAGAGATTTGTCAAAATTGACATTTTTCGAAAAACACACATTTCTAGTTCAAAATTTGGAATTTAAAACAAGTTCATGTAATTCCTCAAGACTCGACCGTAACGTCTAAGTCGGGTTTAGAGCGTTATAAGAGAAACTAAACCCAAGCCGTCGGGCTTACCCAATACACCTAACCTAGCTCCCCTCATTCTCACATGGACCATTAGAACAATCGACAACTAAAATATCCTAGATAGAAAACAGACAACACACAAATTCAGGGTAGTTTGTATAACGTAAAGCTGCTCGCATCGGAGTGAGAGTAGCTTTATTAGAACTCAGGGTAGTTACGATATATGTAACGAAAGTTACATTGTTTCTATTTTAACATAATTAATGGACGAGATTGTTCTGGATACTTTTGGGATATGATAGTAAATGTTATATAATGACATGTAATTACAGAGTAATTAATATATATGTGGTCCAAGTGAGAGATTGTTGAAAATATGGACATCACATATATAATAATAGTAATTAAATGTTACTATTTACTATCATAAAAGATTAACTCAAATTAAAAGTAATCTAATTGGTTAAGGTTTATTGGGCTTTAGTTATTAAATGAAGTGGGGGACAAATATGTGTAGAAACTCTAACAACTAATTTCTAATTGATGATGGATTGATTGGAAATTAGGGTTAATGTGCAAAAATTATATATTAGGGTTGTGGTCCCCAAATTACACATATGTAACTTTTCTAATATCCCTCTTTAGAAAAAAGAGAGCCACATTTTTTGAATTACTTGTGTGATAATTTGGAATATTAAAACCATAAGATCTAAAGATTTCAAGAAATTGATGGATTCAAGTATGCTTCCACATCTAGTTTTATTCTTGATTGATTCTTGATGATTTGACATAATAGATCTTGATTTGTTGAGTTTTATAGTAGATCTTATTTTACCGTTCTAACAAAAGAAACAAGAGAAATTCAATTTGTAAATTCAGAATTTATAAAAGTATGGATAAAAGCTAAATCTTCTAACCAATGATTTTTTTTTTACACAATTACAAAATGTTAATAAAGTAAACCAATCAAATTTCACAATCCTTAAGTTACCATAAAAAGTTGTTTCTTTCCCCTTCTTTTCCCTTTAGCCATCTTCTCATTAACCAAATCCTCTCCCAATTTTCCATTTGTATTGTGCAAATTTATGCATGCATATTTTCACATCCAAATCCATTCCATTTCCATTGTGAGCCCTTCCCAAATGAATGTTCATAGTGATTTTCGCCCCTAATTCAAATTGTCGAACATTACATCATCGCGCCGCTTCTTTGGGTTCGCTTCAGGGTTTCCTCTTCTCATCATTGCCACAAATTCATCATAGTTTATCTTTCCATCCTGCAAATAATTTACGAATTCTTTTTTATGTAAGTTAAACCCTTTTCTATTAAGAAAATGGAATATGTATGCATGTATGTGTATTGCTTACATTGTCGTTGTCGACTTCAGAAATGATTTCCTTGATGTCTTTGCCATCGTGCATACCATACTCACGGAGAGCTTGTTCTAGCTCTTCTATCGTTATGTACCTAAATGTAAACATATCGATAGCAATAAGTATTGGGATCAATTACAATAAATATCAATAGATCATAAAACAGTGATCGTATCATTGTGTTTTGACTATCGTTACCCGCTATTGTCTTTGTCGAAGTGTTGGAAGGCACGGTACAGATGTTCTTCCCGATCCATTCGATTCATATGCATGGTGGCCGTTATGAACTCTTCGTAATCTATAGTTCCGTTACTATCGGCATCCGCCTTTTGTTATAATAAAGAAAAAAGAATGGAGGAGTTAGAAAAAAAAAAACACCATATATATAGTTAGAAGGGGCTTGGCCGCTCAAATATTTGAAAATTTTAACTAGGTCCCTTCAAAATTTTAAAAAATTCTAAATAAACCTTCAAATAGTTTAAAAAATTTTAATTAAACCCTCAAATTTTTTGAAAATTCTCATTAATCCTCTCAAAATTGTAACATTTTTAATTAAACCCTAGTCCGTTTGGAAATTCTTATTAAACTCCTAAAATTTTTGAAATCTTTAATTAGACCCCTGAAAATTTTAAAAATTTTAAGTAAGCCCCAAAACTCCGCTACCATATAAAGTTGCACTATTGAATAATTGGAAACAGAACTTACTGCTTCCATTAATTGTTTGACTTCATATTCAGTTAGCTTCGTTCCTTGCTTCGCAAGCCCTTGCTTCAATTCTTCGAGCGTTATCGTGCCGCTGTTATCGGAATCTATGGTCTTGAACATCTCCTTCAACCCCTGGATTTCTTCCTCCGATAAACATCCTGCAATGACCTGCAACAACAACAATTTCTTGGTTTCATACAATAATATGGACCTATCTTAACCTTTTAACCAATGGGGTGTGTTTTCAATGAGGGGTTTTAATTAATTTTACCCTTAAAGCAACTTTCTTGAAATTGTTCATTGCTTTGAACTGTTTGAGCCTGCCTAAGACTGCATTGTCAAGAGGAATATCAGGTGCTTCACCATCCTCTTTA
The DNA here is from genome assembly GCF_025698485.1 of Gossypium arboreum. NCBI lineage: Eukaryota > Viridiplantae > Streptophyta > Magnoliopsida > Malvales > Malvaceae > Gossypium > Gossypium arboreum. The sequence continues at coordinate 141,098,709 of NC_069077.1, read as the reverse complement.
ATCCATGGATGATCTGTTGGGTGGCCATACATTTACTCTGTCAGATTTTTTTCGATTGCGTCGTATTTATCACAGTCGATATTATGTTCGGTTAGTAGATAATTAGGTTAAAAAAGGGCATATACTTACTTAGAACTTGTTGTGCTGTTAACCTTTGCTTGGGATCCAAGTTTAACATTTTGGTAACAAGATCCTTTGCTTGAGGTGAAATTGCAGGCCATGGATCACTTTTGAAATCGATTTCCCCACATAAAATTGCAATGAAGATCCCATTTTCGGATTCTATCATAAAATAATTGTCTTAGTTTTCAGGGTTGAATGTATATATATATACACAGCATAATATATATATATACACAGCATATTGAGTAACTAATTGAGTTAGTATCACGAGTAAATTGAGTATCAATTTAATTTAAGTGTTTTCTATCTATATATTACGTCCTTAATTGAGTTGGTGTCATGCGTCAATCGGGCATAAATTCAATTTGGAAATGATTAAAATACTCTTTTATATACAAAGTAAATTACATTATTACGAAGGTGTTTTCTATACTATAAATTAAATCTCTAACTGAGTTGGTGTCACGATTCAATCGAGCACTAACTCAATCTAAAAAAGACTAAAATACATTTATTCTATACAAAGTAAGTTACATTATTACGAGGGTATTTTTATCTTTTTAAAATATTTTTAGGGGTGTAGGCATAAATTTTTCTTATGGGGCTAGAAGTAAATTATAAATATTTGAGGGTGACAAAATGAAAATTTACCATTATACTAACTTATATTTTTTAAAGTGGTTCTAAAACAATTCTACTTATTTTTTTAAGAGGGGCAAGGCCACTGCCGACCCTTCTAGTTTCGCCATGAATTTTTTTCACCCACATCATGAACGTGTCATACTCTAATATATATATATATATATATATATATGTATGTATATGTATATGTAATTTAGTTACCTGCCCAAAAGGGAGGAAAACCACTTAGAAGAATGTACAACATAACACCAATACTCCATATATCAGCTTCTGGTCCATATTTCCTCTTCAATACTTCTGGTGCAATATAATATGCGCTACCAACAATGTCCTTAAATACATCACCTGTTCCGAAGGCACCGAGTTAAAAGAAACCGAAAATCGACCCCAACTTGAAAATTTTAACAAGATTATGTTTTTACCTGGCTTGTAAAAGAGTGATAGACCAAAATCCGTAGCTTTGAGTGGTGAATTTTCCTCTTGGTTCAACAACAAGAAATTTTCAGGCTTGAGGTCCCTATGGAAAACCCCCATAGAATGGCAAGTATGGACGATTTGAACAATGATTCTAAGCAAAGAAGCGGCCGCACGTTCACTGTAATGGCCTTTAGCAATGATCCTATCGAAAAGTTCACCGCCGGCACATAGTTCCATCACCAAATGTACCGAATGTTTGTCTTCGTAAGCTCCTTTGAGTTCCACGACATTAGGTTGTCCCGTCAAATGGTGCATGATTTGAACTTCTCTACGAACATCTTCGATATCTTCTTTGTTAACGAGTTTCCTTTTGGCTATCGTCTTGCACGCGAATTGCTCGCCAGTTACCTTATGGGTACACAAATAGGTAACCCCAAATTGTCCCCTACCCAATTCTTTTCCAATGGTGTAAGTGTTCCTCACATCTTCCATAGGACGGCATAACACGGTTCCAATTGGGTTAGGCTTGGGAGTAGGCTTAGGAGAAGCTTCCTCTGATGGTGAAGCCGGCGGTTGTGTCGGTGAGGCTTTCGAGAAACTTTCGTTACGGGAACAAATGCTAACGTTACCATTGTTTTCGGGGGAGGCGACGCCTAATTCGTTTGTCAGACTTTCGGGGTTGCCTCGAGAGCAACAATTCCCCATGTATGGTGGGGAAGATGAAGCACTCGAGACAAAAGAAAGGGTGATGAGGGAAGGGATTAAACTTAAACAAGATAAAGAATTATTGAAATTTTGATTGGGGTTGAAAGGGAAAACAAGTAAAAATAAGAAAAAATAGTTTGTGAAATTTAGTAATACAACAGCTTGATTTGGGGTGTACAATTTTTTTATGGTATTGATAGTGAGGGATTTTAGGATTTTTGACTATGTTTGAAAATCCAACATGTTTTATGGACAAGGTCCTGAGGATTTTTAGGACAAATATTGAGAAAAAAAAAAAAACATATTTCTCATCATATGATCTATGACTTCTATTAATGACGGAGCTATTCTAGGGGTGTATTCTCCGTTACGGTAGAAAATGGGTTAAAAATGTCTTTTCACCATAGATATAATAAAGAACAATTGGTTTTTGCAGTTAAAATTGCATTTCTACCCAAACACAAAGTTGGGATTTTGGGCATATTTACTTTTGGTTTTTGCGTTTAAAAAGTGAAAATTATCAAAATACCCTTATTTATATTAATTATTTAAAAAGTATATAAAAATTAGATTAATTTATATTGTATATAATTATATATAATTATTTAAATATTATTTATTATGTTTAATTTTTAAAAATATTTTATATATCATCAAATTTACAAATAATTTATGTTTATTACTTAAAATGTATTTGAAATTTATATTTCATATATCATTATATTAAATTTTTAAATATCATACAACTTAATTAATTTTTACTTTCTACTATCATGTCTAAAAATGATATTTTAAGTTTTAACCGTAATTTTGGCAACAATGGAGAGCACTAAAGAGTAACAAATACACTTTTTTGTAGCACATTTCTACTATACTTTTCAAAAGTATTTTTTTTTTCTAAGAACACTTTTCAACTGCAGAAGCAATGGAGAACCAACCTTAAGAGTTGGGTATCGTCTTGCTAATACAATTTTCTCTGTACATAATTCTATCGGTGAATGTACCTGATGTGCACTTAGTGTAGTATTTCAGTCTATGTATACTTGTAATTTTTTCAAATAGATTGATTAATAAAATAAAATCATGAATTACATTTATATACTTTATATGATTGTCCTTGTAGAGGCCCAATTTAGCCCGGGCCTATAAACCTAAAATAATAATAAAAAAACAAAAATAAGTAAAACTCTAAATATTATTAACAGTCCATCAGTCTAAATATCAAAAACCAGCCCAAAACATTTACATTAACCCAAGTAGCCCAAAATACCCCTGGCCCAAATGGCCCAAAACTTAAACAAACTTCAGCCAACTAGGAACCCTAGCAGCAAGGAGCCCCGCAGCCCTCGCCTCTAGCGCGCTTCCATACGACCCCCTGCACGCCTCCGTACGCCACCCTAGCGCCTCCACGTCGCCTTTCGTACCTGCAAGAAAACAAAAGGGAGCAGATTTTTGTATTCTTTTTCTTTTTTCCTTTATTTTTGCTTTCGGCTACAAAAGCCAAAGAAAGGGAATGTAATGAACACACACGCACACAACACAACAGAAAAAAATCAATACAAAAAAAAAGCTTGAAAAGAAAAAAGTTTCCACAAGGTGATTTTAATCTCGTTTTTCTTTCGATTTAGTTTCTGTTTTCTTTGATTTATCTACCGCATAAAAAAACGAATAAAGGGGAGGGCAAACCAAATACAAATAAATGAATTTTGTTTAAAGAAAAAGAGAGAGGGGAGCCTTATCTCGCAAATGTGCCAAAGGTTTCTTCTCACTTCGTTGCAATCAAAGTTGAAAAGAGATCTCAAGGCTAAAAGGTCATCCATCCAGGCTTGAACGCACCAGTTTGCGGAGGTGAATCGGCAATTGAAGTGGGGGATTTGGGGCTTGACGAGTGAGAAAGAAAGGGATTAGGGATTTGCTTCATTTTCTGAAAAAGAGGCAGAGTGCCATTCAAACTTTTTTTTCCTTTCTTTCTTTTAGGTTTAGTTACTAATAAAACGGCACTGTTTAGCCTTTGGAATCTGGGTGCCGAAACGGCACAGTTTTGTGTTAACTCGCGAACCGACCCAACCCCGGGGAAGGATCCGTGCGTTTAGTTGTTAAAGGGATAATTGCGCAATTCGTCCCTCCCTTTCGCGCTACCACATGATTGGGCCTAATTCGAATTCATTTTATTCTTAATTTTTTCCGGAAATTCGTGTGTCGTGTCAAATTAGTCTGAGCTTAAGCGTTTCGTTTTGGAGTTGGGACCATTTGCATTTTTAATCCTCGGCCATTTGAGCGCATTGCGCTTTGGTCCTTTCAACAGTTTATTCTATTTGTTAATTATCTCTTTTAATTTGCTTTTATTTCAATTAAGTTTTTCTCATTTTAATTTGTATAGTGGATTATTTTTTAAAATTCGTTTAGCATTCATCTTTTTTTTTTTTGTATACGTTTTAAAATTACTTTGATAATTTACTTTGTTTTTTTATTTTTTAATTATAAAACTATTATTTTAAAATTACCTTGTATACCATATTGTTTTTAAAATTTTGTATAATATTTAATTTAAATTAATCTTATATTAATACATATATGATTTATGACAAAATTAGTTTTATTTTATATATATTATTAGTTCCATGTTATTTTACATATATAATTTCTTTTAAATCTATTTATTTGTATTTCCTTTCAAATTTATTAAGTATATAGTTTATTCTCTAAAAAATGTGTTTTATTATTTCTTTGTTATTTAAGATTATTTCATATATATATTGTTTTATTATATATTGATCTGTTATTCATCATGTATATTGTTTATTCTTTATTTTTATTATATCATCATTATATATTGTTTACATTGATTTTTATTATTGTATGTATATCATCACCTTTGAATAGTTATGTCTTGTTTTTAAAATATTTTTGTATGTCATTTGCTCCAAATTTCTTCTTTTACAATATTTATTTTAATCTTCATTTACATATTCTTAGTTTTGTTTTATATCGTAAATCATTTCAAACCTTAACATGTATAGTTCATTTTTAAAATTTTCATTATTAGTGGTTTTTGGATTGTTGCACATTATATTGACTCCTATTATCCATATTGTTTTGTATATTATGTATTGTTTTTTAGTTTTCATTTCATTTCATACCTAATCTGTTGCATATTGTTTATTCTTCATTTGTATTATCATTTTAATTGTTATTAATCTATGTTTGGAAATTTGTTATATTTATCTCTAATCTGTCTCTTTGATTGGTCATATCCTTAATTTTCACTATTTTGATTACCAATGTTGGATGTGAGCTCACTGTTATTGTATGTTTGTAAATTTGTTCCTTTATTTTCATGACTATAATATTGACACTCATTAGAAAGATATATTATTCGTGTATATTGTCCCATATTCACAATTTTGCCTTTTGTTCTTTTTCAACCTTTCATTCTAAAGTTAATTATTCCCCTTTATTTCAAAGTGAAATTAATGCGTTTTAAGCCAATTTTATGATTATTCATTTAAAAATTCTTTAAAATGAAGGCAATGTTCGATGTTTGGCAATTCGGGGAATCGTGCCCTATCGTATTGGGTTGCAATTTCCCGTTTGTTCAAAATAATCAAATATTCCTTTGGAATTTCACTCGTGTCTTTAAAAATTCAACGAAGGAAATGTTTGATGCTTGGCAATTCATGGAATCGTGCCCTATCGTGCTGGGTTACAATTTTCCATTTGTTCAAAATAATCGAACATCCCTTTTGAATTTCACTCATATTTTCTAAATTCTAAAACAAGGCAATGTTCAATGTTTGGAAATTCGAGCAATCGTGCCCTACCGTGCTGGGTTTTGACTTTACGTTGGACTAAAGAATTGGGCTTCCTTTTGTAATTTTCAATGTATAAACTTTCAGAAGTCAAAACCTATCACGTTTTTGAGGGTATAAAGGATCGTGTCCTATCGTGCTGGATGTGATGCTGTATTCCTCCGAAACAAGAGAATTTTGACGACCAACTTGAGCCATTCAAAAGCTTCAAAAGGAACCATGTTTCAAAAATAGCTTTAAAACTTAGACATAAGGACAGTACTTAATCAATTTGGTGCCAATTTTGGGCGTAATGAGGGTGCTAATCCTTCCTCATACTAACCAACTCCCGAACCCATTTTCTCATATTTTCGTAGGCCAAAATTGATTTTAATAAAATAAAGTATTTTATTAGGTGACCCAATCACACCTAAATAAAAGATTGGTGGCGACTCCACAATTTGTTTTAAAGTCGATCCCCACTAATTTTTAAATTTAAAAAAATGGTTTCGACAGTCCTCATATGCTTTTTGCACGTAAAGTAAAATAAAAACAAATGTTATTCACTGATTGTGTAATGTTTAAACTAATATTAAGCGTAATTAGTAGGTCAGATCATAATATGGAAATATAAATTATATTAGTAGATGAACCTAAACATGTCCTTAGCCTAATCGGAAATGAGCAAACCGATTGAAAAATTAATGTCGTTTATCAAGTCCAATTTAGGAGATGCTTTGTCTTTGGCATCAGAGCGGATGAATCCAGAAGATAGAGACATAGATGTGACTGACTGGACTAATAATACATCAAACTGGACCCAAGAAGAATAGATCCTAAATCCGTTTATAGATTTATTTACTTGTGAACGTTCATAGTGTGGTATACATTAATCCTGATTGGATATAGTGGAATCCATAGCTTGAGACTTGAGTAAATGATATCCTTTCATTGGCATTACATGGATGATGAAAAGTAAACGTGGTCATGAGTCGTTCGTCTTTATGTGAATAACTTGATTACTATTTGATAGTAATTGACATTTCATGAAGGAAGATATATTAGTTACTATGAGATAAAATAGGATCATATTGGGAGAATGAATATTATTCCAAAGAGATTAAGGATAACCTATTAGGTAACATACTTATGAAAAGGTCATTGGACAAGCACTGATTGAGTTGCTTTCATAAAGCTATGCCGTTGGGGAGAGTTCAGTCACGATACTATAGTAGAATGACTTCGTGTTAATAATTAATAGGCAAAAAGTTAGAACTTAATTATAAATCATTTGAGCCTCAATTGCATATGTCCAATCAATCCCTCCGCTAACTCGTTGAAACTAGCAATAAATTACATGTTGAATCAAATGAACATAAATGAATAGAAATGGTGAATATGGATAAATGAGAAAAAATTGGAAATGATAATGATTTTCTCCAAATGAAAATGAAAATGAAAATGGAGAAATGAAATCATTTGGAAATGATTATAGTTTTCTCCAAAAGAAAAATGAAAAATGAAAATGATCTGAAAATGAATTTATGTTTTCGAATTAAATGAAGTTTGAAAATAAAATAAATCATTTGATCATAGTGAACCGTTGAATGTAGAAATATTAAATATATTTTCTCATAAATTATTTTACAAGAAAGTCATCATGATTTTAATGGAATTAGAACTGGGTTGGGAAGAATATTTAATTGGAAAAATATTAAGATGTTTATTTTTGGAAATAAAATAAATAAATATTGGGTTGGATCAAATTCTAAAGTATGAGATTAAAAGTCCAGAAAATATTTGTAATTGGACCCGATATGAGAGAGACTTAAAAGCCCTTTATGTTAATGAGGGGGACGACAAACCCTAGTATTATTAACTAGGATTGTCTCCCCTTATACTCCTAGATAGACTAGGAGTTCGTTTTTCTAGTTGAAAAAAACTTCTACAATTCAATAAAGGTTCTACATTTTATCCATATAAATAGATGACATTGATAAAGCTATTTACACAACTTTAAGATATTGTTACTCTTTCTGAAAATAGAGAGAATTTATTCTCAATTGTTAAATCTATTTTCTGGAGTAACAATTTTTTTCGGTTTCTATTTAAGAAGAGATTTTTCGTTTTCACACTTAAATAAAGAAAACTATTTCCAGTTCTATATTTTGATTCGAATCGTTTGAGTTCACACTCGAAACAGTTCGTGGTACGAGAATAGCGTAGAAGACCGTTTGGTTGAAAACCAGGAACGACAAGGATTCGTTTATCTGAAAACATATGTACAAATTCAGTTTAGGGTTTATTACTATAAATATCACAAACTGACTCAGTTTTCAAAATTTTAATTTTCCTTGTGCAAGAAAACCATTTTCAAATTAGATTTTTTCCAATACCTGAAAGGTCCCTCTATTACAGAGGCTCAATCAAATTAGTTTCTCTATTATTAAATGAATCAATTTAGTCCTTGTACTATTAAAAAGAATAAAATAAGACCAAATTGAATTAGAATTAACGCTTATAGTTTAAAGTCTTTATAGAGTAGATATTTTTAAAGTCTTTATAGCTCTGTGAATGAATTTTTTTCTTTTAAATTATCTTGCAAAAGAAAAATAATAATTTTCAAGACACTTTTATATAATAAATGTTAACTGTTACTAATTAGATTTATTCGATTCGTTTTATTAGTATAAAAACTAAATTAATCTATTTAATAAAAAACTAATTTAATTCAATCCTATAATACAAAACATCCCAAATACTAAAAATGTGAACATTGATCAAATGATCAATGTGATGCATGGACTTTAGTTTTGTGCAATTGAATATATGGGATTTAAATTTGATTCAATTTTACAAACCATTAATACAATTATCGTCATAATATCATTTTATGTTTATGTATTGTATATATAAATAATTATATTTATCAAACATGAAAGTAAATGGATGTATTTATTCTTTAAATTGTGTACAATTGAATAAAATCAAAGTGTCATGTGTGCAATTAAATTAAATTAAAGTTTTCATTAATATAATTGCATCAAATCAAATCAACAAAGTAAAAAAAAATAAAAAACAAAAAACTACACAAGCAAACTTATGATTAGAGCTGTTCATGGGTCAGATTGGGCGTAAGCATAATAAGAATGCACTTTGTGCTTATCCAAGCTTAGCCTGACAAAAAATATGGACTTACAATTTTGTCCAAACCCACTCATATTTATAAATAGGTGACCCAAGCCATTTTAAACCTACCCAATTATTTATTAAAAATTTTTATGTATTAAAATTTTATATATAATTGTCTTTAAAATTTTTAATGTTTAAATTATAGTAGTCTTATATGGTACTATAAATTTAATTTTTATGTGTTATAAAATACATAATATAAAAAATTAAAAATTAAAAACGAGCTGGGCTTGAGCTTTAAATGTTTGATTTTAAGCTTCACTCATATTTTAAACGAACCTAATTTTTTTACCCAATTTTATTTTTTGAGCATAAAATTTTTATCTAAACCCTCTAAATTTTAGATAAGCCTTCGAATTTAAACCAATAATCTAACTTATAAATAAATCTACATAAAATAATATCATTTATTTATTTTTATTGTAGTAAAACAAAACGCTTACATCATTTTAAACCCTCTTGTGAATTTTTTTTTTTCCTCAATAGAATAATTGCTGTGGGAATAAATAGTGAGGATGTTGTGGGCTTGGGGGCATGTAGACTGAAGCAGTAGCTAGTCTTGAAGCATCTGAGTTTAGTTGTGAGCTCTCTAATGGCCCATTCACCTTTTATTAATATTGGTATTTGGTCACCCTCGGTTAAGAGACTGATTCTTCAAAAATAAAACTCACAAAAAAATACCCTTCAAAAATAATATTTATTCTGGATGATTTAATATGAATTTACCGTTTAATAAAATTACAATAAATATAATATAAATTTTATCTATCAAAATTTGTCATATCAAATCATTGAAAACAAAAGCTAAATGTGATATTATATATGAATCTATTGATATGTTGAAATAATTAAATATCGTGATTTTAATATTTCAAATTAACATAAATCGTTTTAGAAAATATGGCTTTCTTTTGGAAGATGAATGTGCTATATGTAATTTTCTAATTTGGAAATTGTATTAGTCTAAATTTTTAATTAGGCCATCATTAATCGAAATTTAATTATTTGATTATTTACAATTTTTTAACTCATACTTTGAAATTCAATTAATTTTAATCTAAATTACTTTTATATTATGAACCTCACACGTATAAATGACGACACTCTCATATTGTCTATGAATATATTTAATTTTTAACATTTAAAACATTATACTCTAATTTGTAGCAATGAGTAAAGGTGAAAAAAACAATAAAAATCAAGGTTTTTCAGGTGTCATAGCTAATGATGGTGATTTGAGATATAAAAAATGATGATGGCCATGGTAGAGAGTAGCATATGGGTTTGACCAGTAAAAAAGAGAACCCCAAAATAAAAGTGAAAAAAAAACAACAATCAAAAGAGAATGAGACCACCTCTATGACTTTCTTTAAAATTTCCTTTAATTTCTTTGTTTTTCTTAGCCTTAATGATGACCATTGCCTATGGTACTCAATAAATCACATATTGTCTCATCCTTTTTTCTTTTGTTTGGGTGTAAATTCACTCAGTCAAAGCCATGCATGGTGCCATTCATTTGACATAGTGTTATCTCTTTTCTCAGCTTTCCCAGTTCCATCAAGTTAAAGTACCATCAAGGGTAGTAGTCTTGGATGTAAGTCATTATAAAGATACATATGAATTCCTCAAAATAAAGTAATATCAAGAGTGGTAGTTTTGGTGGGTGATAACCCCGGCCTAGCCGTTCAGACTGAGTTCAGAGAATTACAACATCATATTAATAATTTAACAAACTCATAAGATAGATAATTTAGAATATCTAAATCCAGATACCCATCAGAATAACTTTAGTTCACAAACGTCTTAAATCCATAATATAGTAGTGACATAATCTCATATTAAGCCTAGCAAAAGATAAGGTTGATCGAGCTGCCGCGACATCGATCCCATTCAGTGTAATGGTTCACCTGAAAGCCAAAAGTAATAGAGTAAGTGGTAAACTCAATGCGTAACAGAAAATGTACTATTAAGCTTTCGTACGATCATGATGTGATCTTATTCAGAGTACCAGATAGTCCTCAGTGCTCACAGTATCCATATAAACGAATCAATTATACCTAGTTAATACATACTGACGGTAGCAGCTTATTAACATGCTTAATCAGATATCAGAACAGATTATAACAAAATTTCCTAGTTTCCATCCTCTGCACACCATCTCCGACCAACCCAATACACCATTAAGGACATTCAGTGTCCATCCATCCTTACGCACCGTAATGTGTCGATTTGACACGTTACAGAATTACATCATAGATGCTAGCACAGTTAGCGTTAAACGCTAAATTCAGATTTAATCAGAAAGTGGCAAACCACTGTTCAGAACAGAATACTTCCTTCTCCGTATATTTCCAATCCAACATATTTAGAATACAGAAGCGTATGTATTACTTACAGATTATTTGTCAGAAATCAATTACATATTAACCGTAATTTCACATTGTATCTCATTTTGTATCAATCATATAATAAATAGTCAAGATTAGTCAAAGTAATGATTTCGGTCGCAAAATGAGCTTTCGAAAGCCCAATTGGCTACCACACGGCCTGGCCACACGCTCGTGTGGTCCACACGGCCTGGCCACACGCTCGTGTTGTGTACCCGTGTGCTACCAGTCAAGAACCAGAGAGTTACACAGCTTGGACACACGGTCGTGTCCTTTCCCATGTGACTCACACGGCCTAAGAACACGCCCGTATGATGGCCCGTGTGGTCCTTAATCAATAACAGTAAGTTACACGGCTGTAACACCCCTAACCCGTATCCATTGCCGAGCAGGTTTGAGCATTACTACCATTTACGATCACTAAAAAATTTAAATACTTACCGATTCAATGCATCATATAAATAAATATATTACCATTTAATCAACAGTTTGATGTTGTATAAGCATCAAACAACAACATTGTTAGTATACTTGCACATATCTCATATAAATTCAACAACGATATATCTATTTTCTCGACATATCGCACTTGAGTTTAATAATAGTCTCAATTACATAATTTCCTTGTATCAACATATCAAAGATAATCATATATGTACATGTCATGAAACATATCATGCTCTTACCGTTTCTTCATAAGCATATATCATTCATTTCATTATATCAATATTTCATGCTCCATCATTTCCATATATTTTATGTATATTTATTAGGTAATAGCTTATATCAAACTTAACATAAATTATATTTCATGTACTTATACTTATTTCGTTTATCTATCTTCATAATTATTTCATATAACCATTCGTCATCGATACATATTACACGAATATCAATTGTTCAACAGATGCTAGAGCGTCTCCGTCCACGGTCTTATTTATCTTTGACATGATGCCATAGTGTCTTTCAACTATGGTCTTACTCATTTTCGTCATGTTGCCATGGTATCTTTCAACCATGGTCTTGTTCATTTCATATCACATTGCCATGGTATCTTTCAACCATGGTCTTACACATTCATATCAGTTGCCATGGTATCTTTCAACCATGGTCTTACACATTTTATATCAGGTTGCCATGGTATCTTTCAACCATGGTCTTACACTCAGGTTGCCATAGTATCTTTCAACCATGGTCTTACACATTTCATATCAGAGAGCACACTCCCGCGAACCTCATCCTTGCAGCGGGATTACCGGTCGAGCTAAATCCCTACAATATAAACTCATAGAGTATTGTCGGGATTACGGTCGAGCTAAATCCCAACGACAATTACTCTAATGAGATTGGATCTGAATTACCAGTCCATGCTAAATTCAGACCCTAATTCGGATTACCCGTCCGGGCTAAATCCATTTTACACGTATTCTTCGGGAGGGCTATATCAGGATAGGATCACCCGTCCGGCTAGATCCTTTTACCGTCAATTCCTTTTCGAGATCCATCAATTTTCCTTTCATTCAACCGAGATTTCTTCCCATTTTATCAAATATATCAATGTTTTATAAATTTTCATACAATGAACATTCAAATCATATTCACATCAATAACATACAATCTCAAGCATTTCGAATATAATTCAAGTTACGAACTTACCTCATTGATTGCTCGTGTTTATTATTTCATTATTCGATATATTTTCTTTTCCATGATCAAGTCTCGTATTTGTGTCGTCGGATCTTTATAAATAAATTTGATCATCATTTTCATTCATTTCATATTCTAATACATTTAATTAATGCTCTAGGCAAAATTACCATTTTGCCCTAAACTTTAATTAATGACGATTTCATCCTTAGGGACGGAAAGTAAAATTCTTGCAATTTAATCCTTATTTCCAACTATTATTCTCATATATATTGATAACAGTCCATGAATTCTATAAAATATCAAAATTTTCCATAATTTCAACACTTTTCAATTTAATCCTAAAACATGTTTTCCCGATCTTGAACTAAATTGATAATTTCGTTAAATTTTTGTAATTTAAATAATAAAATAATCTATTTCATGCAATTTAGTCATTTCGACATTTTACAAAATTGCCCATAAAATTTTACTTTTATTCAATTTAGTCCTGAGCCTAAAACATGAAAATTAGCCATGATAGATGAATATTCATACATATTTTCCTCCTCCTCCTCTCCATTCCACATCCTTAATTTATATAACATACAACAAGTAACATTATCAATAATTTCACTATTTACTTATATGTACATTCAAAACTGTCTATTTGCGTCATAGTCACTAAATTATTTATATATTAAGCTACAGAACTTGAAATTAAGATCCGTTAATTTTTCCTGAAACTAGACTCACATGTATTCTTATCATAAAATTTTCAGAATTTTTGGTTTAGCCAATTAGTACAGTTTATTCATTAAAGTCACCCCTGTTCTGCTGTCTGACAGTTCTGACCCTTCTTCACTAAAAATTAGTTATCTCCTTTTACAGAATTCAAATGATGTTCTAGTTTGTTTCTAATAAAACTAGACTCATTCAGGATTCTATAAATATAAATTTAAGCCTCTAATTATTTTTCTTCATTTTTTTTATTATTTTTCAAAGTCTGAACAGGGGAACCCGAATTCATTCTGACCTTGTCTCACAAAATTCATTATATATAAAAATTTACAAATTCATTGCTTACACTGTTTCTTCTGTGAGAAACTAGACTCATTAAGATTTAATTCCATATTTTTTTTATCTTCTAATTAAATTTATAAAATTTATGGTGATTTTTCAAAGTTAGACTACTGCTGCTGTCCATAACTGTTTTAGTGCAAGATATTAATTACCATGTTATAACACCCTTATTTTCTTTTTCTACACCATTTCTCATCACTTTCTCTTATTTTCTATTCACTAACATATCAAGAACATAGGACCTTATGTAATAAAACTCTACTATAACATTATTTCCATGATTTATCAACAATAACAAACTTAAAAACGTATTGAAATCTTGATGTACTTACCTTATTCTCTTGATACCAATCTTTAACTTGATTTTCTCTCTCCTCCAGCTTCTATTTCTTGAATCCAACTTGATATTCTAACTCCCCATGTTCTCCTTAACATTTCTCTCTCTTGGTAGCTATGGAAATTCATTTGATTTTTGGGTGAAAATGGTGAATTTTTGGTAAAAGGACCAAATTGTAAAGAAAGTAAAACTTTCTTTCTTCCTCTCTTTCTCTCACGTTAGTTTGCATGGAAAGGAAAGATGATGAAAATTCTTCATCTTTCTTTCCTTATATACTAAATAAATAATAATAAAATAATATTAAATATCTCATAAAATATTAATAAAATAATATTTATCTAATTAATTAATTTAAAATATCATTAACATAATCATTACATTCTAGAATTCTCTCTCTTACTAATTGACCATTTTGCCCTTCATGATCTTTTAGAATTCCATCCTTGAGTCATCATTTAATTTGGTAAAATTACAATTTAGTCCCTCATAGTTCTTCACTTATTCAATTTGGTCCCAATTCATCCATTTTCCTTAGTTTCTAGATCATTCTACCCTTAAAATATTTACACTATTGGTCCTTCAACTTTTTCATATTTACACTTTAACCCTTTAAGTCTTGAGTATTTACTCTTAGGCAACAAAACTTTTCTAACTTTTACAATTTAGTCCTTTCCTGAATCAAGATATCATAATTTACTTCCCAATGTTGCCATAACTCAAAACTTCCCTTTTTATCACTTTATTTCCTTATTTTATTATATCAAGGATAATATATTACTGTAAAGATTTTCAGGGTATTACAACGGCCGTGTCTTGTTTCCGTGTTAACCCTATACCAACTTGGTCACACACGGCTTGAACACACACCCATGTGCTAGCCCGTGTGGCCCTACTTCGATAAACAGTGAGTTACACAGCCGGTCGCACAGCCTTTCACATGCCTTTGTGGCTCACACGGCTTAGCCACACGCCCGTGTGCCTGGCCGTGTGGTGTTGACAGTCACTATTTTCGTCGACCTAAAACCTGCGAAACTTGCAAAATTGTTACGCACCTGATTTCTCCTTGTCGGAAATGGTTACGGAGACTAACCAGACCCTAATCAATCATTTCACAACCAAATTCACAAATCAATTTCCACATTTCAACAACATTACTCAATGTCAAACATGTCGACAACTTCAACAACACACTCTTATACATTCCAGACTTACCGAAATTCAGCAACGATCACGAATATCAACCTGTTGTTGTTCCTTGCCAGAAGTATTCCCGTCTATAGAGAAAACAATGATCGTTTATTAGCGATTCATACAACTCACAGTTTATTTGATTTATAACAATTTAGAAACGAAAAAAACAAACATGCAACGCTCACGTTATCAAATACTTACTCAACGTCCCTCTAACTAGCAATTAGCAACAACACTTACTGATTTCGTACCCATCTTGACCGTAAATTATATATTAAAAAAAAGAACGCGAAGAAGAAAAAGAAAGGAATGGGAGTTAAAGGAACAAAGAAGCAAATCTATCGTTACTTAATTATCTAACTTCCACTTAGCTTTTCCGGCATTTAGCAAAATTTTTCTAATGCATACAAGGAGACTCGAACTCAGGACCAAACAAAATATAAATTAATGCTTAACTAATGAACCAACAAACTCATTCTTGTCTTAATATTGTAACAAATTGAACTTAAGCGGCAATGCTTGCTTATAGGTAGTTTTAAAAACAATAAAACTTTGACAGTGCAATTCGAACCCCAAACTTTAAACACAAAAGCAGAACACAAAATTAGAGATATAGAAATTAATTACTGCAGATTTTTCCCAGTTAAAAACTAAAAATTTCGGGGCATTACAGTGATTATATTGAAGCTATTACGAGGTTTATCGATTCTCGACGAATAACACTTTTTAAAAATTTTAAAATCTCCTCAAAACTATTTATGGTACCCATTCATTTGATAACTTCTTATAGTATTTTCTCAAGTTTCACTAATTCTCTCAAATTAAAGCACGATCAAGTAGTAGTAGCTTTGGATGTAAGTCATTATAAAGATGTATATGAATTCCCTCAAATTAAAACACTATCAAAGGTGATGGTCTTCGTGGGTGACAATATGAGAGATGTTGAAGGATCTGTTGGCTCTTGACGAATGATACTTTATAATTTTTTTTCAACGGATCAAAATTCCTTCATCAAATTTGTCTATTAAATTTACTTTGAAATTAATATTTTAAATGTAAAAAAACCCTTCAAGATCATAGACTATGGTCATTCCCAACTTTTTAATTACTTTATTCTAATGCATGGTCAATAAGAGGAGAGCAAGCAAAGCTATGCAAACGCAAGGGTTAAGTTATTGGGATGAGTTGTGGTTTTTTGGGTGAACACCCTTGGGTTCAACTCTCTACATTTTAAAACTTGAAATCTAACTCGATTAATTTATACAATTACTCCTTGACTTTTCGAATATATATATATATATATAAACTGAATCTTTAATATTTAAAATAATTTTATGAACCCTTCATAATTTTTTTTTTATAAAAAAAGGGAAAAGTGTTAGTGTAAGCATATGGTTGCAAAAGCTTAGACAAGCAACATAACAACTAGTCATGGTGGAATGGAAGTTGAAAAAAGGATTTGGGTGTAGAAGAAAAGGAAGCTATCTTTAAAGAAGAATTTTCACTAACATTCTATTTGTATACCTAGTGGGTTTCTTTTAGGGTTTTGGGGTCCTCTTGGTAAAGGTGCATATGTACCTAACTCCTTAAAATTAATTAACCATGGCTTGACCTTTTATGCTTTTGGCTTTTTCTTTGGTGAATAAAAGAAGACAATATCATGTTTTCCTTAGAAACAAAAAAAAAAAAAAGAACTCATCTCACTCTTTGCCCCCATCTTCCAGTTCTTTATGCTTGTTACACTACTTTGAGATCATTTCATCATTAAACTTTGTGCTTAGGGTTGATAAATTGAATACAATATAATTATACATCATGAATACAAATAAAAATTTTAAATTTTGATCGAGTTTTAGCTTAGTTGACATTGTTGTTATTGTAACAATCCAGAGGACATGAATTTAAGCGCATTTAAGCACATTTTTATTCTAATTTAAGGGTTGGGAGTAAAAAATATATGTATAATGGATTGTATGAAACTGTGATTCTACATCATCCTTATCCCTCTCCAATAGAAGCATGACAAATTAGATTTTTCCTCTTAATTTTTAGCATTTTTAGTTAGATTTAAATTTTTTCAGGAGGAAAAAGCTGGAAATCAGGAGGAAAAATCTTATTTGTCATGCTCCTATTAGAAAGAAATGATGTGGAATCACAATTTCACACAATCTTTTTTCTCTCTCTATATATTGGTAAATTCAATTCCATATGACATGCGAAGTAAAAAATGTTGACATGGGAGTCAAGTAAAGGTTTAATTTGTTCTAGATATTGCAATTATTTTACTTTAACTTTTACCAAACTAATATTTATATATTACATTTATTAGTTTATCAATTTAAACTGTAAATGTTATTAAATTTAACAAAAATTACAAATTCTATAAAATAGTCAAATTAAAAGTTTTGGAATTTTTAAATATTGATTATAAGGTAAAAAATTGAAAAAACTTAAAATGAGGTTAAAATGAAATTTTACAAAATTTAGGAGGGCTAACCCTGCAACCCCTAAATTCTCCCTTGCTATATGAGTTCATTTTTGACACATTGATAGTAGAGTTTTTTTAACTCCACACATTGAGTTAAAAAAATGTAATTTATATAAATCAAAGTAGTTAGTATCACGTTGGTAGACATATAATTTCTCTACTGTTATTGGTACGTATCGATCTATTTCGGTGTACCGTTTCAGATTTTATCAATATTTTTAAAAAGAATTAAATATATGTATATAAAAATATTTACTAATAAATGAAATTGAATAAATTTTAAATATAAAATATTTATCAGTTGTATAAAATACTCATTAATAAGCTCCACGTATAAAAATTCATCATTCAATAAATTCAAAATTAATAAGGAAAAAAACCCGAAGGGTGAGAAGATTTTTTTGATAAAAGAAGTTGAAGGATGAGTGAGGATTTTTTCTTTGATAATCAAGCGAGTGAGTTTTTTTTCTTTTATATATTTTAAATGTGAAAATATGTCTTAAAAAAAAGTTTTTACTTTCCAATGTAATATTTTTTATTGGTCAAGCCATATATAGTAAAAAATAGTTAAAATTTTTATATTTTTTAATACTATTCATGCAACGGCGGATGCACCATGTTCTGGTTAGTGCGATAGGTACGAACTAGAATTTTCACCCGTACGGAAAAAGTTGTTGCTTGTTCTGCGTTAGTATTGAAACAATGTGCACTGATTGGTATGACCGGAATCGATGCGGAACCGACTGAAGTTTCAAATTTTTTTGGAAAGGAAAATTTAATGGTTATTAATTTAAAAAGGGGGAAATTGAATTGGTTTGATAAATTTATGAAGTAGGCGAAATTAAGTGAAAGAAGAAAAAGAAAATAGAGAAATGAGCATAGAAGAAAAGGTAAATGCATGCAAATTTGGGACACTAATTATTGGAATTTTTGCATTGCTATATATTCAAAAGCAAAGCTTCCTCCTAAAGCCAAAAATCTAAAGTCTTAAGCAATGATGGAGTGGAAGATAAAGAGAATGAAAGGAAAGGGAGTGAAATGATGAGGTTGGAAGAAAATTAATTGAACCTTTTAACTTTATATAATTCTTAATAAAATATTCTTAAAATCTTTTTTATTTAGAAAAGTAATTGATTAAATATGATTTTTAAACAAATGTTAAGTCAATAAGCAATACTTTTCTTAATAGTAAAAGGGTATATGTTCGAATCATATCTGTTTTTTTTTATAAAATGTTTAGAATTACTTATAATCCCTCCTTAACCTATAAATATGTGGATAATGCATATCAACGTATTCAAATTCATGTCCTTTTAGATTAACAATAATACTCATACCAATCGAACTAAGACTCAATCGATAGATTTTTTTAGGAAGTAATTTCTTTATATAATTCTCAAAACCCTTACATAGGGGTAGATGAGAATGTAACGAACAAACAAGAGTCCTGACCCAAAAATAAAAAAAAAATTATAATTTAATCCCTTTATAAATAATAATATTTAAAAATGATAAAATCATAAATTAATATATGATAAAATTATATTTTAACTTTTAAAAATTTTATAATTTAATTCTAACCCATCATAAAAATTACTAAATTTACACTTAATTAAAAGATAACGAATTTAAACACGCTCAAATTCATAACCTTTATATTATTGTAACTAATAATTTGATAAACCGATCGAAATAACCTAATTTAATAAATTTAAACCATATATATGGCTTGATGGCAGACTTGATGGCAGACAAAAATGAGTAGCATGGAATAGATATACCCAAAAATATCACAAAAGAGACAATCACAATCCTCATTTTTTTCCCCTTTTTTGCTTGATATATAGATTTCCCATGGAAAAAAACCTCTAAAATGGCCACTTTCATATGATCATCACCACAAGTCTTCAAATTCCAATCCCCAAACTCTTTCATCTGCAAAATCTGCACCCATTTTTATCGCAACATCAGGCACCAAAACCCATGCATTTTGACTCTTACTGTCCGCTCTAATATTGTCAAAACTGTTCCATTTTTTCTTCAGAAGCTCAAACTCCAAGGCTTATCAAGAAAAAACCAAAAAACCCTTTCCCATCATAAGTTTTAAAAAAACCCAGAGCCCCCAAATAGCAACGAATGACATAAAGAGAGTGTTCGTACATTATACACCTTTGGGGGTAAAAAAGGGGTTTGATTAAATCCCATGCATGGTGTTTGAAATTTTGAAGAATATATTATGAAGATGAAGAGTTCAAGCAAAAAGCTCATTTGCTTTTATTTGCTTCTTCTTTTGTATTTCCAGTCTTCTTCTTTTTCTTCTTGTTCAAGCTTTGTTGTTTCAGCTTTTTCTCAACAGTTGATGCCTGTTGAATCCCATGGTGGGTTTGAAGCAAATGATGATGATGATCATGGTGATGAAGGTGAAGATTTTGGTGATGAAAAGAGAAAAGTTTATACAGGTCCAAATCCTTTGCATAATAGATGATTTTGTTTCCTTTCCAGCTATATATGCTTCTTCTTTTTCTTTCTTTCATTTTTTGTTCTTCTTTCTAATATATTGGATGGATATGAGCTTTTCTTTTAGTTGTTTTGTTTTTTAGGGAATTAATTTTGTGTAATATGAAGCCAATCAAGCTTATAGTTTGCATATAAATGATAAATAATTTTGATTATCAGTGGTTGTCTTTTATATATATATATATATATATATATATATATATATATGTACATGTATGAGATCATTGTTTCTTGCCATTGATTGGGCTTGGATGGATGTTTTCTTCCTGTGTATTTATTTTATTTTTGTTTAGTATTACAGATCGTTACAATATCTAAATTTACCGTGACCACTATTATTACACTAAATTTTTGATATAATAGCTGTGAATGATGCTTATTAAACAACATGAAACAATTCAATTACATTGACTAAATTCTAAATTACCCATTGTTCACTAGTGGAAGTGTACTATCACTTCTTCTAAATTTAAAATCCTTAATATAATATTTGGTATTTGAATTAAATATTTTTTAATTTGATTAGATATCTAAATTTGACATTTTTTCTTAATTTGATACTTAAGTTTTTTGGATCCAATTTGGTACTTGAACTTAGCACTTCTTTCTAATTTGGTACTTAAGTTTTATTTTAGGTTCAATTTGGTACTTAAACTTATCAAATGTTATACAAATTACTTCAAAACACTAGCAATTTGTGTTTTTTTTTAATGAAGGGATGGAAATAGCTAATGTATGACTAACATGTGATAAATGACATGGAATTTAGTGGCAGAAACAATTACGATTATTTGGAGTTTCTTATGTTTTGCTAAACAATATGGTCAAATTTTACTTTTTATTAGGGCTGAGACTATTTTGACTATTAATGGCAAGAATGATTCGAGAGGGACCACATGCTTAAAGCATAGTCTAGTCTTCACAAAGCCCTCAATTCCATAAAAATATAGCTGGTGTTAGAGAAAAATTGTGTTAAAAAATTGTGCATTAAGATATGATTAATTGAATAAGAAAATAAGAGTTTTAAAACCCAAAATAAAATAAATTCATTCATTTAAATTAATAAAAAATACATTAAATTAATTAAAATAAAAGTAATTGAACATTTAAAATGCAAAAAAAAAAATCATGCTATCCGCCACATGTGGATCATACGTTAGTTATTTTTGCTACCTCATAAAAAAACAACATTGTTAGCATACTGGAGTAATTTGTATAACATTTGATAAGTTTAAGTATCAAATTAGACCAAAAGCAAAAGATTAGGTGCTAAATTAAGAAAAAGTGTTAGTACATGTACTAAAATGGATCTCAAAAAGATTAAGTACCAAATTAGGAATAAGTGTCAAGTTCAGTACCGAATTAAGAAAAAGCATCAAGTTCAAGTACCAAATTGAACAAAAAAGTCTAGGTATAACAAATTAGAAAAAAAAAAGTATCAAGCTCATGTACAAAATATTACATTAAGCCATCAAAATATAAGTGGTTTTGAGTTTTGTTGAGGGAGTCAACTCCTTTAGGAGAAGTTTTTGAAGTTTTGTCCATTAGGTACGTAGTTGACAAGTCTCCCCAACAATTGAAGGTATTGTCTCAATGTGGGAGTTTTGTCTCTCATGCTTTGCCAAGAGTCAGTGTGATGTGAGTGGTTTCTTGAAGGGCTTGATTCACATAGGAGTGCTTAGTTGGCACCTTCAAGACTAACGAAATAGGTGTTCGTATATAGACTTGTCACAGGCAGGGTCAGGTGGCCTACCCAAAAAGTGGAAGGGCTTGGACAAAAATATAAGCCCGAAAAATGGGCTTAGGTAAAAAAAAAAAAAGCTTGTTTAGAAAATAGGTTAAGCCTCGAGTAAGGTTTTTTGGGCTCGGGCCCCAACCCTAAATTGCCAAAAAAAAACCCTATTGTTTTGCTGCTGTTTTTCCACTATTTTGTTCTTGTTTTGCTGTCGTTTCACTATTATGTCACTATTATTTTGTTGTCGTTTTTTGGATATTGTATTACTCTTGTTTTATTGTTAATTTTGTTACTATTTTAGAGACATTTGCTTGTTAAGTTGCAACTATCTTAGTGTTATTTAAGTATAAAGATTTTTTAAATTTATTTTCAATTTGTTGGGAAACATTTATTTTAATGTTTTTAGTATTTTCGATGTATTATATTTTCTATATAAAAATAAAAAAAATTAATATGGACGAGCCGAGTTCGAGTTTTATCATTTTTATTAGGGCTAGGCTTAGACAAAAATTTAGGCCCATTTTTCAAGTCAGGCCGAGCCTAGGATTATCAATCGGGCCTAGAATTTATTAGGGAGTAGTCCAAACCCAACCCCGCTCAGCTCATGAACAACTCTATTAGTATAGGGCATGAGTATAATTATGTAAATAATTTGACTTGCGTGCAAGGGGGGACTCAAACCACAAACTCACGCTCTCAAGTAGCTTCATAATTATTCTCATGCACGATACTAACACCTCTTTCAAGTCTTACAAGTACTATAACCAAGGCACTCTCAACTTTGTAAACCAAGCTCTTTGGATAGTTGCACACAATACACTGGCTCTAGATAGAGCATAGGAGACAAAGACTCC
Organism: Gossypium arboreum; assembly: GCF_025698485.1. NCBI lineage: Eukaryota > Viridiplantae > Streptophyta > Magnoliopsida > Malvales > Malvaceae > Gossypium > Gossypium arboreum. The sequence goes on along the minus strand of NC_069077.1, from coordinate 141,075,624 downwards.
ATTGAAAGATAATATCTTTAGTTGCTGAGAAACTAATTGACTATCCGACAAATAACATTTCAAATGCTTCTCCTAAAAATACCAATCCCCTATACCAGTGTCTAATTCTCCATGACATAACCAACAAGTAGTACGTCGAACTACTAGCCCCATCTTTGTGTATGATCCATAGTGTGTAATCTATTTTGCACAGCTAACAATGTTATAAATGAATAAAATGTCATGGAACCTTCTCTTTCTTAAACTTGTTCTCAAATTCAAATTTTATCGTAATTGAGTTTTTATTAATTTTATATAAAATATATAAAAAAACAAAATCATCTTAATAAATATATAATTTATTTTGTACATAGAAAGATATTTTAATAAATTTCCAATTGAATAGATGTTTGATTGATTCGTAACACTAATTCAATCAAAAACTTAAATGTAAGTATAAATTTCGATAATGATTGGATTAAAATTTTGAATTTTTATTTTAGAAAAATTACAAATATGTGAGTCTTGAAGGTGGGTGGTTTATCATATCTTTCTTGGCTGTAAATTAATTATTATGACTATTAAGATGTCAATTTTTCTTCTTTAATGATGGAATTCTTCATTAATAATTCTTAATTATAGCCAGTTTGTCCAATATCTGACATGATGTCCATAATTAATTGTAAAAGTAAACTATCAACTTATTTGATGTTGATGATAGCTTAATTACCTAATATTTTGTACAATGATTTATTAATTAAATTAATTGGTTATTATTAGTGTTAGAGTTTTTGTGATTCAATTACATTTGAATAAATAAATACAAGTGATAAAATAATTAATATATGAAATTTTATATAAATATTTATAATTTCAAATATGATTATAATTAGATGGGGTCGAAATATTAGAATAAAAATTTTAAAATCTGAAATTTAATAATTTTTAAATCTATTTTAATTATTATTAATTATTAAAGCTCTTTTGAAATAAAAATCAATATAAAAAAAGTCTTAAAACCCATTGAACTTTAATTTCAATTATTATCATTCATGTTGGATATTTAAAATAATTTGGTAAATTATCTCGTTAATCACTTTAAATAGGAATCAATTTTATTTTGGTCATTTTAATATATTTTTGGTTAATTTCGTCATTGCCGTTTAAGAAATTGTTCTAATTGATTACTCTACCGTTAAATCCATCTTTTCTGCTGTCATTTTCCTCATGCTACTCTTTCTTAAACTCATCTATTCCATCAACTTGTCGCACCTTCACTTTTAGGGTTCAAGATTTAAGGTTCGTAAGGTTCAAGGTTCAAGATTCAAGTTTTGGTTTAAGGTTTGGGGTTCAGGATTTAAGGTTACCAAAATAATGTGTTAATTGATATGGAAAAAATTGTTAAAATGTTATTAAATAATTGGAAAAGGAACTATGGATGATGTGGTGAAAAATGTTCATAAAATAATTTCTTATTTAAGGAGGGATCATTCTTTTTTTAGTTATTTTAATTTTTTTATGTTAATTTAGTCATTAACGTTCAAGAAATCATTCAAATTGATCACTCTACTATTAAATCCATCTCTTCTGCGGTTAAATTTCTTTCAAATTTTTCTTCTTCTTTTTTTTCTTTCCTTTTTGACTTTTCTCCTCTACTCATCCTTCAACTCATCTATTCCATCAAATTGCTACACCTTCACCTGATTAGCTCCTTCTTTTAAGGCTTATATATCTTTCTTTCCTCTAATCTTGTTTAAATAAACAAAATGATTAATTGTGGAAGTGTTAGGTATAACTTGGATTCAAACAGCTGTTAATAAGCTCACCAATGGCCTATATTCATTAGAAGTATGTATTTAAGACCCTTCTTCTTTCATGGAAAAAAAGAAAGAAACTTACAGTTGAGATGGGTAATCCTTAGTGCCGATGTTTGTTGAGTTATCAAGCCTAATATTTGACATGCATAAACCAACACCATCTCTCGTCAGTTGTAGAAAATCAACATCAACATATATTAGGATACTATGATTAGCCATTTTTCTCTCCTTGCAAGAAAAGACAATTCAACTTACAATAGATTGATTATATGTGTAATCAACAACAACATTCCTCTGTCAAGTTTCTGATAAACTATATATGGAAGAAATTCTCCAAGGGAATGCAATGTAAGGCTACTTAAGGAACAAAATGAGGTATAGAAAGATCAATTGATTTAAAGTTTTTGTTTTTTTTTTTTGGGTGAAAAAACATAAACAAAAATACAACTTAAGAGATTCTAAAAGACACTAAAAGCTTTATCTTGCTGGATAGTTATAACCACCATTTCAGGAGGAACTTCAAATATCTGGAGTGGGGTCTGCCAATTAAAAAGATTGATCTTTGCCAACTGGTCAACAATTAAATTACACTCTCTAAGAACATACTTAATTTCCCATTGATCTACAGAATGCAAAACTCGTTTAATTCTTCTAATCAAGGTAATGCCGGAGTCCATGTTTTCTTCCAAATTCAAGGCCCTGGCCACTTCTAGATTATCCATCTAGATCCTGACTCTCTTATACTCTTTATTTAACAAAATGAGAATGCCATCAAGAATACCCCCAAAGTTATGCTTCCAATGGTGAACACCTGCCTAGATAATGTGTGAATCTCAGGATCCAATTTTCATCCCGATCCTGAACCACTCCACTCGCTGAGGCATTTTCGGAGGCTCTTGCCACTGGTCCATCAGTAAATAAATGCACCCACTCATGTGAAAAGTGATGATGAATCACCTAAGAGCTTGATCTATTATAGGTCCCAAGCAGGAAAGGCTCAAAATGTTAGGCCCAACTGAGAGAGGACTTAAGAACATCATAACCCCTTCAATTAATGTTTTGGAAGATGAACAAATTCCTATTCTTCCAAAGTTTTTGTTTTTGATTACTCCCTTTCAAGTTTTTTTTGCATTAAAAGCTACTCAAAATTTATTTAAATCAACGATTATTTGACCATTTGTTTATTTAAGTTTTATTTTAAAAAAAATATGTCTATTATACGTTGATAATAGTAGTAAGAATAATCGTAAAACAACAAAAAAATAAAAATTCCCTGATTTTGCGTGAAAAAACAATAATACAAGAGATTTGTGGCAATTTTTTAAAAGGTTAAATAACTCGTTCAATAGAAAAAATTTTAGTCTTTTAAAAATTCAACTTGTACGGTGTGACAAATTGATGGAAAAGAAAGATTTAAGGAAGACTAGTGTAAGGAAGAAGATGAAAGAAAAGAGAAGAGAGAACGAGAAAAAAAATAAAGAAAGAAAGGAAAAAGAAAATTAAAAAATAAGTAAAAAATAAATTGACATAACGGTGGAATAGATGATAGAGTGACCGTTTTGATTGATTTCTTCAATTAAGGTGACCAAATTAACAAAGAAAATTTGGGATAACCAAAATAGAAATAACTCCTGTTTAGAGTGATTAATGGGATAATTTATTCAAAAAATTAAGGCTTAAAGTATGATTTAGCCCTTAAAAGTATATCACTTTTCTCACTTAGTACTAGAGGTGATCATGGGCCGGGCCGGGCCGGGTTCTGGCCGGGCCCAAATAAAATTTTAGGCCCGTCTACTAGGCCCAGGCTCGGCCCGGCCCGAAATATGAGCCTAAATTTTTGCCCAAGCCTGGCTTGAAATAAAATTACTAAGCCCGAGCCCGGCCCCCGCCCCATATTAATTTTTTTTTCTTATTTCATTAAATAAAAAATTTAAAAATATAATAAATCAAATATATTTAAAAACATAAAATAAATATTAAAACAAATAAAAATAATACTAAAACAATTCTTAAAACAATACACAAATTAACAATATAATAAAAATAGTTATATTAAAAATTTAAAATAATTAAAAATAAAATAAAAATATATATTAATATATAATTGGGCGGGCGGGCCGGCAAAAAACTCTTACTCGAGGCTGGCCCGTTTTTTAAACAGGCCTCGTTTTTGCCCAAGCCCATTTTTCAAGCGGGCCTTGAGCAGCCGCCTAGCCCATGATCAGCTCTACTTAGTACTAATTTTTTTTTTTAGCTTAGATTGATAGATAAAGTTACACTCTCTTAACCGGTTTAGTCCAACGGTGTTTAAAAAATGATTGATATGTGGTCAAATTAGATTTCTCCAGCTGGCACTTTCAACCAATTACAATGTATGGCTTCCTTATTTATATTTATTTATAGATTCTACGAATTTTTTAAATTAAAAATAGATTTTTTTTAAATTAAAAAATGATAAAATATATCAATATAATTTTCAAAAATTTTAAAAAAACCCTCAAAAAGTTTTAGTTGAATTTTTAGTAGAAGGGGAAGAAGGGTTAATGTAACTTTTACTCTTTGAACTTAACAATTAGGTCCACATTAGTATCTATACATTTTATTGTCCATTTTGATTTCGAACTTAGCAACTAAGTCTATTTTAATCCTTAAATTTGACAAATGTAAAAGTTTAATGACGTGACACTTTGATATTGTGTCACATTATCATTTGAAAATTTAAAAAATATATTTTTAAAATTTTATGTGATGATGTTACACAATATCAAAAAGCTACGTCATTAAATCTTGATAGAAATATAGAATCTAAATCTAGGAACAAAAATTAACTTAGTTGTCAAGTTCAATTAGCAAAGTGTACCAAAAAATATAAATACCAACATGAATCTAATCCCCAATAGAGATGTTCATGGGCCAGATTGGGCCCAACCATAATTTTAGGTCCGTTTGCTAGGCTTGAACCCGACCCGACCCAAAAAATGGGTTTAAAATTTTGTCTAAACTCGGCCCGGATAAAAACGCTAAAACCCGAGCTCAGCCCGTCAATATTAATTTTTTATATTATTTTTATATAAATTTAAAAAATATATAATACATTAAAAATACTAAAATAGTAACAAAATTCACAATAAGAGTTATACAATATTCAAATAATAACAACAAAATAATAGCAATAGCAAGTGAAATAGTAGCAAAATAGTGAAAAAAAAAAAGAAAATAGCAACAAAATAACAAGAAATAGAAAAATCAAACAACCATGCATATTTGGGCTTATCTAAGACCTAGCCCGTTTTTTAAATAGACATTATTATTTTAACATAACTCATTTTTTAGTTCTATGTTTTTACTCAAACTCTCTAAATTTTTGAGCAGACCTTTAGACTGGGCTAAGTGCCCGGCCCATGAACAGGTCTAATCCCCAAGGACTAAAATTTATATTAGCCCAAAAAAAAGTGTTTTATGACAACGTAAGAAATTAGAGGGAAATATGTGTAAACTAAAAAAAAAACATATTTTTATTTCTTTGGCCGCCAGAACCCAAATTCAGTGCTCGCTTCCTCCTTTCTTTCTCACACATCTTTCGTTCAATTCATTACCTCTTAGTGAAAGTAGCCGACGTTCTTCCATCAGAAACTTCCTCTCTCGTCGGCCAAAAGTAAGGGAACGCTTTTTCTCTTGGTTTTGGAGTTCAAGTAAGACCATTTCTTTCTTATTTAGTGGGAATTTATTACTTTAGGGATGGTATCTCATAGTGTATTTTCTTATTAATATACAAGTTTATCAAGTTGAGAGAAAAGTTTAGTTCATTTATGCTTCTGGGTAATTTGCTTTTTTATTGGTTGCTTTGTTTTTGTGCTGAAATTGTGAAAATCAGGGTTTTTTCCCCATAAAAGAAGACCCTTTTTTCATATTAATGAACTGACTTGATGTTGTTAACAATGGGTGTAAGTTGTTTTGAGTTTTCAATTTGGGGTTATAAAGGAAATGATTGATGTTTCTAAGGTAGTAAAAGGATGATTTTTTAGTGGGTTATTGAGGCAAATTGGTGTTGCTGTTGATTTTAGATAAAAGCTGGTTTAAGTTCTATGTAGATTTTTGAGCTATATATTTGGCCGAATTCAATGTCAAAATGATTCTTTTTCGATGCTTCGAAGTAGAAAATTTATAGCCAAGTTGCTGTAGCTGTTCGAATTTATGGTGAATGTTTTAGCATGAAATCTGCAAGTGTGAGAAACAGAGAATGGAATTGATCATCTATGGTATACGATGATATACTTAATCCGTTTTAATGTTATCGTCTTAATAGTTCGATAAGATTCGAGCTAATGATTTATTCTGGTTATCGACAGAGATGTTATACATTATAGGCCTTGGATTAGGGGATGAGAGGGACATTACTCTAAAAGGTTTAGATGCAGTGAAGAAATGTGAGAAGGTGTACATCGAGGCCTATACGTCTCTTCTATCCTTCGGTCTTTCTACGGATGGCTTATCCACTTTGGTATTAAGAATATTCTTTCTTGATATATTTGTTATCTTTGAATTTTCAGGATTGTCATTTGTGCTCGAATTTTTAAAAAATGTCAGGAGAAATTGTATGGGAAACCGATTATACTTGCGGATAGAGAAATGGTTGAAGAAAAAGTAGATAATATTCTGTCAGAGGCTCGTGGATCCGATGTTGCTTTCCTTGTTGTTGGTGATCCTTTCGGGTATAATCATAGTGTCTTTCCGGTTTATGATAAGTTATTTGTATGTCATATGCTCCCGTTGATTTTCATCATATGCTCTTTCGAGTATATATATGGAATTGCTTTTCTTTATTCTATTTGCATATAATCGTGGTCCTTTTCTTTTGTTGGAGATTCCAAGTGTATTGAGCTTCGATTACATCAGTAGTCTTTGTTCACCTCGAAATCTTTTTCTTAGTTGCTTAGCTTTCTCATTAGGCTTTTGATCGGGATAATTGCAGAGCCACAACACACATTGATCTTGTTGTTCGAGCAAAGACAATGAGGGTTGATGTCAAGGTAGTACATAATGCATCCGTGATGAATGCAATCGGAATTTGTGGATTGCAGCTATATCATTATGGGGAGACAGTTTCAATACCATTCTTTACTGAAACATGGAGGCCTGATAGCTTTTACGAGAAAATTGAAAGAAACCGCAATCTTGGATTGCACACACTCTGCCTTTTAGGTGAGGTTGCTTCATACCAACTCCTGTTTTAAGGTTTTTAATTGCACATTAACTTATGGATTTACGGGCTATTGTTGTATGCTCTGCCTGATTGGGGAGTCTTAAATTGATCATTCCCTTCTTCCTACAGATATTCGTGTAAAGGAACCAACATTGGAATCATTGTGCAGGTCGGTATCAGATGTTGCAGCTCGTACTGTTTTTTTTTAACTATGTATTATATTTCTCGTTTTTATATCGTATTATTCCAGGGGAAGAAAGCAATATGAACCACCAAGGTTCATGACGATAAACACTGCCATCGATCAGCTCTTGGAGGTTGAACAAAAGCACGGTAAATCTGGTGAGTACGAGGATATGACCCTCCAACGATCTTTAAAATTACAATTCCAGTAAAGCATATTTTATGTTTACTTTGCATTGCAGCATACGATGAAGACACGAACTGTGTTGGGTTTGCTCGACTGGGAAGCGAGGATCAGATGATAGTTGCAGGCACAATGAGACAACTTCGTACAGTCAATTTTGGGGAACCTTTACATTGCCTCGTCATAGTAGGCAAGACTCATCCGGTGGAAGACGAAATGTTGGAGTTCTACAAGATTACAACCGAGAATCCAGAACAGAAAGGCAACGGGATCGCTTGAATCTTCCTCCTGGTGTGGATTCATAGGTTACTGTTTCTTTCGAAATCTATATTGAGCTTCGCTTTTATTTGGTTCCGAAAAAAAACAATTTTACGGTATGTATTCTCGTGCATGTTTGTGGATTGAGACCAATATATACCTTGGTCTTTATCTACATTTTTTGATGTCTGGAAATGAAAATGGAACACATTTTGAACTGTATTATATCAGTTTGGACTGATTTGTAATACTTTTTACTCATTTTTATTTTCTAGAGCTGTGTTAGTTTTCCTTTTATTGAAGAACTTATAATACATTTACACAATCAAATTTGTGCCCCTCTCTCTCTCAAATTTTTCTTAGGGTAAATTGCACCAGATGCATTAAACTATTAATAAGTTTACATTTTAGTCATTCAACTTTAAAAAGTTACAAAATGATCTATGAACTATTCGAAAGTTTATATTTAATATTTTTTTTTTAAACTCCAGCTAGCAAGCTTTTAAGCGACGATTGGTACGGTGGATTAGTATCCATTGATGAGCAAAAGAGTATATTTTAAATCCAAATCGATTGAATAGCCAGTGTCAAAGATTGGAGAAGAAAGTTATTTGGATTTCGGTTTGCAAATTTATGACGTTTAAAGTTATTTCATGAAAAAAAAATTGTATAAAGGGAAGAAGAGTTTTCAATTGGTGTAGGTGGTGCGAATGAAGCTCATACAATAACGATTTTAATAGTTTGATGACTTAAATGAGAACTTTCGGATAGTTCAATGAACATTTTGTAATTTTTAAGTTGGGAGGCAAAAATATAAATTTACTAATAGTTTAGTGAACTTGAGTGTAATTTACCCTTTTCCATTATGTTATGTGATTAATATTTTAATAATCGAGGCGTTCAATTTATCAACATGATTGTCCCTGTTACACACCCAAAATTTAAAATCAATATGATGCTTCTATTATATCAATGAAAATAAAATCCATCAATATACATATCTAAGAATTGAAATTTTTTTATATAAAACAAAATTTTCAGCTGCATAAATTTTAATATACACAACATATATGCATGCCATACTTTCAGCTGCAAATTTCAATGAATGAAAAACTTTGGTGTATATATACATCACAACATATAAATGCATGCCAATTTTTCAGCTCCATTCTACAATAATTTATGAATATACCATTTTGATTGGTATATAAATATTGTTCCATTCTCATATCAAAATCTAAATAAGCTTACCATTCACATTCCAATGGCATTCCACTTCTTTCTAGTCCTTGCTTTACTCAATGTGAGCTTTAATTTTCAATATTTAGTATTAATTTGCTTTAATTAGGCTCACTTTTACATTAATGTGTTGTTGTTTTTAGATTGTATTTGCAAGGAGCCATGGTGCTATGTTTGAGGAAGATTTTTGGAAATCAATGTTCCCAAATAATCCAATTCCAAAGGACTTGAAATATATTTTACCATCACCTGGTTTGTATTCAAATCTCTATAAATATTAAAATTTTTATTAAGTCTGGTGTCACGAGTAAATCGGACATCAATTTAATTAGGTAATGACGAAAAATCCTTATTTTACAAAGTAAATTATATTATTTTGAGTGTGTTTTTTTTCATTTTACATCTTTTATATGGAATAATAGAGATATATGTGTAATAGGATTTGAACCCAAGTTTCTGTAGTTTTCAACGTTTGTATTTTACTATTAAACTAAAACATCATTTATTATTTACATCATTTTTTATAGAATATAATTGTTACAAATTTTTTTTTTTACCCTTATCATTTGTGTTTTGTATTTTAATTTCAGTTGAGGTGTCTAATTCCGAAGAGTTAAGCACCAAACGAAAACATGGAGATGAAAACTTAAGTAATAACCTTGAAACTGCGAAATTTGAATAATCTCATTATAGGTTTTGATCATATCTGTTCATTTTGATATAATGTCTAGAAATACTCATAGTGCCTCCTCAACTTATAAATTGGAGGATAATGCACTTTAGCGCACTCGAATTCACATTCTCTTTCATTGGCAACAATGTCCAAGCCAATCGAACTAAAACTCAATTGACATCAAAGATAAATTATTAATGTTTCAAATTTCAAATATAATATTCAATTATCTTTTTTTTTGTATTATTCATGTCCATTTTACGGTCCATATTCGAGGTTCGTGACTATTCCTCTCAACAATGTTGACTTCAAAATTTAATCCTGTATTTTTCCCTTAAAAATACAATATGCCTTACCATCACACCCATATAACATTCAATTATTTAAACAAAATTAATTAAACTTTTAACATTTAGAATTTGCTTGTAAATATTTTCATGCCATTTAGGCAGCATCGATGGACCACTTTATAGATATGAAGACCCATCTATAGGATTAAAAATTCCAAACTCTCAAAATTGCTATTTGCGAGGAAATTACATAAATGGGGAATCAATTAAAAGTAAATTAATTGATTTAGATAGTATAAGCATATTGATAAATTTAGTTTAATGTTTATATTTTCTATCTATTTAATTGTTAATTTCTTTTTTTAGTTGAATTTAATTCTTAACTTTTAAAAAATTAGTTAAATCGTTGTTTTAATGGAAATAATAATTAAAATATTAAATTTTAACATTGTTAGCGCGACAACTCGCATGGAAGTCCATGTGCACGTCATACTAACATAGCATCATTTTTTTTAAAAAAGCAGCATGGAATATAAGTAGACTGTCATGCTAGCTGCCATGTTTAAAAATTTAATGTTTTAATTAATATTTTCATTAAAATGAAATTTAAATAAAAAATTAAATTGACAAAAGATATAAACATTAGGGACTAGATTTGCATACTTTTTATATCCAAAATTTATCTATTTGAACTGAATTTAGGGAAAACAATCTTTGCAAAAGGCCACCAAGAGGTCTCTATTGAATCAGATAATATTACTTCAATCAATGAAACTACCGACATCTTTGAAAAGGATCTACGCCCTGGTAAGCTTGTGAATTTACCAAGTCTCATTACAGCAGGTGATAGAACCGCATTTTTAGCTGACCGAGTTGCCAAGTCAGTTCCCTTTTCAAGTGCCAAATTGCCTGAAATTTTGAACCATTGCTCTTTAAAACCTCAAACAAGGGAAGCCAACACCATTAATGAAACAATCAGAGGTTGCGAAAGAGCAGCCATTGATGGAGAACAAAAGTTTTGTGCCTCATCATTAGACTCTGTTAGAATTAAGTGACCCAAATTCTTATTTAAATAAAATACGATGGAAAATAAAATAAAAGTAAAATCCATATAGAACTAGGCTTCTTTTATTTTATTTTAGAATAAGGTTTTAAACCTTATTAAACTCCATCTATTTTATATTGATTAGGATAAGGTGTTTCAATCCTACTAGAATATGGCTTTGCAAGCCTATAAATAGACATAGTCTATTCCTCTTGTATTTGAGTAAAAATTTTTCGACATAGTGAATTTTCTTCTCCTCTGCCTGTGGTTTTTTTCGAAAGGGTTTCCACGTAAAATTTTGTGTTCTTTATTTTTATTTATTTTATTCTATTTTATTTTTCACAAATTGGTATCGAGTTTCGGGTTATTCATCTCGATCACGGTAATGGCGTCTTTGAAGTATGAAATTCCACCGTTGGATCGCAACACCGATTTGCGTTGTGGCAAATTAAGATGCAAGCGCTTCTTGCAGATGGATCTAGAGGATGCCCTGCTAGGGATAGATAAGATGCCTTCGACATTAACAGATGAAGAGAAGAAGCGTAAGGATCGAAAGGCATTAACACAATTACATCTGCATTTGTCCAACGAAATTTTGCAGGATGTGATGAAAGAGAAAACTGCCACATTATGGAAGAGGCTAGAACAAATATGTATGTCGAAAACTCTAACAAGCAAGTTGCATATGAAGCAGCGTCTTTATACTCATCGTTTGGAGGAAGGTGCGTCTGTACACGAACACTTAACAGTGTTTAAAGAAATTCTCTCAAACTTGGAGGCCATGGAGGTTCGAGATGATAAGGAAGATCTAGGTTGATTCTACTTTGTTCGTTGCCCGTCTTATTCAACCTTTAGAGACACGATTTTATATAGCCGCGAGTCTCTCACAGTTGATGAGGTTTATGATTCTTTAACCTCGTATGATAAGATGAAGCATCTTGTGGTTAAACCCAACTCTCAGGGAGAGGGTCTCATTGTTCGTGGGAGACAAGACCGGAATGTTGATGATGATCGTGGTAGAACACAGGAATGGAATCCTCGTGGTAAATCTAAGGGTAGATCGAAATCTTCAAACAGAGGTAAAACTTGCAACTTCTGCAAGAAGAAAGGGCACATTAAATCTGAGTGCTATAAGCTACAAAATAAGATTAAAAGGAGGTGCGAATCAAAAGGAAAACAGACGAGAAAATTCCAAAGAAGTCGATGTTGTAGAAGACTACAGCGATGGTGAACTTCTAGTTGCTTCATCAATGATTCTAAAGTAAGCGAGTGGATACTTGATTCAGTCTGCACCTTCCACATGAGTCCCAATCGGGATTGGTTTACAACTTATGAAACAAGATGTCAAAGGTGTTGTTTTGATGGGAAATAATGCTTCATGTAAAATCGCAGTGTTGGAACAATTAAAGTTAAGATGTTTGATGGAGTTGTCGAACACTTAGTGACGTGCGGCATGTTCCGAATTGAAAAGAAATTTAATTTCGTTGAGTACTCTTGATTCAAAAGGGTACAAATACACAATGAAAGTGGGGTTTTAAAGATTTCAAAGGGTCCTTGTTGTGATGAAAGGGCAAAGAAAGATTGCCAAGTTATATGTTTTACGTGGTTCTCATCATTCTCGGTGATGCAATTGCCGCTTCCTCTTCCTTGTCGATGATGATATTACTAAACTTTGGCATATGCGCCTAGGGCATATGAGTGAGAATGGCATGGCGAAATTAAGCAAAGAGGACTTCTTAATGGGCAAGGAATTTGCAAACCGAATTTCGTGAGCACTTGTGTACTTGGGAAGCAAAGAGAGTTCGATTCACTAGAGGAATCCATAACACGAAGGAAACATTGGAGTATATCCATTCGATCTGTGGGGCCGTCCGAGTGCCTTCGAGAGGTGGAGCTAATTATATGCTAACCTTTATTGATGATTTTTCCGAAAAGTTTGGGCGTTCTTCCGAAGCGAAAAGCGATGTGTTTTCCACATTTAAGTCTTGGAAAATTATGATTGAAAAACAGACGGAAAAGCAGATAAAATACTTCATATGCATAATGGCTTAGAGTTCGCTCGATGAGTTTAATAGATTGTGCAAGTCGAAGGATCATGAGACACTTGACAGTTCATCATACTCCACAAAGAAAACGGCGTTGCGAACGAATGAACGAACGATCATGGAGAAGGTTCGATGTATGTTGTCAAATGCCAACTTACAAGTCATTTTGGGCGAAAGCGACCTCTCGCATGTTTTTGATCAACCGATCTCCATCCGCTGCCATTGAGAAAAAGACTCCACAAGAGGTATGGTCCGTAATCCCGCTAATTATTCGATTTAAAGATTTTGGGTGTCTGCGTATGCTCATGTTGATAATGGAAAATTGGAACCGAGATCCATTAAATGCGTTTTCTTGGTTATAAAGTGGTGTAAAAGGCTATAAGTTATGGTGTCCTGAAAATAGAAAAGTTGTGATTAGCAGAGATGTTGTTTTGATGAAACGCTATGCTACCTAACTTATCTCTTAAAGACTCTTCCAATAAAGAAAACCAAAAGCGGTGGAGCATCGATTAATACGAAATCAACTCCTCAAGCCAAGACAAAATTGAGAATAGAGTTGCTTCTTCACCGCAATACTCTATCGCCAAAAACAGACAAGAAGAGAAATTAAACCTCCAAAGAAGTATGCCGAGGTTGATCTAGTTGCTTATGCTTTAAATGTGGTGAAGATATAGATGCGAATCAAGAGCCATTTAATTATTCTGAGGCGATTAGCTGTGAAGACTCAGAAAAGTGGATGTTTGCTATGCAAGAGGAGATGGAATCACTCCACAAAAAAGCAGTAACATGGGATCTTGTAAAACTTCCTAAAGGTAAAAAGGCTGTTCGTTGTAAATGGGTGTTTAAAAGAAAGAAGGACTCAGGAGTTGAAGAACCCGGATATAAAGCAAGGCTTGTTGCAAAGGGTTACAGATCAAATTCGAGTGGACTTCACAGATGTGTTCTCTCCAGGTTGTTAAGCATAGTTCGATTCGAGCTTTGCTTGGTATTGTTGCCATGCATGATTTGGAGCTTGAGCGGTTAGATGTAAAACGCATTTTGCATAGAGAACTTGAGGAAGATATTTACATGCAACAACCGGAGGGTTTTATAGTCTCGAAAAAGAGGACTATGTTTGCTTGTTTGAAAAAGTCCCTTTACGGTTTGAAACAGATCACCAAGACAATGGTACAAGAGGTTTGATTCCTTTATGACTTCTCATGATTTCAAAAGAAGTAGTTTTGACAGTTGTGTCTACTTTAAGAAAAATAGTGATGGTTCTTTTGTGTATCTACTTCTTTATGTTGATGACATGTTGATAGCAGCAAAAGATAAAAGAGAGATAAGAAAGGTTAAAGCCCAACTAAGTGAAGAATTTGAGATGAAAGATTTAGGACCAGCAAAGAAGATACTTGGTATGGAGATTCTCAGAGATAGAAAAGCAAGTAAATTGTACCTAAGTCAGAAGGGGTACATTGAGAAAGTTCTTTGCAGGTTCAATATGCAGAGTGCTAAGCTCGTTAGTACTCCTTTAGCGACCATTTCGGACTTTCATCGGCCTTATCTCCTCAATCGATAATGAGATTGAGTACATGTCACATGTTCCATACTCTAGTGCAAGGGATCTCTCATGTATGCTATGGTTTGTTCACGTCCGTTTATCATATGCGATCGGTCAGCTTAGCGATACATGGCGAATCTCGTAAAGAACACCGGAAAGCGCTTCAGTGGATTTTAAGATACTTACGAGGCACTACTAATGTTTGCTTACAGCTTTGGAAGAACTAAAGATGGAGTTATAGGGTATGTTGATGCTGATTTTGCTGGAGACCTTGATAGAAGAAGATCTCTCACAGTTACGTCTTTACAATCGGAGGTTGTGCAATTAGTTGGAAAGCCACTTTGCAAACTACGATCGCTTTGTCTACCAATCAAGCCGAGTACATGGCGATTCTGAGGCTTGTAAAGAAGCTATTTGGTTGAAGGACTATTTAGTGAACTCAATGAAGACCTTCAAATCAGACATGATTTTGTGACAATCAGTGCCATCTTTCTTACAAAAGATCAAATGTTTCATGAGAGAACAAAACACATTGATATTCGGTATCATTTTGTTCGTGATATTATTGCTCGTGGTGATATTGTTGTGAGCAAAATTAGCACTCATGAAAATCCTGCAGATATGATGACTAAGTCACTTCCTATAACCAAGTTTGAGCATTGCTTAGACTTGGTTGGTGTTCATTGTTGAAGTTAAACCCTTAAGGGGTTTTTGGAAGAGGTGAAAACTTGTTTATTGAAAGTTCGCGATGAAGAACTTGTTCATTGAGAATTTGTGTCAAGGTGGAGATTGTTAGAATTAAGTGACCCAAATTCTTATTTAAATAAAATACGATGGAAAATAAAATAAAAGTAAAATCCATATAGAACTAGACTTCTTTTATTTTATTTTAGAATAAGGTTTTAAACCTTATTAAACTCCATCTATTTTATATTGATTAGGATAAGGTGTTTCAATCCTACTAGAATATGGCTTTGCAAGCCTATAAATAGACATAGTCTATTCCTCTTGTATTTGAGTAAAAATTTTTCGACATAGTGAATTTTCTTCTCCTCTGCCCGTGGTTTTTTTCCCGAAAGGGTTTCCACGTAAAATTTTTGTGTTCTTTATTTTTTATTTATTTTATTCTATTTTATTTTTCACAGACTCCTTCATAAATTCAAGTATCTCGGTGCTGGGGAAAGAAATCCAGCTTCTATCAACCGAGCTTTCCAAAGAAACAAACAACCCATTATTTACAATTAGTAAGGGAGTACAAAACATGGGAGAAACCGAGCTTGTCTGCCATAAGAAGAAGTATCCACGTGCTGTATTTTTATGCCATTCCATCATCAGACACCAGTGTGTAAGGTTCCATTGATGGGCAGAGATGGGACAAATGGTAATGCTTCGGCGGTCTGTCACAAAGATACATCGGGTTGGAACCCAAAGCATATGGCATTTCATCGTGTTCAAAGTTAAGCCCGGAACTGTCCCCATTTGTCATTTCCTAGTTAGAGATTCCCTACTTTGGGTTTCCAACTGAAGATGTCTCCAATGTCTCTTTGTTTATTTTAAGTGTGTTTGTATTTCCATAATCTCTTATGTTATTATGAATATTCAATAAGAATATGACTTTATCAAGTCTATTTGCGGAGGAGCTACCACCAAAACTTGGATATTTTGGTAGTTAAATGTAACGATATTAATTTTTTAGTGTTTAATTCAGATTTTAATGTTAATTAGTATAAGTTAATTGTTAATACGGTTATGGTTTGAATTTTCATTATTTTTAATAGAATAAAATTAGTTTTAAGTATGAATTGGTTTAATTTACTACATACAATATAATAATTGTGGTTTTTTTTTCGGTTTTAGTATTGATTTCATCAAAATTGATTATCAATATTATTAGTTAATTATGATTTTCATCAAATCAATCCCAAAACTCGAAATAAATATTTAAAACTTAACACTATTATCTTAGAGTACTAAAATGTATAACTTTTATCAAATATAGGTACCAAATTGAACAAAATAACATAAATTTTGCATTAGAGAAAATGTTAAGCCAAAATTTAAACAAAATTCAAAAGAAAATTTTCATCTATATATATTAAGTTCATTTCATTACGCGTGTACTTTAATAAAAAACATAGGTACTTAATATAGACAAAAAAAAAGTTTTAAGTGCCAAATTGAATATAGAAGCCAGAGGTACTTAATTAGGATTAAAAAAAACCTCAAGTATCAAATTGAAAAAACACAAGTACCAAAATGAGCATTGAAGCCAAACTCAAATACTAAATTGAAAAAAAAAACTCGGGTATCAAATACAACAATTGGAAACCAAGCAATAAAAACAATAGCTTAATAATAAGAAAAACAATAGCTTAATAATAAGAAAACATTTCTCTAACAATGAAAATAGTTTACTATAATTTATAATCTATAAGTCAAAAGGTAAACTCGACATGCCCATAATTTCTTATAATATACTATTTGGTACTTGAATTTAGTTTTAATATTTAATTTGATACCTATTTAATTTCAACGCTCAATTTGGTATTAAAAAAGCATACTCTAATAAAAAAAACATAGGTATTTAACTGAGATAAAAAAAGGGTCAAGTACCAAATTGAATATTAAAGCCAAAATTAGGTATTTAATTGAGACTAAAGTATTTAGGTACCAAATTGAATACTGAAGCTAAACTCAAGTACCAAAGTGTATATTAACCCAAAGAAAAAGAACTATCCTCTTACTGTGCAAATTGTAGAATAATAAATGCTGATAATTTCAATGAATGTTGACTTTTGGTAGCTATTTTTTTATTGGCTATCCATTGACAAAAAATATGTATGGATGGGTATAAATATATGTAGCTTATTGCACCAATTTCATCCCAAAATCTAAATGAGCATACCATTCTTACTACATTCAATGTCATTTCATTTCCTTCTAGTCTTTGCTTTACTCAATGTGAGCTTTAATCTTCAACATTTAGTATTAATTTGTTTTCATTAAGGCCATTTTTTTACATTAATTAATTTATTAGTTTTTTCTCAGATTGTATTTGCAGGGAGCCATGGTACTGTGCTTGAGGAAGTTTATTGGAAATCAGTGTTTCCAAACAATCCAATGCCAAAGGCATTGAAAGATATTTTACCACCATCTGATTTGTATTTAAAGTCTATTTTATTTTGAAGTGATTTGATAAAAAAATGTAAATTTAAAATTTAAAAAAGACAGAAAATAAACAAAAGATTAGAATGATTTTTTTGTAAAGTTAGAAGATCGAAAATCATTATACCTTAAATAAGACATGACATGACGACATTTTCTTAAGCTTGGAGCTGAAAAAATTCCACCCTTGTGTAATAATCCTATATAAGGATTGAAATATCTTAATGTTCTAAAATAGATGTTACTTGAACATTTCAGGCCAACCTGAAACTGCAAAAGTTTCTAAAAGCAATCATGGAAAAAGATTTGAGCTTAGTGGTAGTGAAGGAGATGAAGAAGATAAATATAATGATTTATGGGGGTCTAAGCTTAGTGGTAGTGAAGGTGAAGAAAGTGGTGAAGATGCATATGTTGATGATTGGAGGTCTAAGCTTAGTGGTGGTCAAGAGGCATATGCTGATGATTGGAGCTCTAAGCTTAGTGGTAGTGAAGGTGAAGAAAGTGGTGAAGATGCATATGCTGATGATTGGAAGTCCAAGCTTAGTGGTGGTCAAGAGGCTTATGCTGATGATTGGAGCTCTAAGCTTAGTGGTAGTGAAGGTGAAGAAAGTGGTGAAGATGCATATGCTGATGATTGGAGGTCTAAGCTTAGTGGTGGTCAAGAGGCATATGCTGACGATTGGAGCTCTAAGCTTAGTGGTAGTGAAGGTGAAGAAAGTGGTGAAGATGCATATGTTGATGATTGGAGCTCTAAGCTTAGTCGCAACCATGGAAATGGTGAAGATGCATATTTTGATAATTGGAGGTCTAAGCTTAGAGGCAACCATGGAAATGGTGAAGATGCATATTTTGATGATTGGAGGTCTAAACTTAGTGGCAGCCAGGGAAATAGTGAAGATGAATATTTTGATACTTGGAGATCTAAGCCCAGTTCCAATAATGGAAACGAAGAATTTGACGATTGGGACCATGATTTTAGTGCCCGTCATGGAAATGGAGAAGAAGCACTCAAAGAATCCAAAGGTAAATTCATCATTGTGGAATCCTAAAATTTTATCAATATTGGATGAGATAATTTCTCATATATGCATGAAAACTTAATAAGTTAAATAAAGAATCAAGTTATACTTGGGCTCATGCATTCTTTTTATATCCAAAATGTAGGGAAAATGGTTTCTTCAATCCATGAAACTATCTACTTCTTTCCAAGGGATCTACGCACTGGTAAGCTGGTGAATTTACCAAGTCTCATAGCAGCAAGTGATAGAACTCCATTTTTGCCTGACCGAGTTGCCAAGTCAATACCCTTTTCAAGTTCCAAATTTCCTGAAATTTTGAACCATTTCTCGTTAAAACCTCAAACAAGGGAAGCCGAAATCATGAAAAGAACAATTAGAGTTTGCGAAAGAGAAGCCATTAATGGAGAACAAATGTTTTGTGTCAGATCACTAGAGTCCTTCATAGATTTAAGTATTGCAACGCTTGGGAAAGAAATCCAGCTTCTATCAAACCAGCTTTCCAAAGAAACAAACAACCCATTGTTTACAATTGCTAGGGGAATGCAAGACATGGGTGAAAACGAGCTTATCTGCCATAAGGAAAGGTATCCACGTGCTGTATTTTTCTGTCATTCCATCAACAAAACAACATTGTATAAGGTTCCATTGCTGGGAAGAGATGGGACAAAAGCTAATGCTTTGGCAGTTTGTCACAAAGATACATCGGCTTGGAGCCCAAAACATATAGCATTTCAGATTCTCAAAGTGAAGCCTGGAACTGTCCCCATTTGCCATTTCCTTGCTAAAGATACCCTTGCCTGGGTCTCCAACTGAACAATTATAAGATGTTTGGAATAAGTGAAAATGGTCTCTTTCTTTGTTTACTTTATGTGTGTTTGTATTTCAATAATCATCTTATAAGATGAGTAAAGAAGCTTGTATAAATGGCATAAATCATCACTCAACTTTCGCAAATCTTCTATTGTGGTGCATATATTTCCAAAATGTTGATCTTGATAGCTAAATTTTCATTCGGTTTATCAATGTGGTACCTCCTCGTAACACCATTAATCTTTGTTAGTGGTATTGTAATATGACCAACAAAACCGTACGTATGGCACTTTTTCCCATGTCATCATTTTTTTTTTCAATTTTAAAGGATTAAAAAATAATTGACCTAAATTAAGATTTTGCTTTGACTAGAATTTTTCTTTAATCTCTTTTTACTTTGTTTTAATTTTAATTTTAATCCCCTTTATTCAAGACTTTAGAAAAGCATGGCACACAGGTAATTGGTTTGAATGTCAAAGAATGTTAAGGCATGATCTTATGCTAGAATAGGGAAAATGGCATGAAATCTCAAATTGGTACGTGTAATTGGGGGTCAAAGTGTCATATGCAAATGTTGCAATCTTTCTGTAATATTACGGTGTGTCGTCGTGACGAGCTTGATTGTCGTTGCGACGAGCATCCATTGTCGTGACGTCATTTTTTGCATCGTTGGGATGAAGAAACTTCTCTAGACTATGTCAGGACACCAAAAATCGCATATTCTCGATATGATTGCTGAGTGGCTTGGGCATGTTTTGAGACCTTTGCAAATAAGTCATTATTTTTATATAATAAAATTGGAGGCCTTAAACAAATACAAAGTGTTTTGAAAATTTACATGACTTGGTTTTCTACATTGAATTTCAGTATGGTAACTTCAATTTCTTAAAATATTTTATTTTGATGTTTGCAAATTTTACGAGTTAACCCTTAAACTTCGATTTCTAGTTAAATGAGTTTTAAATATCGTTTCGAGCTGAAATTTTCACCAATGGCTTAAAATAAAATGCCTAATATACTAGTGGGACTAAATTCCTTGAATTACGAGTTTTCGCTTGTTATGTGTAAAATGACAGTTTTACCCCTTTTCTTAAATTGCTAATTTGTGTTAGTCGAAGCACGATTTAGGCTTGCATGTTTCTAAGTACTTGATTAAGCATGATTTGATGGTCTGATGGTTGGTTTTATGGTGTGTTTGGATGACGGTAAAAAGAGTCATGTAAGTGGCTAAT